>NC_073636.1:7575757-7878787 GCF_029407905.1 Bubalus kerabau
GCATTCTAGAGCCTGGGAGCTGCAGCTACCGAAGCCCACAGCAAGGGAAGGAACTGCGACGGGAAACCTGCACACCATGACTAGAGTAGCCCCCGGTCTCCACAGCTAGAGAGAAGCTCGAGTGGCAGTGAAGACCCAGCACAGCCAAAAAAGTAAGCACAATTATTAAAAAAAAAAAAAAAAAGAGTATTATTAGACGATCAAGATGGGGTTTTAAAATCTGGCTATGTTATCACAAATACACCTGGAAAATAAGGACATGAAAAAGCTGAGAGCAAAAGGACAAGGGAAAGAAGAGAGACACCCCGTGGGACCAACCCAAACAATGGAACTAATTAACATCAAGAATACCAGTTTTAAGACAAAAAGTTAATAGGACTAAAGGATGTCTACATGGTAAATACTGAAAGTTTAGATAAGTCAGGGCAATATCGTAATTCTAAATCTGTATGTACCTAAAATGAAAAATAGCCTCAAATGTACATAAAGCAAAAACAGAGCAACATAATGAGATAGTGTAACACATTTTTCTTAACCATGAATAAGGAAAATGACTTAAAGCAAACAAACAAACAAAAATTCAGTAAGAAATAAAAGATCTGGGGACTTCCCTGGTACAACACTGGATAGAAATCCACTGGCCAACGCACAAGTTCAATACCTGGTCCAGGAAGATTCCACACGCCACGGAACTAAGTCAATCTGACACTACTTCTGAGACCCCACTCTAGCGACTGCAAGCCGCAACTCCTGAGCTCGCGCTCTAGAGCCCAGGCTCTGCAACAAGAGGAACCATTGCAATGAGGGGCCCATGCACCACGAGGCAGAATAGCCCCTGCTCGCGGCAACTAGAGAAAGCCCACGTGCAGCCGCAAAGACACAGCACAGCCATAAATAAATAAATACAATTTTTAAAAAAGAAAAGGTCTGAATAGCACATTAAAAGGCATTCACGGAATTTTGCTCCAATTAGAGAGAAAGCATTGTTTTCAAACACAAATAAGTATTTTTAAAAATTGACCACACATTAATCCATAAACTAAATCACAGCAAATTTCAAGAAACAATATCAAACAGAAAACACTCTCTGACTACAACACAATTAGGTTAGGAATCAATAAAGGTAAATAAAAATTTTTTTTAAAGAAAAAAGCACTGCTAAATAACTTATGGATCAAATAATCCATAAACAAATAAACAAAAATACAAAATAACCAGTAATAATAAAAAATATTACATTTCAGAGAATTCCCTGGAAGTCCAGGGGTTAGGACTCTGTACTTTCACTGCCAAGAGTGCAGGTTCAATCCCTGGTCAGGGAACTAAGATCTCTCACAAGCTACATGACCAAAAAGAAATAGACATATAAAACACTGCATTTTAAAACTTGTGAGAGATGAAATAAAAGTGGTACTGAGAGGGAAATTAATACCCAAAGTATTGATATTACAAAAGAAACAAAATAGTAAGCTAAGTGCCCAACTAAGTAAGTTAGAAAGGGAACAAGAAAAACACAAGGAGAAAAAACAGAAGATGAAAAATCAATGAAAGAGGAATGAATACTAAATGAAAAGATCCAAAAAGGCAATAAAATAAATAAACAGAAGAAAGAAGGGCAAAATCAGTCCGTGACTGAACAACTTGTCGAATGGACAAACTGAATGAATGAAATTGAACAGGCAATGATTTTCTCCAGGCACCAAAGCTCAGCAGGGCCCAAGCCTCCCGCCTTCTCCTCCGGGGGGAGGCTTGGCTCTTGGCAGTAACAGAAGACACTATCAGATGTCATGGTAGAGGTGGCGTTCCTGATTCACTCTGCATCCCCTATCCCTGCCCCACAGAGAAATACCACCCTTCTCCAAGTCCCAAGGTCTCGAAAACCCCAGAAGAGGTCTTCTCAATCACCTCCCCAAACACACAGGGTCCCTGGCCCTGAGAGCACAGCCTAAGCCCAGCAGCTCTCCCCTCTCTGGAAGCCTCTTTATACACTGGCTTCTTCTAGGCTCCTCTGCGGCTTGTCTTGCCCCTCATCAACCTACAGGCAGCAACAAACCAAGTGTCATGACACTTTTTAATTGTACCTCATTAATAAGTCAAACTTTCTGTCCTCTGAAACTGCCTTTTGCTGTTTTTATGCATGATCCAGGCTCAGCCCCTCCAAAGCAGTTTTCCTCTAACTTCTCGTATTTCTCTGATTATTTCATATTTCAATCTTCCCTAAATATAATGCTTTTGCACATCATTCCTAAATGAGTTTTGTCCCAAGAGCACATCCTTAACAACTGCTGAGAAATCTTTCTCTGGTCCCATAATAACCAAACTGAAGCCCAGAGTCGTTTCTCACAATGTGGAAGTGATCTTTATTTCAGGAGGCTGTGCATGCCCTGTGGTCCAGTGTTCAAAACAAACTTCTAAGGCTTTACCCATGAAACACGAAGCCTCTCACTTTATCCACAAAGAGATGATATGTCTTTATATTGGACACACACCCCACCATTCAATGTTTTCTTCCGGTAACACTTCTTTACCGCCTTCTCATCCCCTAGATCAACCATCTGGATTACACTCCTCGCGTTTGACTAACCAATTCGGTTTCTTTAATTCCAGATTGCTTTCCTAAAAGCTCTAAATAATTAGTATTCATACAATATTTTAGCTTTAAGTATTTTAGCTTTTACTTTTTCTGCTGGAGAGCTGGTCATCCTTCACTGTCTTAAACTCAATCATTGCTGTCTGGGAAACAAGTTCAAGGGAGGAGGAAATCAAGATTATTTGGCAGTTTCACCTCCGAGAGGCACATATACGAAAGGACTTCAACCACAGAGATGGTGCACCGTGCTACCAGCACACACACTAATAGGCTATGAATGCCATTACCTGGGCAGATTAAAAACACGTAAATAAATGAGCCAAGACTTTGCTAATTAAATAGACAGCAACAAAGTCTCTTTAATAAGAGCAGGCAACCTTTTTCAATTTAGTTGTCCAATTTGGCTCTTTCCAGGAACACCTGGCCGTGGTCTGGACTTCTGGTCTCGCTTTCATTTCAGAGCTTACATGTACCTTCTCTGGATAAAATTACACTTTTTCTTTTAAATACCAGCGCTCCACTGGCCTTTGAACTGACTCTTAAAGCAGTGGGGAATAACAGATAAAGGACTCAAAGGTAACTTGGACAATCTGGAGTCTATTCCTGCCAATGAAACACCATGACAATTGGGATGGGTCATTTAACCTGGATTTAAATTCCACCCTCTTAAGACTTTAGAACAATATTTGACACTGACTTTAGTAACAAAGTAACAAGTTACTTCATGTGATGTGAAATTTTTTTAAGTACAGCAGTATTCATTTGACCATATGAGTATACTCACAAAAATAGAAATTGTTATTTAAAATCATAAATACATAACAACTAAAGATCAGCATATTAAAAAGCAAAAGGGAGGCAAAAATGCCCATATACTTATTTTCCTTTTGTTCCTCAATAGATTAAAATCTTATTAGAAATTAGAGATAAATCAAAGAATTACAAAGAATAAGAAGGAGTTAAGTATAGTTTAGAATGTAAAATACAATCTAAACAAATTATGATAGTACTAAATCTCAGAAATTCTAAAACCATTCAAATTAACTCCAATGATGTTTTCAGAGACTTCCAACACTTCAAAGCCTATGTTTAACGCAAATAGCCGCAGGACAGGCCCCACTCACACGTATTTCAAAATATTCTCATTTGCGTCCAAGTAGAGTCAGTGTAAATAGATGTTCGGGGGGACTCTGGCTTTGGACTTATTTCCTCTATGGCCTATTTCACTTTGCCAAATTCTGTGAACATTTGAATCCTTTCAACTGCCGTGCCCCCATGGTGGATTACAGACTGCCAAAACCAGAGTTTGGTCTGACCAGAAAAGTTTGTCAGAAGTTGGTGCATTGTAGTTTGGTTTTTGCATACCAAAAATTGGATAATGTACTGCTATTCACGCCGCCTCTCTAGATGGTCTCACACGTTCACACTACCTGCCCAGCCCCCATGAGCATTTGGATTTGAAAACACTGTTCTGCAGAAACTCTGTAGTGCAACCTGCTTATCCACACACAGGCTTCTTCTAAACTTAGGAATTTCTCTTTCTTTCTACAGTTATTTAAGTCCTACTCTTTAACCAAGACGTTAGACCCAAAGACTAAAGTATTAGTCACTCAGTCGTATCCAGCTCTTTGCAACTCCATGGACTGTAGCCTGCCAGGCTCCTCTGTCCATGGGATTTCCCAGGCAAGAATACTGGAATGGGTAGCCATTCCTTTCTCCAGGGGATCTTCCCACCCCAGGGATTGAACCCGGATCTCCCACATTGCAGGCAAATTCTTTACCATCTGAGCCACCAGGGAAGGCCCAGCTTAAACTCTAGCTCTTCATAAAGCCTACCATGTGCTTAGAGTGACTTTCTCCATCCTGCTAATCCCTGCAGCTCTCGTGGATGATTTCATTCTTCTGCCACATACCAAATAAGTTTGATATGAGTTTCCTTTATTGCTTAACTCCTCTGGATCACATAAAATGGTCAGGGCCTCTCAATGTATTCCCTAAAACCTTCTTGAAAACCTGTGTATAAATAGTACTCAATAAATGCTTGCTGGTGATAATGATGAAGTCAAGGTAAAATAGGTACTGCAAAGAAAAACTAAAGATCCCAAGAGGCCGTGACCTCTGGTGGAAACGCCACTCCAAGCCTGTGCACTCCTCCAGGTCACTTACTGGTGAGTTCCTCAAAGTTTTAGATGATACAAATCGGTGAAGCGGTGAAAATGGAGCACTGCCTATTCCTTGACTAAAAAACATAAAATGACCACAGAAGAGATGACAGTGCTTGTGCAGTGAAAATGCTCTCAATGTGTGTGTGTGGGGGGGGGTGGGGGGGACAACCACAGGCTTCACAGACCGTCTTAGCTTGCAAGGCAATCCCCACTTTCATTCCATCCCCTATCGCTCCTTGGAAAAATCACACAACCAGAATAAACAAGTGCTAGAAAATGGGTAGGAATTTTTGTGGTGGTGAAGGTTCATTCTTTTTCCTAGGGGGAGGAAAAAAAAAAAAAGACATGTTCTAAGAGTACATTTGTAAAACAGGCATTTTTACCTGCATAACAGAAATGGGAATTGGTCACATTTCTCTAGATGGCTAGATGGGCACGCCCCCTTGTGGACACTTCCTGACTCAACTCTAAAGTTGTTGGTTGCTTCTGAGATATTAGTTCCCTACAACCACTTTCTTCACTTACTGAATAATATTATTAGTACTATTTCCAGACAACCTAACTTTTTTTTCATTATATCCCCAAATACAAGCTTACTGTTAAAAGTGAGGTATAGTTTTGGACTAACAATATGCTTGAACCATTAGAAAGAAGATTCAAACGTATAAGACTCACAATTAAAGAAAATAACAGATGCATTGCTCTCTCAAAATTTATAGTAAAATCATTGATTGTAGATGTTAAAATTAGTAATGTTAATTGAGTAAAGGTATTTTTCAAGGCACTGTGACAGGAATTAAAAACAAATGCTTATGCCTCTATATGCCTACATGAATAAGATAAAATAACCACACACATCAATCTCAAAATGGCAAAAGCAGTAGATAATTCAACAAGCACTTATTGAGTGCCCATTACATGTACTAAATAGAAGAAAGGAATTTGTTTTAATCTGGGTAGCATTTGAGCTGGTCCTTAAAGAAGGGCTTGGATTACAATTTCAGTAGGCAAAGTGGCAGGTATTCCATTATTAATTATCATTTATTCCACAAAGAGAAAGACACATGAGCAAAACTTAGAAATGAGAACTTTCAGCAAATTCATAAAAAATCAAATGCAGAGATGTAATTGGTAGTAGGAGCAAAAAAAAAAAAAAAAAAAAAAGATTATTCCAGGAGAGAAATAATGGAAAAGTAGGTTGGGTACAAGCTTGAAGAGGGTTTATAAAGTCAATCTAAAGACACTGGGTTTTAACTACAGATAGCAAAGATTCTATTAAAGTTTCTCCCAAGAGAAGGATAAGACCAATACAGGTATTTTTAAGGAAATGTATATTGGGATAATACACGGACTTAAAGAGGAATGGGGAGAGTCTAGAAGTAGGGAGGCCAGTTAGAAAGATACTGCAACCATTCAGTCATCAAGGAAAAAATGGTATAGATTTAAGAGTGGTAGGCATGTCAAAAAGAAGCAACCAAAATAAAACAAACAAAACAAAAAATAATACCTATATTTATCATCAATTGTTTAATGAGCACTTATTATATATATTATATAATATGAGGTTAAAAGATGCTTGCTCCTTGGAAGGAAAGCTATGAGAAATCTAGAGAGCATATTAAAAAGCAAAGACAGCATTTTGCCAACAAAGGTTCATATGGTCAAAGCTCTGATTTTTCCAGTAGACATGCATACAGATGTGCGAATTGGACCATCCTTTAAGGCTGAGTGCTGAAGAATTGATGCTTTTGAATTGCGGTGCTGGAGAAGAATCTTGAGAGTTCCTTGGACAGCAAGGAGATCAAACCAATCAATCCTAAAGGAAATCAACCCTGAATATGTACTGGAAGGACTGATGCTGAAGCTGAAGCTCCAATACTTTGGCCACCTGATGCAAAGAGCCGACTCACTGTAAAAGACCCTGATGCTGGGAAATATTGAGGGCAGGAGGAGAAGGGGGTGACAGAGAACGAGATGGTTGGACAGCATCACCAACTCAGTGGACATGAGTTTGAGCAAATATCAAGAAATAGTGAAGGACAGGGAAGCCTGGTGTGCTGCAGTCCGTGGGGTGGCAAAGAGTAGGACACAACTCAGTGACTGAGAAACAAACATTATATGCCAAACTGGGAAACCATGGTAACCAAAACAGACAGAGTCCCTGTCCTCCTGGAACCTGCACTGTAGTGGAAGAGAAAGACATCAAACAAGCACCCTCAGAGAAAGGCAGCTGGAGCTGCATGACCGCTTGAGTGACAGGTGGGAGGGGGAAAGGCAAAATTTCCGGGATCTGGAATCACAAGACAAAGGCCCAGACTCCTGCAGCATCTTGATAGTGTGACCTTCTGAGAGTAAAAGAACAAAAGACTGGAAAGAAAGACAGGCACCTGCTCCTATCAAGTCCTGTGGGATCTGTTAAGGGGCTGCACTTTATTTCTAAGTGCAGCTGGAAGTGACTGAAGAGTTTAAACAGGGTCATGACAAAATCAAATTGAACTGTTAAGTGATTCCATGAATGCTGTGTATAGAACTGACTGGAAGGGGCAGCAGCAGATGGATTGGGATGCTACCACAATCATGCAGGAGATGGTGGTGAACCTTGACTCTAGACTTGCTGAGCTAAGCCAGACATGAGACGTGTAATACTGCTAAGTCACTTCAGTCGTGTCCGACTCTGTGTGACCCCATACACAGCAGCCCACCAGGCTCCCCCATCCCTGGGATTCTCCAGGCAAGAACACTGGAGTGGGTTGCCATTTCCTTCTCCAATGCAGGAAAGTGAAAAGTGAAAGTGAAGTCGCTCAGTCGTGTCTGACTCTTAGCGACCCCATGGACTGCAGCCTACCAGGCTCCTCCGTCCATGGGATTTTCCAGGCAAGAGCACTGGAGTGGGGTGCCATTGCCTTCTCCAAGACGTGTAATAAGCAACTGGAAAAGTCAGGGCATGAAAGTGAGATGGAAATAAAAATTTGGACTCATTCACTCAAACACAGTTTCATGGGCACTGTGTCTGGTGCCTGTTGAAAAATAGACAATGAGCTGGAGACAAATTCTGGAATAAGGTGAAAGGAGAAAAGAACTCTAGTCTCCCTGGAGGAGAGCTAAATGAGGAGGAGTGGACATGAACTTAACTGGATGCAATCATGTAACTACCAACTCCTCTAAAACATTCTATATTCACTGAAGAAATGATTACTGAGCAGGTGCTTTCTAGGCCCACTGTGACATATTAGGCAGAAAAACCAATGAGTCTCAAATTCTGCCCCAATACCTTACACATCCCTGCAGATTTTCATTTAGTAAATTGAGAGTGGAGCCTAAGAACCTCCTACCAGTAGATTTAAAACTACCCAGATGGGGATTTTCCTGGTGGTCCAGAGGTTAAGACTGCATGCTTCCAATATAGGTGGCGAGGGTTCGATCCCTGGTCAGGGACATGCTATGCAGTACAGCCAAAAGAAAACAGAAACAAACACACTACATGGATGAAGATAACAGTTAGCCAGGTTGAGCATACACTAGAATAAAGAATCTCTCAATGAGAGGATCAAGAGATTTGGACAAGCTCTGTTTTGCCAGGGAGAATATATTAGAGGAGTGTCACATGGAAAGATGGCAGTCAGCTGGCACCACGTGCTGACTGTATGGCTGAGGAATCTCATGTCCAGAGCGGCTCCATGTCTGCCCCGGGCCTCTGGATTGGCCCATGTCAGACCTTGACCAGATCTTCTCTGGTCAGACCTCTCCTGGTCCTCTGTACCCATCTCAGCCAGCAACACTCCCTCCACTCCTTGAGTGATCCCAGCCTCAGCTCTTGAATAGTTTCTGGCCTGCGACTTTTTATTCAGAATGTTCTAGGCTGATTACAGAAGATGTGGGCCAGTCAGGACTTCGAAAACTCCAGTTTTCCTTCATCTTAATTAAGCAGTGGGTCTTATCTTCTGGTCTTAAAGCATCCCTGTTATTGACCTGTGTGTGTGTGTGTGTGTGTGTGTGTGTGTGTGTGTGCACCAGTGTATACACATTTGTCTTTTCACGTGCTGGTTTATTCTGCTGGCCTTAACACATGCATATATTGGCTACACACGTGTTAACACCACTATATCTGTATCAGGTCAGGTCAACTCAGGTCATTAACACGTGGGGATACAGTATGAGGACATATTTAAAAATTCTGACTTAGAACCTCATGCTGTAAACATCATGATCTGAACCAATTCCCAGAGAGGAAGACGTCTATGAAATTCCATTCACTGGAGGAATTTCCACTTAGGAAAGCTATAATATGACAATTTGTACATTACATACAAGGTCAGCTAAGATTATCCCAATGATAACGAAGGAATACCTTCATTTTCCCCTCCTATGATTCTGGTTAAATATCAAAACTTACAGGAGGATCTACAGAGCTGATGGATACTCAAAACAGAGGGCGGATTTACAAGTCTAACAACATCTGATGTCAACCTATAATAAGCCTCCTGGAAAACCACATTCCCTTACAAAATAAAAACAGCAGTTATGGTCTGTTAACACTGATTTCTTGCCTCACTAATCTCACTTATAATTTTAAAACTCAGTGTAAATTTAAGGCATAGTTTCATGAGGGTTTAAGATGATTTGGGAAGAAATCCAACCTACTAGGTATTGAATCTTTATACAAGAACTTAGAAACTTTTTCTGAAATATTGCCCAGCTATCGAGGGTTGAAAATTCTGGATATGGATAATTCATGAATTGGCATAAACTGCTACAAACTGTAAATATTTAAAGAAACTCCATCAATTTACATTGCAAAGGAATACTGCTCATCAGACTGTATAACCTATGTCAATGCATGAGGTGGTAGTAATCTAGTAATAGAAGCAATTAAGTTACTGACCTACTTTCTGATTCACATGTAAGTGCTATATGTAATTAACCAGTAATCAGATAATCTTCAGATCAGACCAGATCAGATCAGTCGCTCAATCATTTCGACTCTTTGCGACCCCATGAATCGCAGCACGCCAGGCCTCCCTGTCCATCACCAACTCCCGGAGTTCACTCAGACTCACGTCCATCAAATCAGTGATGCCATCCAGCCATCTCATCCTCTGTCGTTCCCTTTTCCTCCTGCCCCCAATCCCTCCCAGCATCAGAGTCTTTTCCAATGAGTCAACTCTTCGCATGAGGTGGCCAAAGTACTGGAGTTTCAGCTTTAGTATCATTCCTTCCAAAGAAATCCCAGGGCTGATCTCCTTCAGAATGGACTGCTTGGATCTCCTTGCAGTCCAAGGGACTCTCAAGAGTCTTCTCCAACACCACAATTCAAAAGCATCAAGTCTTCGGCGCTCAGCCTTCTTCACAGTCCAACTCTCACATCCATACACAACCACAGGAAAAACCATAGCCTTGACTAGACAAACCTTTGTTGGCAAGGTAATGTCTCTGCTTTTGAATATGCTATCTAGGTTGGTCATAACTTTCCTTCCAAGGAGTAAGTGTCTTTTAATTTCATGGCTGCAGTTACCATCTGCAGTGATTTTGGAGCCCAGAAAAATAAAGTCTGACACTGTTTCCACTGTTTCCCCATCTATTTCCCATGAAGTGGTGGGACCGAATGCCATGATCTTCGTTTTCTGAATGTTGAGCTTTAAGCCAACTTTTCCACTCTCCACTTTCACTTTCATCAAGAGGCTCTTTAGTTCCTCTTCACTTTCTGCCATAAGGGTGGTGTCATCTGCATATCTGAGGTTATTGATATTTCTCCCAGCAATCTTGATTCCAGCTTGTGTTTCTTCCAGTCCAGCGTTTCTCATGATGTACTCTGAATATAAGTTAAATAAGCAGGGTGACAATATACAGCCTTGACAAACTCCTTTTCCTATTTGGAACCAGTCTGTTGTTCCATGTCCAGTTCTAACTGTTGCTTCTTGACCTGCATACAAATTTCTCAAGAGGCAGATTAGGTGGTCTGGTATTCCCATCTCTTTCAGAATTTTCCACAGTTTATTGTAATCCACACAGTCAAAAGCTTTGGCATAGTCAATAAAGCAGAAATAGATGTTTTTCTGGAACTCTCTTGCTTTTTCCATGATCCAGTGGATGTTGGCAATTTGATCTCTGGTTCCTCTGCCTTTTCTAAATCCAGCTTGAACATCAGGAAGTTCACGGTTCACATATTGCTCAAGCCTGGCTTGGAGAATTTTGAGCATTACTTTACTAGTGTGTGAGATGAGTGCAATTGTGCGGTAGTTTGAGCACTCTTTGGCATTGCCTTTCTTTGGGATTGGAATGAAAACTGACCTCTTGCAGTCCTGTGGCCACTGCTGAGTTTTCCAAATTTGCTGGCATATTGAGTGCAGCACTTTCACAGCAAAATCTTTCAGGATTTGGAATAGCTCAACTGGAATTCCATCACTTCCACTAGCTTTGTTTGTAGTGATGCTTTCTAAGGCCCACTTGACTTCACATTCCAGGATGTCTGGCTCTAGGTCACTTATCACACCATCATGATTATCTGGGTCGTGAAGATCTTTTTTGTACAGTTCTTCTGTGTATTCTTGCCATCTCTTCTTAATATCTTCTGCTTCTGTTAAGTCCATACCATTTCTGTCCTTTATCGAGCTCATCTTTGCATGAAATGTTCCTTTGATATCTCTGATTTTCTTGAAGAGATCTCTAGTCATTCCCATTCTGTTGTTTTCCTCTATTTCTTTGCATTGATCGCTGAAGAAGGCTTTCTTATCTCTTCTTGCTATTCTTTGGAACTTTGCACTCAGATGTTTATATCTTTCCTTTTCTCCTTTGCTTTTCGCTCCTCTTCTTTTCACAGCTATTTGTAAGGCCTCCCCAGACAGCCATTTTGCTTTTTTGCATTTCTTTTCTATGGGAATGGTCTTGATCCCTGTCTCCTGTACAACGTCACGAACCTCATTCCATAGTTCATCAGGCACTCTATCTATCAGATCTAGGCCCTTAACTCTACTTCTCACTTCCACTGTATAATCATAAGGGATTTGATTTAGGTCATACCTGAATGGTCTAGTGGTTTTCCCTACTTTCTTCAATTTAAGTCTGAATTTGGCAATAAGGAGTTCATGGTCTGAGACACAGTCAGCTCCTGGTCTTGTTTTTACTGACTGTATAGCGCTTCTCCATCTTTGGACAGGAAAATATAAATTTTAATATGTTACAGTTCAAAGAAATAATTTCAAATGGAAGATAATCACTCCACAGGATGAATTTATAGGTTTATAGAAAAAAATTAAATATATGAAGTATACTTCTTTATGTAAAAGAGAAGGCAAAGGAGTTTCTTACTTCTGTTTACTCATATATCTATGCATTTACTGTCTTCTTGAGAGACACCGTAGGACACCAGATCAAGCAAATTTCTGCAAAAGAATAATTAGTCCTTCCCTGCACACATAATACACAGACACGCACACAAGTACAAATAGAACAATCTGAGGGAAATATGTTGTTTTTCATGCATTTATTTTCTTTGATCTTAACCTACCTCTCACCCAAAAAATACAGTGATTTAGTATGATACAGTTAAGCGTTTACATAATAATTTCAAGATGGTGGATAAAAGGGGAAAATGTTACCCACAATATACTTCAAAAGAATAGAATATATTTATATGAAGCGCACAAAGCAAGGCCCAACATTTCCTTTCTGAAACATGTGGCCAATTTGATGTCCCTATGTGGTGGCTAAAGAACACAAAATTAGAAGTTGTAGCATCTCTTTAGAGTGGTTTTGAACACACAATGTTGTACAAAAGCATTCAAGCCTTTCTAAACTCATTCGTTGGAAACAGAAGAATGAAGGGTACTCAAGGGTCTGATTGTCCATCATTTCCCCACCCTACGCAAGTACAAAAACATCTATTTAAAATCTATGAAATTAATTGAAAACTTAAATTATTTGTAAAAGTGATGGGAGGAGGCAAAGAATTCCATGTACATTCAACTGTAAAATCTGTTATTAAAGGAAAAGACATGGAAACTATTTCCACAATATGCTTGTGAAAAATGAAAGGGGAAAAAAAAGGCTTGAAACATCAAAAATGTTGAGATCAAACAATACCCCCAACCTCTTTTAATACTCTAAGAATGAAAGAGCCCCTTGTAGTAACGTCCAGGGCTAGCTGTTTGAAACTGATATTTATGAAATTTAGGCTATCCTGGGCACTGAGTCTATTTGTTTTCCCAACCTATGGATCTCTCCTCTTGGTAACACCTCCTTCCCTTATATAACAAGGTTATGTAACAATTCAGTCAGTCTGGTAGCTCCAGGTAAGAGCTGCTATTGGTCAATGAGTTAAGCACTTCATTCCAAAAGAAAGTTTCCTTTTTCAAAAATGCTAAGATTGATGCTAACACAACTACCTTTTACTTTTTGTATCAAAACAAAAGATAAATTTAAAACATTCATCACCTCATCACATATACCACAAGAATTATGGATCCACAGTCTAACAACGAGTCCAAGGCAAAACTGCCAGGGGAGAACCAGACGCCAGTGCGTGGCAGTCACAGAGGACAGAGGAGCACACTAAACGGCACCGTGAGTACTGGACTCGGACTGAAGGAAACCCCACAGGGCCAACAGTTCTGGTTTTGACACAGACAAATGTGTTATCACAGCTCAATTAAATAGTATCAGTCACTCAACAACATGGTTCAAATTTCAATTACATGGTATAGTAACTGTGAGTAATTGCATAAAGTATAAACTTCACTAGCTCTTCAGTCCAAAGATCACTGCTAACTACATAGACGTCCGTCATTATCAGTAACCAATCGTGCCGTTTTATTCACAGTCTGTCACTGATAGACAGCGAAGCGTGTAGCTGTGTCGCCTCCTTGTCTCCCAGTGATAAATCCACAGGCCATTTTTTTCAGAGAAGGCAATGGCACCCCACTCCAGTACTCCTGCCTGGAAAATCCCAAGGACGGAGGAGCCTGGTGGGCTGCAGTCCATGGGGTCGCTGAGGGTCGGACACGACTGAGCGACTTCACTTCCACTTTTCACTTTCATGCATTAGAGAAGGAAATGGCAACCCACTCCAGTGTTCTTGCCTGGAGAATCCCAGGGACGGGGGAGCCTGGTGGGGTTGCACAGAGTTGGACACGACTGAAGCGACTTAGCAGCAGCAGCAGCCATTTTTTTTAAAAATTGACAATCTAAAAAGGACACTACACAACCAAGATGAAAGTGAACCAAAGAAGCAGTGATAATGCTGGAAGTGAAATTCCAATAAAAATAAACGAAGTTACAGAAGAAATAGTTGACCATGGGAATTTTAGACACTGTCACCATTCAAGAGACTTTAGATCTACACTCAGAGGAACTCAGTGAAGACAAATTGGTCAATATAAATAAGGAATGTAGTTGTAACAAAAAGGATGAAGATGTCACAGAGGAAGTAACACTTGGAAAAAATTTGACATTAAAGGAACTAAGGGATCACTTATAACATGGAAACAGCAAAAGATAAAATGGTGAAAGCAGATCCAAAATTCAAAGGGAGTTTGACAGTTCACCATGACATAATCAGATACTCACTCCATGCTGTAAGTTATATGACAGGAAGGCAAGCATTGTTTAAACTACTCTTGATAATGAATTTTTTATACAGAAAAAAAAAGCCCTCTAATTCTGATGTTTTAAATTAGTGTACTAAATAAATATTCATTTTAATTTTTTGCTTATTTCTCTGTGCATTTATAACCAACAATAAAAGAATTTTTAATGTTTTGACAAAAATGTTTAAAGGTCATGAAACAAGTGTAACTTTTGCCATTAAAATCCCTTTGTACGATTTTGGTTTGCATGGTCATTTTCATGGTCCAGCACTATCATGCAAAGTGTGGACTGCCTAAATATACTGCAAGGGAAAGAGGTGGGTAAGAGAAAATCCAGAACAGCTGGGTTTACCCAGAGAGGGGAGTGGAACAGAGAGCAAACAACTACTACCTCTATATTACACAGCACTACAAGTAAATAATAATCTTTTCCTTCTCCAGCATGTTTTCCCTGCTAAGTCATACACAAAAAAGCATGGATGAAACAAAGATACCAATTATTAAGAACAGACAATTACTCAGAATTTATTCCTCATTTTTTAATATTATATCATAAACCCATGTATTCTGAAACTGAAAACAAAATGGGTTTTATTTGATTTATGGGTAGATTAGCAGCTTACGCCAGTATTGGTTTGCAGCAACAAGGGACATATTAATTGTGGGGAGAAAAATGACAAAAATAAGTTCTCCGTTCACACTATGCACTATAAATTACCTACCTAATAACCACTCTCCTCCCCTTCCTTTGACAAGGAAAGAACTATTTTATTGGGAAGATAAGTCATGAGCTGAGCGAGAGTAATTAGGAAAATCCACTCAATTTCTTAGGCTCTTTTGCAGCTGGGAATAGTCATGTGACCAAAATAAATAACTAAAGAGGACTCCATTGAGAGGGAGCCTGGAAAACCTTTGCATCCCAGATAAAAAGGTGACAGACACATCTGGCACTAGTCTCCCCTTCCCCACCCTCCATGGTCTCACTTTCTCACCTTCAATGCAGACGTGACACCTCAAATTAAAGAAACCATATTCCACCCTTAAGGCAAGAGGCGTGAGAGAAAAGGCCCAAGAGAAATCCCAGATATGTTGGCTCCAGCATCACTAGAAGCCTGAGCTCACAAAAGCTTGCAACCCACCCACTTGGAAATTTTTTATACGCCAGGGAGCAGGGGGACAAATATGCATTTCCTAAGCCACTGTCAGGTTTTCTGTTGTTTGCAGTCAAAAGCATCCCAGTGATTAACAATTCTTATTTTAAACTAAGTCAAACCTAAGTGTAGATGGTCAGAGACTAACAAAAATAAAAATACTCTGACTGAGGTAGCAAGCTAATGAAATATTCTTCTTGCTTTAACTCTGATTTCTATTAGTACTGTCCATGGGGTCACAAAGAATCGGACACAACTGACTGAACAGCAACAACAAAATTAGTACTTTGACAAGGTCTGGACAATCAGTTACCTTTTTAAGAAAAAAGAGAAATATCAATGCAACAAAAATCTCCAAATTTATTTCCTTTTTTATCAGGCTTAAAAATATTTATTCTACTGTATACTCCTTTCAAGACAATATTTATGTCCTCCAACACTGAATAACCAAAGAAGTGAACATTAGCAAAGTTACCAAAAACCCTATTCTTTTCATTATGTTTATATACCCAACTCACAGCTTCTTTTATGTAGCACAACACACAGTAGTGCTGGGCCTTAGTCAATGCTGGCTAACCAAAACGATGTGGAAACTATACACACAGGACAGGCAGTGATAAACTAAACACAGGTCAATTTAGAAAACAGCTATCTGCCCTTTCCCGTCACATCTCTAAAAAGTTGCTATACTTCCTCTCAAAAATTGTAATTTCCTGCTCCATTGGCTCCTTATCTGGTAGCCTGTTCTTTCTGGGAGCATTTTTTATCACCTCTGCCAAGGTTACGCAGCAAACATCTGTAAGACAAAACCTGTGGCCAGCACCCTTCCCTAAAGACAGAAGCTCGGTCAGAGTCATTTTTGTAGGTCAATGTCAAAACACAGTGCTTCTTACACATTAAAGTTTAAACATTCTGAATACCGAAAACATTTTCCTGTCTTTGCAGGTGTCTAAACCACGCCATCTGAACCTGAACTCCAGCTCTGTAGCCAGCACGGCCAGCATCCCTTAGCACCCTCCCTTCTCCACGGCAAGACTACGCCTGGCGGAGCAGCCTTCTTTCTCTTCCGGCGGAGCGACATTAAAGACGAAGGCAAACAACGGCACAGGCAAGATGATGGGGCCTCCGTGAGCGACCGTCACCAAGCACGTGATCATCTCTTGACACTTCTGTTTCTCCTAACAGCCACAGAAGCAGAATATCACTATTTTCTATTTTAAATATCGTTATTTTAAAAATAAGGAAACGGAGACTTCATAGGTGAAATTATCACTGAATTCTCAGAAGGTCACTGAAAACATAAGGTGTCTCGACCCTGCTTCCAACTCCACAGCAAAACTTCTTGAAAGCATTATCTCCACCGTGTTCTCCCGATGGCGCCTCGGCAGCAGGTCTACAGTCCTCCACGTCAGGGAGACCATCCTCACCCGGGTCCGCAGTCACCAGGTCCTGAGTCCAGAGGCCCGGCCTCGGCCCGCATCCTGTTTCTCAGCAGCATCTGACCCGGTGACGACTGGCTCTGAGCTGCTCTCTGCTTCCTGGCCGCTCTCTCCTGGGGTCCCTTCTACCCCACTGGCTGCTCCATCTTTTTCTTTCGTTGGTTTCTTCTCCTCCCAACATAGACATGTCGGTCTGGCCCCGGGTTCAGTTTTCAGACCTCTAACTTCACTCACTCCTCAGTGAGCTCATCTGGCCACATGGATTTATATTCCTTTTATGCCAATAATTTCCAAATGAGAAACTCCCTCCTGACCTACCCCTAAGCTTCAGATGCATATAACCAACTCCACAGTCAGTGTCTCCTGCTGCCACATCAAGCTTTTCATTGGAAATCCTCCTAACCAGGTTGATGAGTGGCTGTTTAAAGTTTTCAAAAATTGATTATCCTCTGGGTGAAGTACAGAATGATGAAAAAGGACACATATTGTAAATATATCCTTTCTTAATTAAAACACAAAACCAATTCATTCATTCACTAGCCAATCTTTTTAATATAAGACCAAAGCCATTTCTCTGGATGTAAGCCCACATATAAATGTTCCGTATCATCTTTCTATAACAGCCTGGATTGTCCTATGATTTCAAATTTTATCTAAAATAGAACAAGAATATAAAGACATTTAACAACACACTCTGAATACAGAAAGCTTCTAGATTTTTATGATTTTTCTCAATCTTTTATAACTGACTTGCCCCAACTTAATTCTATGGCAAAAATAATTCTATTTTTACAGACTCACTCTGCTTTTTCAAATTAGTTTTCAAACAAACAACCCTTTTGATTCTCAAGCAGACAACTCTCTTTTTAAGCTCAATGACCAACCTAGATAGCATATTGAAAAGCAGAGATATTACTTTGCCAACAAAGGTCCATCTAGTCAAGGCTATGGTTTTTCCAGTGGTCATGTGTGGATGTGAGAGTTGGACTGTGAAGAAAGCTGAGTGCCAAAGAACTGATGCTTTTGAAGTGTGGTGTTGGAGAAGACTCTTGAAAGTCCCTTGGACTGCAAGGAGATCCAACTAGTCCATTCTAAAGGAGATCAATCCTGGGTGTTCATTGGAAGGACTGATGCTAAAGCTGAAACTCCAGTACTTTGGCCACCTCATGCGAACAGTTGACTCACTGGAAAAGACCCTGATGCTGGGAGGGATCGGGGGCAAGAAGAGAAGGGGATGACAAAGGATGAGATGGCTGGATGGCATCACCGACTCAATGGACATGAGTTTGAATGAACTCCAGGAGTTGGTGATGGACAGGGAGGCCTGGCATGCTGTGATTCATGGGGTTGCAAAGAGTCGGACACAACTGAGCAACTGAACTGATTCATCAGTTTACAGGAGACTTGAAGAACTATGTAACTACAGCAATAGAAAACAAGCGCATAATGAGACTCTTAGTGGCACAAAATTCAACTGAAGAGGGTAGAGGAACAATGCACACTAAAAGTGGTCTATTAGCTTTGGGGGCTTAGGGTACTTCGGCATCCGATAATATGTTTATGGTGAAAATAAAAAGTATTGGTTAATGTGAGTCTGTTAAGGGGATATGGACTAAGAAAGTTCTTTTTCTCCACTTCCCACCTCTATCACCATGAAATCATACTTTCTCTAACTCCCCTCACCTTAAGAAATGTCAATACCCAAATGACTAAAACTAAAACCTTTAAATCCCCTCTCTTTCTCACCAATCTTTCTGACACCGGTAATTTCTGCCCTTTGTAGGAACCCTTACAATATATCCTGGATGTAGTCACTTCTCCCCATCTCCATCATCCATGGTCCAAGTCGCCATCATCTCCCAACTATAAAAACTGTGCACCTAGTCTCTTGAAAGAACTGCACATAGCAGCCTGAAAGAACTTGGTAAAACCTATCTCTCACTACGAGAGACGATTTCGTATGCATTCATACGTGAGTAAACCACACACAGCTATGACAGAAACTGTAAATCAGTAGATGAGTGATTACAGAAGGGCTAATCAAAAAAGAATACTGAGATTCCAAGTTTATCAAATGCTGACGTGACATGAGATCAGGAACTGGATGCTGACTGACCTTGAAGCCGCAGGTGGGGAAGACTGTTACAGCTCTTGTTTCCATTCCCTAAAACACCTAATAAATGCCACACACGGACTCATGATGGCACACAAATGCATGAAATGCAAACAAAGAATGTTTAAGAACAAGAAACACACATGCAATTAGAATATGCAAAGAAACCTACATGAATCCAATACACACATTTCCCTCTAACACTCCATCCCCTGAACAGCCATTTTCATCCAAAGCTGCAATGGCCAAAACAGGGGCCAGGAGCCACACAGAGCTACTGAGTGCTTAAAAATATGGTGAGGACAAATAAGACGTTAGATCTTTAATTTTAGTACATTTTAATTAACTTTAATTTTAGAACAGATATTCAATTATTGGAAAGTTTTAAGTATGCTTGTAATGTAACCTGTTATATAAACCTACCTTATCAACTACTAATTTTATGATATTAAATACAGATTAAATATTTCGAATGAAAATTTAGTGTCACAATTGAGACGTGCTGTAAGTGTGAAATATACACTGCTTTTGAAGACAATACTGAAAAAAGAAAATAGAATAGCTCGCTAATAATTTTCTCATTGGTTAACGTTTTTAAAGCGACTTTTGAGTTCATTGGTTTAAATGAAATAAATATTAAAATTAATTTTACCTGTTTCTTTTTACTTTTTTAAATGTAGCTATGGAAAACTTGAAAAGTACATATGTGGCATGCATTATATTTCTACCGGGTCATACTATTCTGAAACTTACATATCTAAATGCAAGCTAAATATATCATTATGATACATTAATTATTAATATTTCAAACACCTCCTGACCTTTTCACTTGATTGTCTTCTTTTCTTTAGTTGAATGAAATCTGTTTCCACCCTTTCTGCCAGCTCTAGTTTCCTCTTGTTTCTTTTAAAAGCAGCTAAACTGAATCCTATAAAAGAAACATTAAAAATAACATTTGAAAAATATTAGGGCAGTGGGGTAGACAAGGTATCCTGAAGAGCCTTCTCAGGACAAAATCCTTAAGAATGTTGGATAAAGGGTTTTATAAGCCTTTTCAAGGTACACTGAGGTGAGAGGAGAATAAAAAAAGAAATAACCTAAGATTAAAAATTAAGGAAAAGGTCAAATCCAGAGAGGGAAGTACGTTCTGAAGGTAGATGCTCTCCAGCAGTGTCTGCTAATGCATGCCATGGCCAACTCTGATTTTGAAGGGCTCTGTGCATAGGAGACAAAAGACACTGGGACAATGCAGCAGGAGAAACCATATTACAGATCATCCACATAAGAAGGAGGGACCCAAAGGATGATACACCTGATGAAAGGAAGAACTAGAAAACACAACAATACACAAAGATTAGGAAACTTGTAAGTTCACTTGACTATAACCATAAGCAGACTTGGCTATAAATATGAGAAGAAAAGTCATGTTACACTTGGCTGGTTCAGGATGTGGAGATCTAGTGTGTGTGTGTGTGTGTGTGTGTGTCTGCACGCAAGCACACATGCACACAGGGTGAGCATGGGCTTCTGCTTAGAGAAAAACAATTGGAATTATAAGGAAAAAATACAGATACATATAACATTAAAATATTTAAAAATATTTTAAAATTCAGACAGAATTAGGAGATTTCATATTACTTATGTGCCCTGGAAAAAACAAATTTAAAAAAAACAAATGATTTTGGTGAGGTAATGCTTCAAAGACTCATTAAACACAAATG
Organism: Bubalus kerabau; assembly: GCF_029407905.1. Classification (NCBI taxonomy): domain Eukaryota; kingdom Metazoa; phylum Chordata; class Mammalia; order Artiodactyla; family Bovidae; genus Bubalus; species Bubalus kerabau. The sequence goes on from NC_073636.1 coordinate 7,596,518, forward strand.
CAAATACTCCCTGGAAAAACCTGTGTTTTTCCTCAAAGAATTTACATGTTCCAATTAACATGAGCCCATCATTTAAAAAAAAAAATCATAAAACGAATGAGAAATAAATCACACCAAATGAAAAATAAAAATCAGCCAAACATTAGAAAGTGTAATCCAACCTGTGAAGACTTCACATACGGGAATAATCAGTCATACACAGAGTATAAAATATGTTTATGCTCATAGACATAAGAAGATATTGAATGTATAACTAAGGAACAATAGATGATAAAATGTCCAGACAGACTTGAGGAAGAACCAAACAGAACTTCGTAAAAAAAAAAAAAAAATACAATAATTGGAATTTTAAAATTTAACATACAGATTTAAACAATTAGATTCACCTGATGAGAGAATTACAAACTGGAATATAACACTGGAAAGAATACAAAGTTTTCTGATAATAGCAGACTAAATTATTAAGAGAGTTTCTCCCATCAAATATTATCAAAAATACTGGATAAAACATGAAAATTACCACCTTAAAAGCATTAAAACAAAAACTTATTAAAAATATCAAGCTTTTCTGGGGATAAACTAAGGGCTAAAGCTATTATTATTGCACTTTGAGCATTGGCTAAAACTAGCGCAGTTGAATTTGATTCCACAACATGAAGGACAGCCATAAATCCAATCCAGAGGAGGGATCCCCCACAGGAAGGCTAGGCCAGAACCAAGCAAACCCAACCCTACCCTCTAATCCAAGACCAACTGCATCTAGGCAAAATGGCTCTCCTCAATGTGCTGAAATACCTGCTCATCCAGAACACCATATCCAATAAAATTCACTTTCAAAAATTAAAGTGAAATAAAAATAGCTTCAGGTGAACAAGAATGAACAAATTCATCACTGGCCAGACCCTATACTAATGAGAATACTAAAGGGTGTGCTTCAGTAACAGACAAAATAATACAAAGTGAAAGCTCAAAGACAAAAAAAACGTATGGAGACAGGTGGGGGATTAAATGCAAAGGAAAGGGTATATGTGCAGGCAAATATAAATGAAAACTGACTAATAAAAAAATGAATAAAGTTTCATCGTACTTTTAAGTACATATTAATTTCCTCCAAATTGATGTAAATTAATCATAATAACAGTGGAAAAATAACAAAGATCCTCTAACATATCACTTTTAAGATTAAACAAGAGAATGTTAAATACGGAAAAATAAATGTTAGGAAAATTAGGTGGAAAAGGAACCAGAGCCACCCTCAAAGCAAAGTCTAAGAACAATACTGTAATAATGGATTCCCACCCCCCTCAAAACAAAAAGGGTAATGGAAATGACCAATAAGTTTACAAACACATTCATGTATATTCTAAGAGAATTTGAGAATAACACTGATATTTCATACCAGTTGGAAATCTACATGTTACTCAGTAAACTTTCTTGGCACAATATGTTACCTATTTGGGGGAAATAGTACAAGTAAATTCCTACCTCACACTACACACAAAACTGAAATCATGTAATAACAATTTAAACATATAAAATCTAAACAAAGAAGTCCAAAAAGATTAAACCATCACACATGAGACATAAATATCAGTCTTTTTATATCAGTCTTTTTGAGGAAGACTTTAATTTTATTTTTTTTTAACTTTGGAGTATTTTACATTGAATGTGATCAAAGCCAGAATCCATCAAAAAGATGGTTCACTGATGGGCTTCCAGGTCAAGATGATGCAGAAGGACGAACACATATCTCCTCCTGCAAGAGCACCAAAACTTCAACTAGCTGTTGAACAACAGGAAGATGCTGGAACCTACTGAAAAAGATGCCCCAAATCAAAAGACAAAGAAGAAGCCACAGAGAGATGGTTGCAATCATGATAAAATCAAATCCCATACCCGCTGGGTGGGTGATCCACAGACTGGAAAACAATAACACCAAAGAAGTTGTCACACTGAGGTGAAGGTTCTAAACCCCACGTCATGCTTCCCAGCCTGGGGATCCAACGAAGGGACTGAGAATCCCCAAGGAATCTGACCTTGAGGGCCAGCAGGGTTTTGATTACAGGCCTTCCAGAGGACTGAGGGAAACAGAGACTTCAGTCTTGGAGAGCACAAAAAAATTTTGCAAGCACCAAGACCCAGAGGAGAGGAGCAGTAACCCTAAAGGAGACTGAACAAACCACGCGTAGTGTTGGAGGGCCTCCTGTGGAGGTCTGCGTTGGCAAGGGCTCACCACAGGGACAGAGACACTGGAAGTCCCCCTGGGCGTAAACTCTCTTGGACTTTACCATTCACTTCAGTTCAGTTGCTCAGTCATGTTTGACTCTTGGTGACCCCATGAATAACAGCATTCCAGGCATCCCTATCCCTCACCAACTCCCGGACTTCACTCAAACTCATGTCCATCGAGTCGGTGATGCCACCCAGCCATCTCATCCTCTGTTGTCCCCTTCTCCTCCTGCATCAGGGTCTTTTCCAATGAGTCAACTCTTCGATGAGGTGGCCAAAGTATTGGAGTTTCGGCTTCAGCATCATCCTTCCAATGAACACCCAGGACTGATCTCCTTTAGAACGGACTGGTAGGATCTCCTTGCAGTCCAAGGGACTCTCAAGAGTCTTCTCCAACACCACAGTTCAAAGCATCAATACTTCAGTGCTCAGCTTTCTTCACAGTCCAAATCTCACATCCATACATGACCACTGGAAAAACCATAGCCTTGACTAGATGGACCTTTGTTGACAAAGTAATGTCTCTGCCTTTTAATATGCTCTCTAGGTTGGTCATAACTTTTCTTCCAGGTAAGCGTCTTTTAATTTCATGGCTGCAATCATCATCTGCAGTGATTCTGGAGCCCAGAAAAATAAAGTCAGCCACTGTTTCCACTATTTCCCCATCTATTTCCCATGAAGTGATGGGACCAGATGCCATGATCTTAGTTTTCTGAATGTTGAGCTTTAAGCCAACTTTTTCACTCTCCTCTTTCACTTTCATCAGGAGGCTTTTTAGTTCCTCTTCACTTTTTGCCTAAGGGTGGTGTCATCTGCATATCTGAGGTTATTGATATTTCTCCTGGCAATCTTGATTCCAGCCTGTGCTTCTTCCATTCTTCCAGCATTTCTCATGATACAGCCTTGAAGTACTCCTTTTCCTATTTGGAACCAGTCTGTTGTTCCATGTCCAGTTCTAACTGCTGCTTCCTGACCTGCATATAGGTTTCTCAAGAGGCAGGTCAGGTGGTCTGGTATTTCCATCTCTTGAAGAATTTTCCACAGTTTATTGTGATCCACACAGTCAAAGGCTTTGGCATAGTCAATAAAGCAGAAATAGATGTTTTTCTGGAACTCTCTTGCTTTTTCCATGATCCAGTGGATGTTGGCAATTTGATCTCTGGTTCCTCTGCCTTTTCTAAAACCAGCTTGAACATCTGGAAGTTCACGGTTCACATGTTGCTGAAGCCTGGCTTGGAGAGTTTTGAGCATTACTTTACTAGTGTGTGAGATGAGTGCAATTGCGCAGTAGTTTGAACATTCTTTGGCATTGCCTTTCTTTGGGATTGGAATGAAAACTGACCTTTTCCAGTCCTTTGGCCAATGCTGAGTTTTCCAAATTTGCTGGCATATTGAGTGCAGCACTTTCACAGCATCATCTTTTAGGATTTGAAATAGCTCAACTGGAATTCCATCACCCGCACTAGCTTTGTTCGTAGTGATGCTTTCTAAGCCCCACTTGACTTCACATTCCAGGATGTCTGGGTCTAGGTGAGTGATCACACCATCGTGATTATCTGGGTCGTGAAGCTCTTTTTTGTACAGTTCTTCTGTGTATCCTTGCCACCTCTTATTAATATCTTCTGCTTCTTTTAGGTCCATACCATTTCTGTCCTTTGTCAAGCCCATCTTTGCATGAAATGTTTCCTTGGTATATCTAATTTTCTTGAAGAGATCTCTACTCTTTCCCATTCTGTTGTTTTCCTCTAGTTCTTTGCATTGATCGCTGAGGAAGGCTTTTTTTTATCTCTCCTTGCTATTCTTTGGAACTCTGCATTCAGATGTTTATATCTTTCCTTTTCTCCTTTGCTTTTCACTTCTCTTCTTTTCACAGCTATTTGTAAGTCCTCCTCAGACAGCCCTTTTGCTTTTTTGCATTTCTTTTCCATGGGGATGGTCTTGATCCCTGTCTCCTGTACACTGTCACGAACCTCATTCCATAGTTCATCAGGCTCTCTATCTATCAGATCTAGTCCCTTAAATCTATTTCTCACTTCCACTGTAGAATCATAAGGGATTTGATTTAGGTCATACCTGAATGGTCTAGTGGTTTTCCCTACTTTCTTCAATTTAAGTCTGAATTTGGCAATAAGGAGTTCATGATCTGAGCCATAGTCAGCTCCCAGTCTTGTTTTTGCTGACTGTATAGAGCTTCTCCATCTTTGGCTGCAACGAATATAATCAATCTGATTTTGGTGTTGACCATCTGGTGATGTCCATGTGTAGAGTCTTCTCTTGTGTTGTTAGAAGAGGGTGTTTGCTATTACCAGTGCGTTCTCTTGGCAAAACTCTATTAGCCTTTGCCCTGCTTCATTCAGTATTCCAAGGCCAAATTTGCCTGTTACTCCAGGTGTTTCTTGACTTCCTACTTTTGCATTCCAGTCCCCTATAATGAAAAGGACATCTTGTTTGGGTGTTAGTTCTAGAAGGTCTTGTAGTTCTTCATAGAACCATTCAACTTCAGCTTCTTCAGCATTACTGGTTGGGGCATAGGCTTGGATTACTGTGATATTGAATGGTTTACCTTGGAAACGAACAGAGATCATTCTGTCATTTTTGAGACTGCATCCAAGTACTGCATTTCAGACTCTTTTGTTGACCATGATGGCTACTCCATTTCTTCTAAGAGATTCCTGCCCACAGTAGTGGATATAATGGTCATCTGAGTTAAATTCACCCATTCCAATCCATTTTAGTTAGCTGATTCCTAGAATGTCAACATTCACTCTTGCTATCTGCTGTTTGACCACTTCCAATTTGCCTTGATTCACGGACCTAACATTCCAGGTTCCTATGCAATATTGCTCTTTATAGCATCGGACCTTGCTTCTATCACCAGTCACATCCTCAGCTTATTTTTGCTTTGGCTCCATCCCTTCATTCTTTCTGGAGTTATTTCTCTACTGATCTCCAGCAGCATATTGGGCAGCTACCAACCTGGGGAGTTAGTCTTTTCTTTTCATACCCGCAGACCCCAGGGCTATGTCGCCTCAGGCCATACAACTACCAGGGAGGGAGAGTAGCCCCACTCATCTACAGATAATTGGATTAAAGCTTTACTGAGCAAGGCCCTGCCCACCAGAGCAAGACCCACTTTTTCCCATTGCCAACCCCTCCCATCAAGAAGGTTACACAAGCCTCTTAGCCTCAGCCATCAGAGGGCAGACAGAATAATCAAGAAGAAGCACAGTCTCACAAAACATATTACAGAAAGTTAACCATAATGAAAAAGTAGAAAGTTATGTCCCAGATGAAGGGACAAGATAAAATCCCAGAGAAATAACTAAATGAAGCAGAGACAGGCAACTTTCCAGAAAAAGAATTCAGAATAATGATAGTGAAGATGATCCAGGATCTTGGAAACAGAATGGAGGCAAAGATTGAGAAGATGCAAGAAATGTTTACCAAAGACCTAGAAGAACTAAAAAACAAACAGAGAGGAATAATACACTAGAAGGAATCAATAGCAGAATAACTGAGGCAGATGAACGGATAAATGACCTGGAGGACAAAATGGTGAAAATCACTGCTGCAGAACAAAATACAGAAAAAAGAATGAAAAGAATTGAAGACAGCCTAAGAGACCTCTGGGACAACATTAAACACACCAACATTCGCATTATAAGTGTTCCAGAAGGAGAAGAGAAAAAGGACCTGAAAAAATACTTGAAGAGATACAGCTGAAAACTTCTCAAACATGGGAAAGGAAATAGTCAACCAAGTCCAAGAAGCTGAGAGTCCCAGGAAGGGTAAATCCAAGAAGGAACACACCAAGACACACAGTAATCAAACTGACAAAAATTAAAGACAGAAATAAAATATTAAAAGTAACAAGGGAAAAATGACAAATAACATACAAGGGAATTCCCATCAGGCTATCAGCTGATTTCTCAACAGAAACTCTACAAGCCAGAAGGGAATGGCATGATATATTTAAAGTGATGAAAAGGAAGAACCTATAACCAAGAACACTCTACCCAGCAAGACTCTGCTTCAGATTTGATGGAGAAATCAAAAGCTTTCCAGATAAACAAAAGTTAAGAGTAATTCAGCACCACCAAACCAGCTTTACCACAAATGCTAAAGGAACTAGAGAAGCTCCTGCCTAGAGAAGACAGGAAACACAAAAGAAGGAAAAGACCTACAGAAAATACACCCAAATCAATTAAGAAAATGGTAATAGGATCATACATATCAATCATTACCTTAAATATAAATGGATTAAATGCACCAACCAAAAGACATAGACTGACTGAGTGGATGAAAACATGTGCACTTCCACTTACCACATCACTCTGCCTGACCACCCCCCCAAACTGTATGTAATTATTTTATATTGTTAAGTTAATCATGTTCCCATTACAGCTTGCAATTGCAATTATCTTTTATTTTTTGTCTGGTTATTGATTGATAAGTTTATCAGTTTATCAGTGAAAACTGATAAACATCTTCTACTACTGTAATTATGTAACTATTACTCACTTAATACTACTCACTGAATACCATTGTATTAATCCTGATTGGTCAACAGAAAAATAATAGAACTCTGTATCACCAGAACTAGGATTAATAGAAAAACCTGTAATCACTTTTTAAAATCCAGATGCATATCAGAATTATCGTGAATTTTTTTTGAAAAATACAAATGCTCAGGTATTGCTTTTTTCCTCTGGAGGTCCAGATGTTTCTAATGAGAAGTCATGCTTAAAACCAACTGGAGTATATGATGATCTTTTATCTAGTTTGTTTCATTTCTTTCTATTTTATATTCAATGGTCCCATTTTATTTAGTTTATGTTCTCTAATTTCTCCATCTTTTTCTTTATGTTCTTTTTCAAGCCTCTATCTAGTAGAAAAACTTTTGTATACATATATATAAATATGTATGATATATATTTTTTGAAAACTAATGAATTTTTGCCTAACTAAAAAATTATGACATTTTGATTCTACTTGTTTGACTTAGTATGACTAGAATGCTAGATTTCTAATTAAAAAATAGATATGAAACTTTGTGATCCCAATTCTCCAGGCCAAAATACTGGAGTGCGTAGCCTTTCCCATCTCCAGGAGATCTTCCCAACTTAGGGATCAAACCCAGGTCTCCTGCATTGCAGGCAGATTCTTTACCAGCTGAGCCACAAGGGAAGCCCAAGAATTCAGGAGTGGGTAGCCTATTCCTTTTCCAGCAGACCTTCCTAACCCAGGAATTGAATAGGTGTCTCCTGCATTGCAGGCGGATTCTTTACCAACTGAGCTATCAGGGAAGCCAAATTAAAAAACAGATATGAAACAAACAACAAAGGTTTACTGTATAGCATAGGGAACTATAGTCAATACCTTGTAATAACTTATGGTGGAAAATAATTTCAAATATAATATATGTGTATTTGTATAACTGAATCACCTTGCTGTGTACCTGAAACATTGTAAGTCAACTATACTTCAATATATATATATTTTTTTAACACATTTTTAAAAGACGGTTCATTGATAAAAACCACATAAAATTTTAAATGTCTTAAGGCAAAAGATATCATATGCAAAAGTAAATGATAAATGACATTGTTTAAAATTTTAGGGTATATGCAAATAGTTATGAGATAAGATTAATATCCCTAAATCAGAATGGTCTAATATAAAATTAATAAGTTGGAGATAGAATTAAGATGGCAGAGTAGGAACCACGAGGAATCTGTCCCCACACCGAGACAACTGGCCTGCTAGAATCTGTCTAATGTATTATAGAACTCTGGAGTCTATTAAAGAGGAAGGTTTCCAGGGGAAGGCGTGGATATAAACTGTGGTTAATTTGGGTGAATTTCAGCTTATAGCTCAGTAGCCTCTACCAACTCCCCACTCCCAACCCTGTGGCAGGCAGCCAGACACACATTCCTACAGTAGCTTTCCCATAGCTTGTGAGAGCCAGGTGAGCAATAGAGACCCTATCCTCCAAATACCAGAATCTATACTCTAATTGCTGGTTCTGGGCTGAGGTACAGACAGCCATTGTTGCAATGCCTCTCCCTCCATCTGAAGTGACCTCCAGGGAATTTAAAAGGCTACTGCTTTTTCCTCTTTTCAGAGACAGACATTTAAGGAGATATACAAATGGCCAGTAAGCACAGGAAAAGATATTCAACAGCATAATTATTAGGCAAATGCAAGTAAAAATCATGAGATACCACCTCATACCCATTAGGATGACTGTTACAAAACAAACAAATGCAGAAAATAACAAGGGTTGATGAGGCTGTTGAAGGCTTCCTAGGTGGTGCTAGTGGTAAAGAACCCACCTGCCAATTCAGGAGACTTAAGAGAGACATGGGTTCAACCCCTGAGTTGGGAAGATCTCCTGGAGAAGGGCATGGCAACCCACTCCAGTATTCTGGCCTGGAGAATCCCATGGACAGAGGAGCCTGGTGGGCTGCAGGGGGTCACAAAGAGTTGAACACAACTAGTGACTTAGCACTGACGAGGCTGTGGAGAAACTGGAACCCTTGTACACTATTACTGAGAATTTTAAATGGTGGAGCTGCAGTGAAAAAAAGTACAATGGTTCTTTGAAAAACTAAAAACAGAATTGCCATATAACCTGGCAATTTCACTTCTGGGTACCCAAAAGAATCGAAAGCAGATATTTATACACCTCTGTTCACAGCAGCAATTATGCATAATAGCCAAACACCAGAAGCAACCCAAATTGCTTCAACCCAGTCAGTGTATAAATGGATATACAAAATGTAGTGTATACATAAAACAGCATATTATTCAGCCTTAAAAAGAAATTCTGACATGTGCTACAACATGGCTGAACCTTGAGGACATGATGTAAGTGAAATAGGCCTGTCACACAATGAAAAGTGTATAATTCCACTTATAAAAGGTACCTAGAGTAGTCAAATTCATAGCGACAGAACTCAGAAAGTTGGTTGCCAAGGGCCAGGGGGAAGGACACAAGGGAGAAGTTAGCATTTAATGAAAACAGAGTTTCAGTTTTTCAGATGAAAAGCATTTTGTAGACAGATGGTAGTCACAGTTGTACAGTGTAAATATAATTAAAGCCACTGAAATGTACCATTAAAAATGTTTAAGATGGTAAATTTTACATTGTGTATTTTACCAAAATTTAAAAGAAGATTTACGAAAAAATGTACGTGAATTTTTATTTATAACAGCATTATTTATAATAGCCCCGAACTGGAAACACCCAAATGCCTTTCAGTAGGTAAAGGATTAAACAAACAGTGGTATATCCTCTGTTTAGCAATTAAGATGGTACAAGCTATTGATAAGCACAATCACCTGAATGAATTGCAAGAAAATTACACTAAGTGATAAAAAAAGCCAGTTTCCAAAAACTCATATCCTATAGGACACCATTTATATAACATTCTTGAAATGACAAAATTATACAAATGGAGAAAGATTAGTAACTGCCAGGTGTCAAGGAAAGGATGAAGGTGGGAGGTGAGTGGGTGAGACTATAAAAGAGCAACATGCGTGATCCCTGTGGTGATGAAAGTGCTGTGTATCTTGACTGTCAATATCTTGAATGTGATATTATACTATCAGTTTGGCAAGATGTTCCCATGGGAGGAAACTGGGCAAAAGGTACATGGAATTTCTCTGTATTATTTCTTAGGATTGCATGTGAATTTATAAGTACTTCAAAATAAAAAATTTGAAACTGGCCATATTAACTAGCCATATGAAATTAAGTGTTGATATATCTATGCTAAAACTCTGCAATTACAGAATAAATGTTAATATCATGCTATCTTCCAAAGTATCCTAAACAGAGGCAGAAAAACTACTGAAATATAAGAACACAACCTAGCCATAGAAAAGAAGAAAATGGGATTCTTTGTGGCAGAATCATGCCCATAAACTGATAGAATAGGATGTCCTTAATCTACTCTTTACTTAATTTAAAGATGTACCACAGGACCTATCAAAGCAAAAAATAGCTGAAAATTAAGGAAGAGATGGTATCAACTTTGTAGCACAAACTAAGGTTGTCTTTTACCAAAGGATAACAAAATCACACCCCTTTCAACTTCAACCTTAATGAACTTTCTAGAAGAATTCAAAAGAATGTACATATTCTATCCCAGACATTCTGAAAACTGAATGCACTGAAATTACCTCCAAAACTTTAAAAACAGCAGATGCCTGGGTCCCATCTAAAAGCTGCTGTTTTAATTGATTTTGAGTGCAGCCAGGGCTTCAGGATATTTCAAAGCTCCCCAGTGACTGATGTACAGTCAGAGCTGAAAACCACTGCTCTAATGGTTACACCTAACTCCAGATACGACCAGTCACTAAAATCATCATGTCAGTCAATGCTACAGAGCTAAGCCTATTCAATTCTGGTGAAATCACATCACCAAGATCATCTTCATATCCAGCATATGGTGAGGGTGATATTAAGAGTCAACATTTGAGCATTTCTATGGACCAGAAATTGGAGTAGAAATTCTTTACAATATACATTATTTCAAGGAATCACAACATCTCCATGAGAAAAGTTTCTAGGAGATAACTTGCCCCTGATCATAAAGGCCTGCAAAGTATGTGGTCATAGTATGAGCTACTATGTGGTCATCAAAGGCGCCAACTGTAAACAGCCAGATTCCTCAAAAGTACACAGTAAACCACTTAAGAATCTGGCAATAGCCAGCAAAATGGTAAATCCACATCCTGTATGAGTCAGTAACTCTACTTCCAACTGTTTAGCACAATAAAACATATATTAAGTGATGTGTACAAGAATATTCATGAAATCATCAATGTTAATGGCAAAAACTAGAAACAACCTGAATGCCTATCAATAAAGAAACTAAATAAATTGGTAAAATGCTATTCAGCAGTTTATTTTTTTTTTAATTTTATTTTATTTTTAAACTTTACATAACTGTATTAGTTTTGCCAAATATCAAAATGAATCCGCCACAGGTATACATGTGTTCCCCATCCTGAACCCTCCTCCCTCCTCCCTCCCCATTCCATCCCTCTGGGTCGTCCCAGTGCACCAGCCCCAAGCATCCAGTATCGTGCATCGAACCTGGACTGGCAACTCGTTTCATACATGATATTTTACATGTTTCAATGCCATTCTCCCAAATCTTCCCACCCTCTCCCTCTCTCACAGAGTCCATAAGACTGTTCTATACATCAGTGTCTCTTTTGCTGTCTCGTACACAGGGTTATTGTTATCATCTTTCTAAATTCCATATATATGCGTTAGTATACTGTATTGGTGTTTTTCTTTCTGGCTTACTTCACTCTGTATAATAGGCTCCAGTTTCATCCACCTCATTAGAACTGATTCCAATGTATTCTTTTTAATGGCTGAGTAATACTCCATTGTGTATATGTACCTCTGCTTTCTTATCCATTCATCTGCTGATGGACATCTAGGTTGCTTCCATGTCCTGGCTATTATAAACAGTGCTGCGATGAACATTGGGGTACACGTGTCTCTTTCCCTTGTGGTTTCCTCAGTGTGTATGCCCAGCAGTGGGATTGCTGGATCATAAGGCAGGTCTATTTCCAGTTTTTTAAGGAATCTCCACACTGTTCTCCATAGTGGCTGTACTAGTTTGCATTCCCACCAACAGTGTAAGAGGGTTCCCTTTTCTCCACACCCTCTCCAGCATTTATTACTTGTAGACTTTTGGATCGCAGCCATTCTGACTGGTGTGAAATGGTACCTCATAGTGGTTTTGATTTGCATTTCTCTGATAATGAGTGATGTTGAGCATCTTTTCATGTGTTTGTTAGCCATCTGTATGTCTTCTTTGGAGAAATGTCTATTTAGTTCTTTGGCCCATTTTTGATTGGGTCATTTATTTTTCTGGAGTTGAGCTGTAGGAGTTGCTTGTATATTCTCGAGATTAGTTGTTTGTCAGTTGCTTCATTTGCTATTATCTTCTCCCATTCTGAAGGCTGTCTTTTCACCTTGCTAATAGTTTCCTTTGATGTGCAGTAGCTTTTAAGGTTAATTAGGTCCCATTTGTTTATTTTTGCTTTTATTTCCAATATTCTGGGAGGTGGGTCATAGAGGATCCTGCTGTGATGTATGTCAGAGAGTGTTTTGCCTATGTTCTCCTCTAGGAGTTCTATAGTTTCTGGTCTTACGTTGAGATCTTTAATCCATTTTGAGTTTATTTTTGTGTATGGTGTTAGAAAGTGTTCTAGTTTCATTCTTTTACAAGTGGTTGACCAGATTTCCCAGCACCACTTGTTAAAGAGATTGTCTTTAATCCATTGTATATTCTTGCCTCCTTTGTCAAAGATAAGGTGTCCATATGTGCGTGGATTTATCTCTGGGCTTTCTATTTTGTTCCATTGATCTATATTTCTGTCTTTGTGCCAGTACCATACTGTCTTGATAACTGTGGCTTTGTAGTAGAGCCTGAAGTCAGGTAGGTTGATTCCTCCAGTTCCATTCTTCTTTCTCAAGATCGCTTTGGCTATTCGAGGTTTTTTGTATTTCCATACAAATGGTGAAATTATTTGTTCTAGCTCTGTGAAGAATGCTGTTGGTAGCTTGATAGGGATTGCATTGAATCTATAGATTGCTTTGGGTAGTATACTCATTTTCACTATATTGATTCTTCCAATCCATGAACATGGTATATTTCTCCATCTGTTAGTGTCCTCTTTGATTTCTTTCACCAGTGTTTTATAGTTTTCTATATATAGGTCTTTAGTTTCTTTAGGTAGATATATTCCTAAGTATTTTATTCTTTCCGTTGCAATGGTGAATGGAATTGTTTCCTTAATTTCTCTGTTTTCTCATTATTAGTGTATAGGAATGCAAGGGGTTTCTGTGTGTTGATTTTATATCCTGCAACTTTACTATAGTCATTGATTAGTTCTAGTAATTTTCTGGTGGAGTCTTTAGGGTTTTCTATGTAGAGGATCATGTCATCTGCAAACAGTGAGAGCTTTACTTCTTCTTTTCCAATTTGGATTCCTTTTATTTCTTTTTCTGTTCTGATTGCTGTGGCCAAAACTTCCAAAACTATGTTGAATAGTAATGGTGAAAGTGGGCACCCTTGTCTTGTTCCTGACTTTAGAGGAAATGCTTTCAATTTTTCACCATTGAGGATAATGTTTGCTGTGGGTTTGTCATATATAGCTTTGATTATGTTGAGGTATGTTCCTTCTATTCCTGCTTTCTGGAGAGTTTTGATCATAAATGGATGTTGAATTTTGTCAAAGGCTTTCTCTGCATCTATTGAGATAATCATATGGTTTTTGTTTTTCAATTTGTTAATGTGGTGTATTACATTGATTGATTTGCGGATATTGAAGAATCCTTGCATCCCTGGGATAAAGCCCACTTGGTCATGGTGTATGATCTTTTTAATGTGTTGTTGGATTCTGATTGCTAGAATTTTGTTAAGGATTTTTGCATCTATGTTCATCAGTGATATTGGCCTGTAGTTTTCTTTTTTTGTGGGATCTTTGTCAGGTTTTGGTATTAGGGTGATGGTGGCCTCATAGAATGAGTTTGGAAGTTTACCATCCTCTGCAATTTTCTGGAAGAGTTTGAGCAGGATAGGTGTTAGCTCTTCTCTAAATTTTTGGTAGAATTCAGCTGTGAAGCCGTCTGGACCTGGGCTTTTGTTTGCTGGAAGATTTTTGATTACAGTTTCAATTTCCGTGCTTGTGATGGGTCTGTTAAGATTTTCTATTTCCTCCTGATCGAGTTTTGGAAAGTTGTACTTTTCTAAGAATTTGTCCATTTCTTCCTCGTTGTCCATTTTATTGGCATATAATTGTTGATAGTAGTCTCTTATGATCCTTTGTATTTCTGTGTTGTCTGTTGTGATCTCTCCATTTTCATTTCTAATTTTATTGATTTGATTTTTCTCCCTTTGTTTCTTGATGAGTCTGGCTAATGGTTTGTCAATTTTATTTATCCTTTCAAAGAACGAGATTTTGGTTTTGTTGATTTTTGCTATGGTCTCTTTTGTTTCTTTTGCATTTATTTCTGCTCTAATTTTAAAGTTAATTCATCTCTCTATATATCAACATGGACAGATTTCAAAATACTTTTTGCTGACTGACAAAAAGATATTTTTGAAAATCATATTATACTACTATTTACCTAACTAAGGATACTGCAGTATGATACCATTTATCTACTTATAAAAAGAATACTACTACACATTTCAATACTTCTGTTGGAACAGAGAAAAGCAAATCAAAGAGGTAACTGTGCTTATCAGACTGGGCAGGAGACGGCAAATGGAAATGGAAGTATAAAGGAAGACCAGGTTTACGGAGAATGCTCCAGTATTTGAGAAAACAACATATTCCTATGCCATGCAATTAAAAAGTAATAATACAATGTTTAGATACATTTATTTATATTATTTTATTATTATAGGGCTTCCCTGATAGCCCAGTTGGTAAAGAATCTGCCTGCAATGCAGGAGACCCTAGTTCGATTCCTGGGTCAGGAAGATCCCCTGGAGAAGGGAAAGGCTACCCACTCCAGTATTCTGGCCTAGAGAATTCCATGGACTATAAAGTTCATGGGGTCGCAAAGAGTCAGACATGACTGAGCGACTTTCACACATTTACAAAACATATAGCTTATATCAGATTAACCCACAGATCAATTGTTATAAACTCTGGACAGAATTTTTAAATTAAGAAAAAAACAACACCTATTTGAAGGCAAGCGATCAAAAGCTGACAAAAATAGGAGAGGATTCAACCACTGAGAGAAAAGAAACACACTGGGTGAGATCCAAATTCAAACAGCTTTCCCCACGAGGCACTTCCCTACTCTGTGAGATGCACAGAAAATAGAGCTCAGGTAGAAAACCACAGTCTTACAGGTCAGAAATGAAGGAGTGTGGGGCTACTGAAGTCACTGGAAAGGAAGGAGGAACACTGCAAAGGAGAAACCCACAAAAAGAAGCCCAAAATCTATGTATGTGTGAGTCCCTCAGTCGTGTCTGACTCTCTGCGACCCCACGGACCATAGCCCGGCAGGCTCCTCTGTCCATGGAGTTCTCCAGGCAAGAATACATGAGTGGGTAGCCACTCCCTTCTCTAAAGGATCTTCCTGACCCAGGGACTGAACCCTGGTCTCCTGCACTGCAACAGAGCCACCACGGAAGCCCCAAATCTATGTGAAAGTCCCCTCAAATCTTGAATGAGAGCTTAACTGTTCATACAGGATGCAAGATTCCATGAAGTTCACAAAGAAGGGACTCCCCTGATGGTCCAGCTGCTAAGACCCTGCACTCCCAATGCAGGGACCCAGGTTTGCCGCCTGGCCAGGGGACTAGACCTCGCATGCCACAACAAAGATCCTGCAAGCAGCAGCGGAAGAGCCCACATGCCACAATTAAGACCTGGTGCAGTCAAATTCAAAAAAAAAAATAGTTCACTGAGGAAAACAATGGCTGAAAAGTGGACAGATGTTTTAGTAAATACCCACTGTATGAGAGACAAAGTTTGAGACTTTCCAATGTAAACCCCAGAAAGACCATATCTTAGGAATAAAGACCACAGCTGGTACTAAGAGACAACTCTAGGATTAAGAACAAAATTGAAACAGACTCACTTTAACAAAGCCTGAAACGAGGCTGTGACAATATCAAGGTGATCTGCAAATAATTTAATTACATACTAGAACAAGTTCAACATCATCCAAAGGAAGATAAATCATAGTTTCTAAAATGTATCATCGACATGCTCAAGTTGTAATTAAAAAAGAAAAGTTTAAGACATGCAACTAAATGGAAAATTTGTGACCAAGGTCACAAGAAAAAAAAAAATCTATCAATTGAAACTGACCTACAGGTTACCCAGATTTCAGAATTACCAAATATTTCAAACAATTATAACATTGTTATTAATAACAATGATAAATATGTCAACAATGGATACAGTGGGTTGAAGATATGGGAAATTTCAAGACAGAGATGAAAGCTGTTTCCTTTTTTTTTAAGGAAAACTTTAAAACTGAAAAACACAACATCTTGTGCTTGCTTTTTAAAATCATAACAAAAGATTAATATCAAATTAGATACTGCAGGAGGAAAGATAAACAAGCTCGAAGACAATTCAACAGAAAGCACAAATGGAAGAAGTGTGATGGTTAGTTTTATTTGTCAAAGTGACTGAGCCAGAGTGCCCAGATATTGGTCAAACACTATTCCAGGCGTGTCTGTGAGTGTGTGCTTGCTGAGGATGAGATTTACACTGAAGTTGATAGAGTAAAGCAGATTGCCCTCCCTAAACTGGTAGACCTCATCTAATCAGCTCAGTGCCTTAAGAGAACAAAAAGGCAGAGACTCTCCCCTGAGTAAGAGAGAAATCTTCTTGCCTGACTGCCTTTGAACTACAATGTCAACTTTTTCCTACCTTCAGACTTGAACTGAAACATTAGCTCTTCCTGCTTTTGAGCATGCCAGCCTTCACACTGAAACTACACAGTCCAGCTGACCTGGTTTTCAAGCCTTTGAACTTAGATTGAAATTACTCCATTGACTCTCCTGGTCTCTAGCATGGTGTCTGATCCTGCAGATCTTGGGACTTGTCAACTTCTACAACTACATGAGCCAATTCTTTATAATATCTCATAGATAGATAGATACTGGTTCTGTTTCTATGGGAATCTTGATTATCACAGAAAGTAGAGAACAAACACTGGAAAAAAAATTAGAGCTTGAATAATACATGAAAGTGTCAAATGTTTACTATAGGTGAAATGCAAGTCCTAGAAACAGAAGAGGGAGAGCAAGAATATGAGGGAGAGTAACTGGATCCACAACAAAACCAGCACAAAGAAAACCACACTTTGGCAAAAACAAATAAAAAGAACAATTCTTAAAAACAATCAAAGAAAAAGAAGACACATTATACAGAGGAAAGCAATAACAATCATGTCTGACTTCCTAACAGAAACAATGGAATCCAGAAGATAATGGAATAACATCTTTAAAAAGTGTTCAAAGGATACAGTGGAATATTATTCATCTAGTCAAGGCTATGGTTTTTCCAGTAGTCATGTATGGATGCGAGAGTTGGACTGTGAAGAAAGCTGAGCGCTGGAGAATTGATGCTTTTGAACTGTGGTCTTAGAGAAGACTCTTGAGAGTCCCTTGGACTGCAAGGAGATCCAACCAGTCCATTCTGAAGATCAGCCCTGGGTGTTCTTTGGAAGGAATGATGCTAAAGCTGAAGCTCCAGTACTTTGGCCACTTCATGCAAAGAGTTGATTCATTGGAATAGACTCTGATGCTGGGAGGGATTGGGGGCAGGAGGAGAAGGGGACGACAGAGGATGAGATGGCTGGATGGCATCACTGACTCGATGGATGTGAGTCTCAGTGAATTCCGGGAGTTGGTGCTGTGATTCATGGGGTCGCAAAGAGTCGGACATGACTGAGAGACTGATCTGAAGAAGGAAATCCTGATATATATAGATATATCATCTACAATATAGATGAACTTTGGAAACATACTAAGGAAATAATCCAGACACAAAAGGACAAATATTATGTGATTCCACTTAGAGAAGGAACCTAGAATAGGCAAACTCATAGACAAAGTAAGCAGAAGAGAGGTTACCAGGGGCAGGGAAGAGGCCGGGGTGGGTAATCACTGTTTACTAGATACAGAGTTTCTGTCTGAGTTAAGGAGACAATAGGAAGGGACAATGGTAACAGTTAATCAACACTGTGAATGTACTTAATACCACTGAGTCATACACTTAAAAACTGTTAAAATGGTAAATTTTACATTATGAATATTTTAACACAATTTTTTGAAAGTGCTAAAAGAAAAAAAAAAAAAAAAAAAAAAAACCTGCCAACGCAGAAGTCTATATCCAACAAAAAATATCTTTTCAAAGCAAAAGCAAACTAAGGATTTTTTTTCCCCCAGATAATGAAAGCTGAGAAAATTTTTCACTACCACATCTACCACATTACCAGAAAAGTTTTAGCATTCCAAGCTAAAGGAAATGATGCCAGAAAGAAATTCAAATCTACATACAGGAATGAAATAAGTAATTATATGTGAAAATGTGAAAGAAATTTAGGATAAACCTTAGAAAGACATTCTGAAAGTTGAAGGAGAATAAAAACCTACAAATTATGCCCCCTAAAGGTAATCAAGTATAAAGTATTATCATTAAACAGCACCAAAACACCATTTTATTTATACTGAGGATTAAACAAATGGCTGAATATCGGATGGTATTTAAAATTTCTTTAATCTAAATAATAGTTATAGCTTCTCCTTTTAAATTCGTAAGTCAAAACCATTATTTTTTGCCAAAACAAAAAATGAATATATCACTTAACTTTCAAACACCTTATTTATTCAGAGATTTCTTGTTGATTGGGTATATGTCATAAAAAAAAAAAAAAAAAAACTATGATACCTTATGTTTTTCTTATTCCAAGTATAAAATACTAATATATAGTCAAAAATAATTTTGCCATCTTGCAAAAATCTAGCACTATTTTATAATATGTTTTTATATAAATGTTCTGCAGTAAAATCGGCAGACTGAATGCATGAATTCATCCCCATGCCCTACTAAAAATTTACCAGAAAGAAATGTAAGTGGGGAGGAAGACTGGCATACACAAGGGGTGAGTATAAGAGAAGAGTGATATCAGCAGTTTTAGAAAATAGAAAGCAAGTAACTAATCGAGCAGAAGAAGATGAACCCCAATGCCCACTAGCCGGGACATCACAAATCAAACTAATCTCGGCCAAACTAAACTAATTTCTGCCAAAGAAACATCAAGAGAACTTGAAACGGAAGGCACCTGGTGTGTCTGAAAGCCAGGTCGGGACTAAAACCAGGAGAACAGGCAGATGGAGATGCCCAGATCCTTTCCTTGCACTTGCAGAAAACATGAAGCTACCTCCTGGAGAGACTGAACCAGACGGGCCCCAATTTAGCTGACATGGAGCACAGCTGGGAGCAGGCACGGACTCTACCTAAAAAAACAGACTTTGATGCAAAAGTCTGAGGAAGGCAAAGGAACACCTCCAGCCCTTCCCATGTGCTATACCCAAATACGGGCTACCGCCCTCCCAGAGGTGGGAAGATGTCTCTCCCTAACCCAGGAGAAAAACTGCATAGAGAAATGACCACGCCTCCTCTCTTGAGAAACAGACCTGCCCTCTCACACAGAGTTGCCAACAGGCCTTTAGGTGCCTCACTCGGGAATGTGGAACGGCAGAGGGCCACTAGAGAGCTGAGGAAATTAGCAAACATGTATTAGTGTCAGAAACACACAAACACAAAGTAAGACAGGGGAAGCAGAAATAGCAGATAAGAGCACGTTTTAAACCATAATATCCCAAGAGAGAAAGCAAAAATGCTGAGTTCATGAAACAAGAACAAGGATATCATGTTTTAAAAGTATTAATCATAGATCCATGGATTGGAGCCCACCAGGTTCCTCTGTAAAGCCATGGGATTTCCCAGACAAGAGTACTGGAGTGGGTTTCTATCTCTCCTCCAAGGGATCTTCCTGACCCAGGGATCAAACCCACAGCTCCTGCATCTTGGGAGTCTTTACCTGCTGAGCCATCAGTAAAGCCCAAAAATACTAAAATCAAAATTACAAATTCATTAGAAGTAGAAGATTTGGAAGATAAAATTGAAGAAACTTCCCAGACAATAGGATAAAAGAGATTTTTAAAAGGAGAAAAAAAAGTAATTGTTGAAAAGGATACATAGGATTAGAGCACAAGATCCAACCTCTAATTAATAGATATTAGAACAATATAGAGAAGTAGGTGGAGACCATTATCACAAGATCTTCTAAAAAAATCTCCCCAAAACAGAAGCAGATGGATTTCCAGATGGAAAGGCCAAAAGTGGACTCAGTAATCATAAATATAAAAACAGACTTATCCCAAAGTATCATTGTCGTAATAAGAACATGGAATTAAGAACTTCCTTTGAAAGAGGAAAAATACACCACAAAGAACTGGGAACCAAAATGCCAATGGACTGCATAATAGCAAGACTGGAAGTTAGAAGATAGAGCAATTTCTTCAGAAACCTAAGTGTAAGTGATTTCTATCTTACATATACCAAATGTGGGAGTAAAACAAGAAAAAAAAAAAAAAACCCACACATGCCATTCAGGAAGCAGCCACATTGATACTGGAGAGAGGAAAAGGCAACTCCAGAGTGACAGGGCGGTGAGGAGCAGAGGACAGCTGCACAGCAGGCCTAGGGGCGGCGCCCAGGCAGAGCCAGGTTGCCAAGGGGCCTGTGTCCAGGGAAAAACAAAACCAACTGGCACAGCGGCTCTACCCCAAGAGCCACTGGGGAGAACTTAAAGCAGAATTAGTGACAGGGAGTGTGAGAACACAGAGGTCTCATCCTCCCTGCCTCCCTGCACACACACTTCTCCCGCCTGCCTCTCGCCAGTCCAACTTTCAGTGACATTAAACTCATTTTATGAATATGTTACTAACAGCTGGTCCTTGCTAAACACTTGCTGTGACAGATAATTATCTCTTTGTTCTACAACTCGGTTTCCTTGGAGCCAATGAGTCCTCATTGTTCCATTTGATTGTTTAAATTATACTCATAGATTACTTGGAGAAGGCA
This sequence comes from Bubalus kerabau, assembly GCF_029407905.1. Lineage (NCBI taxonomy): Eukaryota > Metazoa > Chordata > Mammalia > Artiodactyla > Bovidae > Bubalus > Bubalus kerabau. The sequence goes on from NC_073636.1 coordinate 7,617,413, forward strand.
ATGGCACCCCACTCCAATACTCTTGCCTGGAAAATCCCATGGACAGAGAAGCCTGGTGGGCTGCAGTCCATGGGGTCACTATGAGGCGGACATGACTGAGCGACTTCACTTTCACTTTTCACGTTCACGCATCGGAGAAGGAAATGGCAACCCACTCTAGTGTTCTTGCCTGGAGAATCCCAGGGACGGGGGAGCCTGGTGGGCTGCCGTCTGTGGGGTCGCACAGAGTTGGACACGACTGAAGCGACTTAGCAGCAGCAGCATAGATTACTTAACAAAATTTTTTTTTTAATTTTGTCTATGTTTTTAAACAATTTCTTTGTTTTATGATAAATATGCAGTCATGACTTCTTTCTCAAGATAGACATATGAAACACACAAATATAGATATTTATATCCATTTTTTACTTTTTAAAGTCATTATTAGATTTAATCATGTCTTTATAACAATTTCTAGTTACTTTATAACATTTTATTATAAGAATATGTGACGGTTTATTTACTTACATTCTTCTGGGTTGGATATAAGAGTTTTTCAAAATTTTTTATAATTGTTTATGTTTTTCTTTCTCTTTTTCTTAATTGAAGTACAGATGATGTACAATATGATATAAGTAGCAGATGTACAGTATAGTGATTCACAATTTTTAAAGCTTATACTCCATTTATAGTTATTAGCTATATTCCCTGTGTAGTACAATATATCCTTGTTGTTTATTTTATACATAATTGAATTTTTTTTACATTTTTAATAATGCTCACTGAGCACCCTTCCACATAAATTTGTCTATATCTCCAATGACAAGTTCAGAGAAGCAGAATGGGTTTAAGGCTTTGGATTTATATTACTCAACAACATCCTCCCAAATTTCTGCCAATCTACATTTGTACCTACAATGTATTATGTTCATCTGACCACACACTTACCAGCAGTAATATATTTTTTAACTCCTTCACCAAGTAAGAGGGATTTAACAAGTAAGATTTATTATGTACTCATCTTAATTTAAATGTCCCTATTAATTATGTTGTATTATCTATTTATGACTTTTGACCTTTTTTCTATTTTTTTGTTTTTCCTTCTCCTACACTTGGTACCTAGATAGGCCTTCTTCGGCTCAAGGACTGGTCAATGTTGACCTATGTTTTCTTCTCTCTCTTTAAGTGGGTGGTATTATGGTTTGACTGTCAGTAATTATTTTAAGTATCCTACAAGGGATCCTTTAACAATACTTCTATAAAAGCATGAGAAAGCAGGAGTGGGGGGCCCTCAGGAAGATAAAGTTGACTGAACATCAACCAACTTTCTATGTATCTTTTAACTAAAATATTTCAATATACAAGCTTTCTTCCTTAAATACAGGTGCTACATGGATCAAAAGCAATGTAACGCTTTCAGGTATATATGCTAATACAGCTTAATTTTGAAAAGTTTTTACTCACTTGTGGTCATGATGCTAGGAGGGCAAGAGGGTATTCCATGATCTACTGCCCATCTGTAGGCTCCTTCTCCAACTAAAAAGCTAACAACAGAAAGATTATTCTTTTAAAAATTCAGTGTCATCTTCTCCTACATGTATATAGGCAATAAATATATATATTTATTTGTATACATATATTATTTATATACATATATAATAAAGTAAGATAAGCAATATAATAAGACAACTAAAAATTTTGCAATACCTCAAAATAGCTATACACCAAAAGAATTCATTTAATTTTTCCCCAAGTTAGAAATTTTACAATTGGAAACAGTAAATGATATGATATCGTTTGCAATAACTAATTAGTAAAAATTGGCAAAATGCAACATTAAGAAGTAAAAATAGTTGATTTCCCAGTGGAAAATATAAAGACTTATCTTGGATCAAAGTGGTTCTCAGTTTTTGTACAAGAACTATTTTAATCATGTTAAGAGTTAAAGCTTAAGCAAGTGTCTTCAGATTTGGTATTCTTGCCTAGCATAACAGCTGGATCTATCCAAAATGAGTGGGGTACATCCAGAGATGCCCAAACACAATGATATACACTTACATTTCTAAGCCTCGATGCAATACACACACACACACACACACACATGACTCAGAACCACATTTTCACTGTGGTAAGGTAGTGTGGTGTGCCCCAGAGGTCATTTTTTAAGCCCCAACTGCAGGTTTTAACATAACAGAAAGTGAATAAAAGGATACTGTTAGCTAACTGTAAAAGACTTCCTTTCAAAGATTTCAAATAGCATGCAGGATAATTAACCACTCCATTCCCTAACACAGTAATAGCAAGCAGTTACCATAATAATCAATCACTTCATCTCCTTCCACAGCCAACTTCTTAAAGATCTCAGCCAGCCAGTAATGGATTCCTTGAACTAGAGCCTACTCATTAGTTTCCTGCTCCCCATTTTTTGTTTCTGGTCCTCTAATCGTCCAACAATAAAAACTCAAAAGTAATACATATTGAAGTCTTTAGATTTGATTGTTAATAAGATCAATGACAGATCAGAAGAAAGTCAAAGTAGATACTTAGAAATATATTCAAACAGTTCCAAAGAGAAACTACATTGTTAGGCTCAATAACTTTTCCAATATATACAGAGCTTGGAGCTGAGGGAGCTTTTAAAAAGAAAAAAAAAGAGGAGGGAGAGAGTCCACAAGAATAAACAACTTCACCTCTTCAAACTTCCATTTTTTAAAAAAATTCTAAAGGACTCCATAAATAGAAAACAGTTTTCCTATTCTTGTATCAAATGAAGACCACTGCAAAGAAACAGCCAAGAAAAGCTGTCACATAAAGGAAAATGGAAGAATAATTCAAGTAGGAACTTGGATGCAAGTTGAACTATCCTGATGGCATTTGTAGCATTTTCTCCTGCTCCAAAAAGACTTAGATATAAGAAATAACTTCTATTCATGTGAAAATGTAAAGGAGATGCTGAAGTAGTGCATAAAATGATCAAGACAGAAGTTTGGAGCTGAATCTAATATCCTCAGCACACCCACTGGTCATTTGGAGCTCGATCCCAGTATCTGGGATCAAAAGCTTAGTGTTATTTTTCATTTCTCAATCATTCATAGATTTAATTCTAAATGAAATCAGTTTGCCACTGTCTGCAATGCAAGTTTTTAAATATGTTAGGCGTTTTATAATATTTACCAAGAAAGTGAGCATTATGGACGCTTGTCTTATGGATTCTGAATACCTGACTTTCCTTACTATCCAAAATTACGTGTCCAGTAGTGCAACATCACAAAAAAATGGCATATAACTGCTTTTAAAATCATTTTAAAACACTATAAAATTATGTGAGCTTGGTTAAAAACTATACAATCAAAAGGGCTTCCCAGGTGGTGCTAGTGGTAAAGAATCTGCCAGCAATTCAGGAGATACAAGAGATGTGGGTTTGATCTCTGAGTTGGGAAGATTCCCTGGAGGAGAAAATGGCAACCCACTGCAGTGTTCTTGCCTGGAAAATCCCACAGACAGAGGAGCCTGGTGGGCTACAGTCCATGGGGTTTCAAAGTCGGACAAACTGAAGCAGCTGAGCACATCCTATCAAAAGCAAAAAATCACTTCCCAGAACACTAACTGCAGCACCAACTCAAATTTTTCCCAAATATTCATGATTCTCCAAGGAGAAAGCTTTCATAGAAGTTTCATCTCAATTCACTAGGAAAGCCACCGACTCCACCTTGTTAACACACCCAGAAGCTGGCCACTTCTCACCACTCCCCTGCACCACCTGGGTCTGAGCTGCCTCCGTCGCCCTCCTGGATTGCTCCAACAGCCCCATCACTCTCGTGCTTGCCTTGCTCGGTTCCCTGCCTTGGTCCAATCTCAACACACCAGCCATTGGCATCCTTGGGAAACGCAAGTCAGGTAATGACACTCCTCTTCTCAAAATCCTGAGAAGCCCCTTGTGACGACACTAGCCTGCAAACTGGAGCCTTTGGCAGAATCTCCAGGCGCCACGTGATCCAGTCCTCTCTCCCCTTCCTCCCCTCATCTCCCCTCCTCCTGGTAACGCTACTCCAGCATCCCGTAAAAACACAAACATGTCAAGGGAGCTCTGGCCTCAGGGCCTTGGCCCTGACTGTGCCCAGTCAGGGTCTTCCTTCTTTCCCAAATGGCAAATTTCTCCATCTGTTTAAACATATCTCCTTGATGAGGCCTGAAACTCAATACTTTAAAACTACTCTACACTCTACACTCCTCTACCCAGTACTCCTAATCGCTCTCATTCTGCCCTCTTTACATTTTTTCCACCTTATGACATACTATACACTGTGTGTGTGTGTGTGTGTGTGTGTGCTCAGTAGCTCAGTTGTGTCTGACTCTTTGTGACTCCATGAACCAATCCAGGCATCGAACCCAGGTCTCCTGCATTGCAGGTGAATTCTTTACCATCTGAGCCACCAGGGAAGCCCAGACACTGTATAGCTTACATATTATCTCTGTTGTTTACATGTCTCCCTCAAATAAACTGTAAGCTTCATTAGAGCAGGGATCTTTGTTTTTCATTGATATCCACATAGCCACTCAGAACAATGCCTAGAATACACTAATCATTAAACAAACAACTGCAAGATACTCAACAAAATAATAAATGAGGGTGTCAAAATTCTCTAAAGGACAGCACTGTCCTTGTGTTATGCTCTCCTTAATTTACACTAAAGCAAGTCTAAAGTGTTATGAAACAAAAGCAACAGTGTACTGAGACCAGCACTGACCAGGTGACTGACCGTCAGCAAGCTGAGATACTAAAGGGCCAGCACAGCCAAACACGCAGAAATGCACCGAGGCCAACTGGAATTCTATGGATGGGAACTATTTTCAAAAATCATGACGCTATTGTCAGTCTAAAAATGTGTGATTTAGTGACTTTAGAAAGCTCTCAAAACTGCTTAAAATGCATTATGCTAGATTAGACAGACAAAGGAGAAAATGATAGCTGCTTCTTTGGACTTCAAAACAGATTTCTGCCTGTTTTACCTATGACTTCTTTGTTTATCATAAACACACAGAATTGAAGAAAGACCATCAGTTTGGTGGCTACTGCTTATTTACAGCTTACAAACACAGAAAATGCAAATAAAGGAGAACCTGCTATATGTGGAAAAAGAAATAATGAACATATTAAATAACAAGGATTTAACTCTTCTCAAAATTTTATTGTAAAAATTTTTAAACGTACATTACAGTGAATAGTATATAGTGAATCCAAAAGGATCATCACCCTATTCCATCAATGATTAATACATTGCTAATCTTTATTTTCATTCCCATCCAGACTATTTTGAAGCAAACCTCAGATATCACATAACTTCAAATATAAATATTTTAACATCTCTAAAAAAGCAACTTAAAAAAATACATAACCACAACATAACAAATTGACACCTTAAAAAATTTAACAATAAATCCTTGGAATCAAAAGTTTATTCAATTGATGTTCACATTTCCCTGATTTTTTCCTAAAAGTTGTGCTATTATTGTTATTTTGCCTTTTAAACTATTTTATTTGAGGGGAAATCCAACTAATCCATCCATATTTTCTGATTAGTTGATAGGTCTTCTTATGTTTCTTTTAATCTATAGGTCTTTAAATATTCTTTTCACATTCATACAAAAGTACTAAAATCTGAATGAATTTATGAAATACAATAAGTTCAACTGCATTTTCAAATAAACAATGTACCTAAAACTAAATTTGCATCTCAAAAAATCCGAGGGTCTAATGGGCTGGAGGAAGCAAAAGCTGGAATCAAGATTGCCAGAAGAAATATCAATAACCTCAGATATGCAGATACCACCACCCTTATGGCAGAAAGTGAAGAACTAAAGAACCTCTTGATAAAAGTGAAAGAGGAGAGTGAAAAAGTTGGCTTAAAGCTCAACATTCAGAAAACTAAGATCATGGCATCCATACCATCACTTCATGGTGAACAGATGGGGAAACAGTGGCTGACTTTATTTTTCTGGGCTCCAAAATCACTGCAGATGATAATTGCAACCATGAAATTAAAAGACGCTTACTACTTGGAAGGAAAGTTATGACCAACCTAGACAGCATATTAAAAAGCAGAGACATTATTTTGCCAACAAAGGCCCATCTAGTCAACGCTATGGTTTTTCCAGTGGTCATGTATGGGATGTGAGAGTTGGACTATAAAGAAAGCTAAGTGCTGAAGAATTGATGTTTTTGAACTGTGGTGCTGGAGAAGACTCTTGAGAGTCCCATGGACTGCAAGGAGATCCAACCAGTCCATTCTAAAGGAGATCAGTCCTGGGTGTTCATTGGAGGGAGTGATGTTGAAGCTGAAACTCCAATACTTTGACCACCTGATGCAAAGAGCTGACTCACTGGAAAAGACCCTGATTTTGGGAAAGATTGAGGGCAGGAGGAGAAGTGGATGACAGAGGATGAGATGGTTGGATGGCATCACTGACTCAATGGACGTGAATTTGGGTAAACTCCGGGAGTTGGTGATGGACAGGGAGGCCTGACATGCTGCAGTCCATGGAGTCGCAAAGAGTCAGACACGACTGAGCCACTGAACTGAACTGAACTGAATGAGCATTTTAGGTTAACTCATATTAAACATGAAGCAACAATGTTTTCCAAGCTTTCCCTTTTTCACCAAAAGAAACAAAATTTCCAAAAATTATAACTTGGACTTCCCCAGTGGTACAATGGATAAAAATCTGCCAGCCAATGCAGAGGACACAGGTTCAACCCTTGATCCAGGAAGATTCCACATGCCAAGGAGCAACTCAACTGCGCACCATGACTCCTGAGCCCACACGCCACAGCTGCTGAAGCCCAGATGCCCAGAGCCCATGCTCCGCAGTGAGAGGCCACCACAACGAGGAGCCCATGCACGGCCACTGGAGAGCAGATCCCGCCTGCCACAACTAGAGAAAACCACGCACAGCGACGAAGACCCAGCACAGCCAAAATAAATAAGTGAATGAAATGAACTATACAGTGAAAAAAGAAAATGCCAAGTCAAACAAAACTATTAAAGTTTATACTTATAAAAAATTATAACTTATTCTATAATAGGTTAGGAGTTAGCAAATTTTTTCAGCTAGAGGGCCAGACAGCAAATAATTTAGGTTTTGTACCCAGATGTCTCGGATGCAACAGCTCCTTTGCAGAGCACAAGCAGCCACAGGCAGTATGCACACAAATGGGTGTGGCTGTGTTCCCAAAAAAACGCGACTGACAAAAACAGGCAGTAGACCAGATCTGTCCCATAGGCTGTAGTTTGACAACCTTTGTTCTAGATGGTAAGGCCTATCAAAGTTACACCATATCATCACGGAGGAGAAAAAAGTGAAAATATACTTTTATAAATAAAATCAACTTGAGAAAACATGGCACAGTTTATGATAATCAGTTCAGTCACTCAGTCGTGTCTGACTCTTTGCTACCCCATGAATCGCAGCACACCAGGCCTCCCTGTCCATCACCCACTCCCGGAGTTCACTCAAACTCACGTCCATTGAGTCGGTGATGCCATCCAGCCATCTCATCCTCTGTCGTCCCCTCCTCCGTTCCACCAAATTGATGAAGATATCAAATATTCAGCTAGTCTGACCAAATACCAATATTTAAATAATGCATCATGCCATGCTGACAAATAACCAGAAAATTAAAATATAAAAGATTATCAGCTAATAAAAATACCATTCCTCCTAAAATTCTGCTGAGGGATTTTTTTTTTAAGAAAGCAATAAGAGTTTACAAAATTCTAACAACTTTCGATGCAGCTGAAACAGATACACGCCCTGTCTTCCTCAATGAGGTATACAGAGAGATGAACTTTTTATTTGAAGACTTCTTAGAAAACACCCAATGCTTTGCTGCCCCCATAGTTACCTGCCTCTTCAATAGAAGACCATGGTTTCTAAGTCTTCCATCTGCTTTTGATAGTTTTTATATCCCTATATCTAGCACACAGGAATTAAACAATAAATATTTGCTGAATGAAGGAATGGTAAGCGATGAATAACTAAATGGATGTAAACAGCTATTTCTTACTATTATAAAAGAATTTTACTGCCTTGTTATGAGTTCTAGTCTGCTGCTTCTAATGTGATAAGGAAGGACTCCATAAAATTTTAATAGTATAACAAGTCAAATAAGGTACTCAGTTTCTTTGTCTACAAAATGTATGTTATCCTCATAAATCATTTTATGATATTATGAGATAATGCATATGAATCACATAAAACAGTGCCTCTCACAGTGTACGAATGCATAAGGGTCAACTATTATCATTACAGAAATCAGATAACTAGACTTATTAGGGTTGTGTGTAAACAAACTTAAAGCAAAAACATGATAAATTTAATTTCATTTATTTAGGATACTTAGGAGGCTTTCCTGGTGGCTCACATGGTAAAAAATCTACCTGTGATGCAGGAGACCCAGGTTCAATCCCTGGATAGGGAAGATGCCGTGGAGGAGGAAATGGCAACCCACTCCAGTATTCTTGCCTAGAGAATTCCATGGAGAGAGGAGCCTAGTGGGCTAAAGTCCACGAGGTTGCAAAGAATCAGACACAACTGAGCAGCTAACGCACACACAGAATCCTCAGGGAATCTGGGTTTTTTCCACAGTGCAGGTATTTGAGAGATTTTTGCTTTTGGACAAGATGGAGTAACAGGAATACATTTACACTCTTGCCTGAACCAATGGGGAAAAAAATCAGACAAATACAGAAAGCAGTTTTCACACATTAGCCAGTAGGCAGCATAGGACAGTGATCCTTGAGAGAAAGGAAACAAACCGGATAAACCTTATGATGGCCCCGCTTACTGCCTGGAGAGTTTCCTGCCACGGAACAGGAACAGGAACTCAGAACAGGAACCCTGCAGTCTCTGTGAGTTGAAGACAGAGAGCTGGGCATCCAGAGACGCCCAGGTGGCCAGAGTTCACAGGGCAGAAACCCAGGGAAGAGAGTCACACAGAGAAAAGACTCCGGAAATCTGCAGAGTCCCTCCAGTCTTCAGCTTTGTCTTCAGTGTATGTGTAAAAGGAAATTATCAAAGTCTGGGAAAGAATAACATGAAAGTTTTAAAGGTAACAATCCCCAAGTTCACATAGGGCCAGAACAGCTCCTGTTCCCAGTAGTCACACTAAAAAAATACAACCTCCTTCTGGTTGCATCTGTTATAGTACTCAGAAGGGTTTTGCCTAGAGCAAAGCAAAGTTAGATCAAGGCTAAATGCTTCTCTAGTTCGTGTAACAAAGTATAAAGCAAGGCCTGAAAGGATGACGCTGTCTCTAAATAAATTAACCACATCCTAGAAATGAAGTACAAAAATATCCAACACCAAATAAGGCAAAACTCACAATGTGTGGAATCTAATAAAAAAATTACCAAACGTGAAGAAGCAGGAAAATGTAACCTATAATGAGAAAAATCATTCCATTGAAAACCCAGAAATGACAAAGATGATACAATTAGTAAACAAAGATATTAAAAGTTACTATAATTGTATTCATATGCTCAAGAAGTTACAGGAAATATTAAACATGTTAAGCAGATACACAGAAGATATTTTTTTAAAGATACAAATCGAACTTCTGGAGATTAGAAACTACAATGTCAGAAATGAAAAATAAACCGGATGGGATTAACAGGTGACTAGGTATTGCCACTCCAGTGTTCTTCCCTGGAGAATCCCAGGGATGGGGGAGCCTGGTAGGCTGCTGTCTATGGGGTCACACAGAGTCAGACACGACTGAAGTGACTTAGCAGCAGCAGCAGGTATTGCCAAAAAATAATTAGTAAACTTGAAAACAGCAGTAGAAATTATTCAAAATGAAACAAAGAGAAAAATTAATGGGAAAAATAAAAAAATTATCAGTCCCACTATGAGAGGTCAAATATACATGTAACTGGAATCCTAGAAGACAGAAGAGGAGGGATTAAGAAAGACACATCTGAAGAAATAACAGCCAAAAATTTTTCCAAATTTGATGACATATATCGCTACATATCCAGGAAGCAAAATGAACACAAACCAAAGACATTACAGGAAAACTACAGACCAAAGTCTCTCATAAACACAGATGCAAAAAGTATTTACAAAAGTTAGTAAATTGGATCCAGTAACATATAAAAAGATAATACATTGTAACCAAGTGGAATTTATTCCAGGAATGCAACTGTTACTTTAAGAGTCGAAAATCACCCAATCACTGTATCAACTGACTAAATAAGAAAGAGCATCACAAATAGATACAGAGAAGTATTTGAAAAAGTACAATACCCATTCCTATTAAAAATTCTCAGCACATTAGGAAAAGAAGGGAACTTTCTCAGCATGATAGAGAGCATCTATGATAAACCTATAGCAGCCATAATGTGTGTGAAGTGTTAGTCATTCAGTCATGTCTGACTCTTTGCAGCCCCGTGGACTGTAACCCACCAGGCTCCTCTGTCTATGGAATTATCCAGGCAAGAATACTGGAATTGGTTGCCCCTTACTCCAGAGGATCTTCCTGACCCAGGGATCAAACCCGTGTCTCGCATATTGCACGCAGATGCTTTACCATCTGAGCCATGAGGGAAGCCCGTCATATCTAAGGGTAAAGAACAAATGCACCCTCCCTAAGATTACAAATAGAGCAAGGGTGTTCACTCTCGCATTTCTATTTCACATTGCATAGGAGGTGCTACCCAATGCAATAAGGAAAAAGAAATTAATTAAAGGAATGGACATAAAAAGGAGGAAATAAAACTATTTTTATTCCCAGAAGACAGAACTATCTATGTAGAAAACTTCATGGAATCTATAAAAACAAAATGAGAACAAATGAATTTAGCAAATTTCCAAGCCAGAATATCAATATAAGGAAATCAATTATATTTCTATATTGGTAAGGAACACTGGTATTTAACTTTTTTAAAATATGCAATTTATCACAGCAACAAAAAGAAACACTTACATATAAATTTTTTAAAAGCTGTGCAAAATCTGTACACTGAAAATTATAAAACACTGTTCAGAGAAGTTAAAGAAGACCTTAAAAAATGAATTAAGTTAAAAACCTAATCAAAATTCTAGCAGGTTATTCAAAGAAACTGATAGGATAATTACAAAATTCACATGAAAGTGCAAAATGTCTAAAATGATCAAAGCAATTTTGAAAACAAAAAATAAAGCTGAAGAACAATGTGAGAAAATTAGATCACTACTTTCAAGCAACTATAGGATCACCTTCTGACATTATTTTAATACAGAGATGACCATTGCTTTTTCACATATATTTCATCTTTGTAAAATATAAAAATATTATACATATCCCCTTTGACAAATGCCTCATCTTGTTCCTTCCTTCCTCCTTCCTAGAGGTAATTACGGTGTGTCTTGTGACCTTCTTTCCAGAACTTTTTTGCACATCTATGTACGTGTCTATGTAGACTTAGAAAATCAGAGTATTAGCATACCTCGGAGATACTGCAGGTTCAGTTCCAGACCACCACAATTAAGTGAACGTCACAATAAAGCAAGTCACACAAATTTTCCGATTTCCCAGTTCATATGTTTACACTACACTGTATTCTATCAAAACTGCGATAGCACTATGCGTACAATAATACTGGACACACCTTAATCTAAAAACAGGATATTGCTAAAAAATGCTAAGCATCACCTGAGCCTTCAGCAAGTCATAGTAAACAACACTAAACACCACTGATCACAGAGTACCATAACAACTATCATCATGAAAACGTTTGAAATATTGTGAGAATTACCAAAATGTAACGCAGAGACATCAAGTGACCAAATGCAGCTGGGAAAATGGCTCAAAGCACAACTACCACAAACCTTCAATTTGTTAAAAAAAAATATATATATAGTATCTGTAAAGCACAATAAAATGAGGTATGCCTGTGTTGTATGTGTTTAATACCATAAAGGAATAAATGAGAATGAGAAAAGCTTCAATTCTGGACAGCTGTTACCTAGGGCAGGGCCAGAGATGGGGTCAGGGTATGAGCATGGGTCAAGCAGAAGGATAAGGATACCTTCAGCAAGGATCGCATCTACACAGCTTCGAGTCTCTTGGTAATGTTTTGTTTTCTTAACCTGGCTGGTAGGAAATAGGGATACCTTGAATATATTTGGGTAAAAAGATTTCAAGATTTTTCAAAACTATATCATTTTATATTACTTAAAAGTCAAATAATAGTGATTCCTATAGTACCACTGTCCCAACTTTCAATACAGGGTATTAATGTAACCTTAACAGCCAGGCGTACTGAACATGTATGGTACTGAAGACGGTTGAGTATAAGACAGTACTGAGGCATAACTGTTAATATTATTATCCATGTTATCGTGAAGAACAGTATGGAGGTTCCCTAAAAAACTAAAAATAGAGCTACCATATGACCAGGTAATCCCACTCCTAGGCACATATCCAGAGAAAAAGATGAGCCTAAAGGATACAGGCACCCCAGTGTCCACTGCAGCACTGTTTACAACAGCCAGGACACGGAGCAACCTACGTGTCCATGCATATTTCACTTCAACAGGTGAACTATAAAACATTAATTTTATATGTACTGATGTTGAAAAAATCTCTAAGACATCCTATTTAAAGAAAAAAAGGAAGTTTCAAAATAATATGTACATTGATTTCTTTTAAATATGCATAACTCTGTTTGCAATGGCTAAGGCATGGAAGCAACCTAAATGCCCACTGACAGAGGAATGGATGAAGAAGATGTGTGGTGCGTGTGTGACGGAATATCACTCAGCCATTAAAAACAATAACATAATGTCATTTGCAGCAACATGGATGGACCTAGAGAGTGTCATTCTGAGTGAAGTCAGTGAGACAGAGAAGGAGAACTATGGTATGACATCCCTTATATGTGGAATCTAAAAGGAAATGATAGAATGAACTTACTTACAAAGCAAGAAGAGACTCACAGACTTAGAAACTGAACTTATGGTTGCCAGGGGGAAGGAATAGTTAGGGAGTTTGGGATGGTCAGGGGCACACTGCAATATTTAAAATGGATAACCAACAAGGACCTGCTGCACAGTACATGGAACTCGGATCAATTTTATCAGGCAGCTTGGATGGGAGGGGACCCTGGGGAAGAAGTAATACATGTGTATGTAAGGCTGAGTCCCTTGGCTGTTCACCAGAAACTACCACAATGTTGTTAACTGGTTATACTCTGATACAAAATTAAAAGTTCAAAATAAAAAAATTTAAAAAGTGGATTAAATATATCATTAGGCATGTTAACAGGATGTGATTACATTTTGCAAACGGAGAAATTTACAGAACGATATAAGGGTAAAATACAATGATGAGGATTTGCTTTAAAATACTACAGGAAAGAGATAGGTACATGAGACAGATGAAGGGCAAAAATATTAATTACTGGAGCTAGATGATAGGTTTGTGCTGGCCCTTTACAACATTCAAGTTCAAAGTTTTTTTAAGGAAAATTATATTTTAACGCTGCAGAAAAGATGCAATCTTACTAATGTTAGTGTCACCATGTGTTTCTCCAGAAGAGCAAAATTAAGTACTTTTATTCTGAGAACTTCTCAATAAAATGAGTTTAGACTCTGGACTCAAACATGTAAGATATTTTTAAAGTCCTAAAATAAAAAGACCCCAGTTAAGCACTTATTAACAGCAAAAGCATCTCTACAATCAACTACAAAACCTAAATTAACTCTGAACTTTTTTGCACATTAATCCATAATATTCTCTTCCATCCGGAGCTCTCTCTCGAAACAAAATGTTTTGAGATCACAGAACAAAGAGTGTTGTCCTCTCAAAGGCAAGCTACTGCTGATGTGTAACCAACAGCATCAGCCTTCTGTGGATAAAAATAGCCTTCAAACACTGCATGCACCAAAGACCAAAGTCCTGGGGAAAGATGAAGAAGAGCAAAGCAGTTACCAGGGAGGAATTCGGCCGGCTGAGAGTTTGCCCTTCTGCCCTTCACACAAGAGTCTGTTTGCAACTGAGACTGGATTCTTGATTCCTATAAAATAAAATCAGCAGAAAATGAAATCAGAAAATCTTCAAGTTTCCCACTCAATTTTGTGGCTGTTTCAATAAGACAACTTTTAAGTATCAATATCTTGGAAACTGTCTATAAATATACTAATGAAAACTGTTATTTATCATGAACAATAAGGAGCAAATCAAATATATGAATACCTATAGGTATAAGAACAGAACAAATATAAAAACATACATTCTCATTTTATCATGTGCTATAGCAGCAAAGACTGAATTTGAAATAACACAAATTTAAATTAGGTTCCTTTTTAATAGATTTCAGGATAGAATTAAAAATTTAACTGGAAATTTACCATCTATTATCAAAACCATGAATTTCCTCTAAGGAATGCACCTGAGTACAAACAGCTTCAAATTTCTCTTTAGGGAGAAAAATTAATGGACAAAAATGTTAAATCTCACCTGCAAGAAAGAATAAAGTCCTACAAATGGGGAGAGAGTGGGGAGAAGAGGCCAAAGGTGTACAAGACTGAGATTGATATGGCTAGGATTGCTTCCAGGAGGGAAAACAAAATGGAGAGGGAGAAAAGGGTGCTTCTCCAGAGGAAAATAGGACAGGAGGTATGAGCGTGAAAAAGAACTGCCAGGGTGACAACAGTGACAAGTATGACAATGATGCGACAGAAGCCGGCGGCAGTAGCTTAGGATCCAGTGTGGGCCAGGCCCAGTGCCAACCGTAACCAGCATCACACTATTTAACGGACACTTCACCTCCATCACAGAAGTACAGTTATAAACCCTACATGATTACTGAGCAAACATTTGCAAAGGTTAAGTTACCTGCCCAGGATCACATGCTGAGATTTTAACAGAGGCAGCTAATGACCACACCCTTGACCGCTAACTTATAGTCTCAGGACACTATTAATACAAAAAAAAAAAAAAAAAAAACCCAGCAGGATATAAAGAGACTGAAAAACCTCAGATTAAACAACAGATTGACTTAAAACTAGATATTTAGCTAAACACCAAAAACTACTGTCCCCCACTAAAAAAGGATAAACTATCAAAAGAAGAAAAACTCAGATCTCTGTACGAAGCTCTTAAAATAAATTTATTTCTGTGTATGATGATTCAGTGGCATAAAGACATCAATTAACTGATAAATTAACATAAATTCAAAGCTATAAATTCACCATCAAAGCTTCACAAGGACATCTGCTGCTGCTGCTGCTGCTAAGTCGCTTCAGTCATATCCGACTCTGTGCGACCCCATAGACAGCAGCCCACCAGGCTTCCCCATCCCTGGGATTCTCCAGGCAAGAACACTGGAGTGGGTTGCCATTTCCTTCTCCAATGCATGGAAGTGAAAAGTGAAAGTGAAGTCGCTCAGTCGTGTCCGACTCTAGTGACCCCATAGACTGCAGCCTACCAGGCTCCTCCGTCCATGGGATTTTCTAGGCAAAAGTACTGGAGTGGGGTGCCATTGCCTTCTCCGCAAAAGGATATCTATGATATATGAAAAACTGACTCTTAAATTCACCAGGTAAACTTTGTAAAAAAAAAAAAAATTTAAGAGGCACTCATCTTACAAAATACCATTTCTTATTCAAAGCTACTGTAATTGAGTGTGGTTTGTGTACAAAATACACAAATATATCAATGGAACAGAATAAAGCTAAAGTTGAGATACAGACATGTGTGAATGAGGATATTTAATACATAATACAGACAGTACTTCAAATGTAGGAAAGGATGGACTGTCTGTGAGAGGCGGACAGAACACAGAGCAATGGGGGTCAGACTGCTTTATAACAGTACCAGCTATCAACGGGTTGCTTTGCAGCTATAAATGCACCCTTGGTTGCCTGATGGGTAAAAGTGGGCATGGGCCATCTAACCATGCAGCTGTGGCCAGCTGGCACACGGCTCAGCTTTGTCAGGAGAGGGCACTGGAGATACAACACAACGGCCAGGCTCCTGGAGCTCACAGGCATTCACACTATGTGACCCACATGGCTCTCTCCAGCGCCAAGTGCCTGCGGGGTGCAGCTTCCTCCAGCATTTGCCCACCACATGTTTTCCCCAACTCCTGACTCAGGCCACAGCAGCACAGCGGACAGCCCCAGAAAGAAAAGGACCATAGTCACGGATCCCACACCTTCTCCTCAGTCCCACACATAGCAAAGGATCCTGTGGGGCTGGCTGTCTAGAAAGCCAAAACCCTAGTCCTTATCCCAGGAACAGAGGTTTACCTCCCAGAGCTTCCTGAGCTGTGTGTGCCCACCTGCCAGTCTGAGCCCCACAGGACGGTTTCTGCTCCCACAGGAATACAGCCTGGGTAACCCAACAACCTCTCTGCCAGAGAGCAGGCTGCAGCCACACCTTGTCCAGTGAGGTTTGAACTTCCTTCCACATTTCCCTTACATGTGTATTTCCCCTTTGCTCTTTACATTAAGCTTCTCCAGGTTAAACTGCTGTGTAGTATCTGTCTCCTAGCTGGACCCAGTCTGATACAATAAACTTGGGACAAATTACTAAATCTCTCCTGTGTCTCAGATTCCTCAATTATAAAATGGGGATAAAAGTATTGATCTCAGAAAGTTTTCCTGAGCACTAAATGATTTAACACACATGAACTACTGGAGAACAATCCATGGTAATAGTCACCCAATAAATGGTTGTTGTTATTATCCTTACTATTATTACTCAATAAACTATACAGGGACAATTTGTTGATCATTTCAGAAACTGATCAACAAACAATGCATTCAAGAAGCCAACGAAAAATAAATCACACATATATTTGAAGAATATGTAAGTGACTGCACTCACAGTTTGGAGGAGGCGACGGCACCCACTCCAGTGCTCTTCCCTGGAGAATCCCAGGGACGGGGGAGCCTCGAAGGCTGCCGTCCATGGGGTCGCTGAGGGTCGGACACGACTGAGCGACTTCACTTTCACTTTTCACTTTTCACTTTCATGCATTGGAGAAGGAAATGGCAACCCACTCCATGTTCTTGCCTGGAGAATCCCAGGGATGGGGGAGCCTGGTGGGCTGCCGTCTATGAGGTCGCACAGAGTCGGACACGACTGAAGCGACTTAGCAGCAGCAGCACTTACAGTTATGACTGGGAGCTGACTGTGGCTCAGATCATGAACTCCTTCCTGCCAAATTCAGACTTAAATTGAAGAAAGTAGGGAAAACCAAGCGACCATTCAGGTATGACCTAAATCAAATCCTTACGATTATACAGTAGAAGTGACAAATAGATTCTAGGGATTAGATCTGATAGACAGTGTGCCTGAAGAACTATGGACGGAGGTTTGTGACATTGTACAGGATACAGTGATCAAGACCATCCCCAAGAAAAATAAAGGCAAAAAGGCAAAATGGTTGTCTGAGGAGGCCTTACAGATAGCTATGAAAAGAAGAGAAGCAAAAGGCAAAGGAAAAAAGGAAAGATGTACCCATTTGAATGCATCAGATCAGATCAGTCGCTCAGTTGTGTCCAACTCTTTGCGACCCCATGAATCGCAGCACGCCAGGCCTCCCTGACCATCACCAACTCCCGGAATTCACTGAGACTCACGTTCATAGAGTCAGTGATGCCATCCAGCCATCTCATCCTCTGTCGTTCCCGTCTCCTCCTGCCCCCAATCCCTCCCAGCATCAGGGTCTTTTCCAATGAGTCAACTCTTCGCATGAGGTGGCCAAAGTACTGGAGTTTCAGCTTTAGTATCATTCCTTCCAAAGAAATCCCAGGGCTGATCTCCTTCAGAATGGACTGGTTGGATCTCCTTGCAGTCCAAGGGACTCTCAAGAGTCTTCTCCAACACCACAGTTCAAAAGCATCAATTCTTCGGCGCTCAGCCTTCTTCACAGTAGCAAGGACAGACAAAAATGCCTTCCTCAGTGATCAGTGCAAAGAAATAGAGGAAAACAATAGAATGGGAAAGACTAGAGATCTCGTCAAGAAAATTAGAGTCATCAAGAGAACATTTCATGCAAAAATGGTCACAACAAAGGACAGACACAGTATGGACCTAACAGAAGCAGAAGATATTTAGAAGAGGTGGCAAGAATGCACAGAAGAACTATACAAAAAAGATCTTCACAACCCAGATAACCACGATGGTGTGATCACTCACCTAGAGCCAGGCATCAAGGAATGCAAAGTCAAGTTGGGCCTTCGGAAGCATCACTACGAACAAAGCTCGTGGAGGTGATGGAATTGCAGTTGAGCTATTTCAAATCCTAAAGATGATGCTGTGAAAGTGCTGCACTCAATATGCCAACAAATTTGGAAAACTCAGCAGTGGCCACAGGACTGGAAAAGGTCAGTTTTCATTCCAATCCCAAAGAAAGGCAATGCCAAAGAATGCTCAAACTACCACACAATTGTATTTATTTCACACACTAGCAAAGTAATGATCAAAATTCTCTAAGTCAGGCTTCAACAGTACTTGAACTGTGAACTTCCAGATGTTCAAGCTGGATTTAGAAAAGGCAGAGGAACCAGAGATCAAACTGCCAACATCTGTTGGATCACTGAAAAAGCAGGAGAGTTCCAGAAAATCATCTATTTCTTCTTTATTGACTATGCCAAAGCCTTTGACTGTGTGGATCACAATAAACTGTGGAAAATTCTGAAACAGATGGGAATACCAGACCACCTGACCTGCCTCTAGAGAAGCCTGTGTGCAGGTCAGGAAGCAACAATTAGAACTGGACATGGAACAACAGACTGGTTCCAAATAGGAAAAGAAGTACGTCAAGGCTGTAAATTGTCACCCTGCTTATTTAACTTACATGCAGAGTACATCAAGAGAAATGCTGGGCTGGATGAAGCACAAGCTGGAATCAAGATTGCCAGGAGAAATAACAATAACGTCAGGTATGGAGATGATACCACACTTATGGCAGGAAGTGAAGAAGAACTAAAGAGCCTCTTGATGAAAGTGAAAGAGGAGAGTGAAAAAGTTGACTTAAAGCTCAACATTCAGAAAACTAAGATCATGGCATCCAGTCCCATCACTTCATGGCAAATAGATGGGGAAACAGTGTCAGACTTTAATTTTTTGAGCTCCAAAATCACTGTAGATGGTGACCGCAGCCATGAAATTAAAAGACACTTGCTCCTTGGAAGAAAAGTTATGACCAACCTAGACATAATATTAAAAAGCAGAGACATTACTGTGCCAACAAAGGTCTGTCTAGTCAAAGCTATGGTTTTTCCAGTAGTCACGTACGGAAGTGAGAGTTGGAGTACAAAGAAAGCTGAGCACCGAAGAATTGATGCTTTTGAACTGTGGTGTTGGAGAAGACTCTTGAGAGTCCTTTGGACTGCAAGGAGATCCAACCAGTCCATCCTAAAGGAAATCAGCCCTGAATATTCATTGGAAGGACTGATGCTAAAGCTGAAACTCCAATACTTTGGCCGCCTGATGTGAAGAACTGACTCTTTTGAAAAGACCCTGATGCTGGGAAAGATAGAAGGCGGGAGGAGAAGGGGATGACAGAGGACGAGATGGTTGGATGGCATCACCGACTCAATGGACATGAGTCTGAGTAAACTCTGGGAGTTGGTGATGGACAGGGAGGCCTGGTGTGCTGCAGTCCATGGGGTCGCAAAGAGTCGAACACGACTGAGGGACTGAACTGAACTGAACTGAAAACCTTAAGAAATGCAAAAGCCAAAAAAAAAAAGAAAAACAAACAAACAAACAAAAAAAGAAATGCAAAAGCCATAAAAAGGAGAATAATAAGTCTGACAAATAAAAATTTAAGTTCCAATATGATGAAGCACATTATAAACAGGGTTAAGTGGCTAGCCACACAAGAAGTGTAAACAGAGAAATGCTAATGGCTTTGAAAAATATGAATGTCATTAAATGACATTCATATTTTTCAAAATAATATCTCATAATAAAAGAAATTAAAACTAATTGAAATGCTCTTCATACCTATCACAAAAATCCGAAAAGATACAGAAGATTACAACAGATGTGTAAGTAAAGTGACCTAATTGACATACATAGAAAACACACCCAACAACTACATAACACTGTTTGGAAGTTCACATGGAGCATTCATTAAAATACACCATAGGCAGATGGAATGGGGAGGGAGGAGGGAAGAGGGTTCAGGATGGGGAACACATGTATACCTGTGGCGGATTCATTTTGATATTTGGCAAATCTAATACAGTTATGTAAAGTTTAAAAATAAAATAAAATTTAAAAAAACAAAACAAAACAACAACAAAAAAAAATACACCATAGGCAGAGCCACAAGTAAGTCTCAAGAAGTTCAAGAGGTTGGAATCTTTCAGACCATGTTCTCTGATGACTGTGACATTAAACTGGAAGTCAATAAAATGTTTAGGCAAATAAATCTGACAACTCATTTAAAAAGACAAATTCCTTGGAAAATACACATAAGAAAAATATAGATAGTCACATAACTGGTAAGAAAATTGAAACCCATGTATTTAAAACTTTCTGCAAAGAAAATTCCAGTAACTCAAAATAACCAATGAATGCTTCCAAATAATTTTTAGAAATCATTCCAATTGTATGCATACCCTTTCAAAGAATAGAGGAGAAAAAAAAAACCCAACTCATTTTATAGAGCCAGCCAAACATGATTCCAAAATCTAAAGAGAGTATTTTAAGTTAAGTAAAATTAAACCTGATCATTGCATGAACATAGATGTCAAAATCTTAAACATCAGGAAATCAAATCCAGTGGATGTAAAAAAACAAGATAAAAAATTCAATCAAGAAGACTTTATGCCAGGAATGAAAAGTTGGTTTAGCATTCAAAAAAAAATCATAAATTTTATATCTACAAAATAAAGAATAAGAGTCAAAGATGCAGAAAAACACTTAATATTCAATACCCATTTAAAATAAGAACTATCAGTAAACTAAGACTAGAAAGAAACGTCCTCAATCTGATAAAGAGCATTTATGGAAATCGTATAGCTGGCAGCACACAGTATGGTGAAATAGCTCAGAGTTCCCCTCTGAGGCCAGGAACAAAACCAGGATGTACGCTATCATCACTTGTATTCAATACTGCACTGCGCCAGAGCCAGAGCAATAATGCAAGGTAAAAACAAAAACGTTAAATACTGGAATGGAAAAAGCAAAACTGTCATGATTCACAGATGGTGTGACTGTGTATATAGAAATTATAAAAGAAATTTATTTTTCTAACTGCCTGAAATTAACAAAGTTATCAAGACCACTGAATACAAGTCCAATACACAAATCTCAACTGTATTTCTAAATACAAAAATAATTGGATACTAATATTTTAAAATATATACTTATAATAGCCATAAAAAATATCTGGAATAAATCTAATAGCAGATGTATAAGATACCTATATTAAAAACCATAAGATATTGCTGAGAAAAGTAAACATTACTTATATAGATGTACACATTCTATGTTCACAACAGAAAGATGCAATATTATTAAGATGTCAGTTGTCCACATATGGTTCTATATATATATTCAATGCAATACCAATCACAATCTCAGCAGGGTTTTATTATGAACACTGACAAGTTGATCCTAACAATTTTATGAAAATGCTGTAAATTGAAAAATAGCCAATACAACTATAAAGGGGAAAAAAGGAAGCTGGAAATCTTATAAAACCAGACTATCAAGACACAATGTCAAGCGATAGTAATCAAGATGGTATGGCACTGGCAACAGCACAATAGACAGAACAATGGAATAGAAGGGGTAGAAACAAACTGCTACACATATAGTTATCTGATCTGCCAACACTCTTCGGAGGAAAGGATTATCCTTTCTATTGACAATGGCAATAAGCCATCTGGATATCCATAAGAGGGAAAAAAATTAATGTTGGTTCCGACTTCACCTACTCTAAAATAAATCCGAACTTCATAAGAAAGCTAACTGCTGCTGCTGCTGCTAAGTCACTTCAGTCGTGTCCGACTCTGTGTGACCCCATAGACGGCAGCCCACCAGGCTCCCCCATCCCTGGGATTGTCCAGGCAAGAACACTGGAGTGGGTTGCCATTTCCTTCTCCAAAGCATGAAAGTGAAAAGTGAAATTGAAGTCGCTCAGTTGTGTCCGACTCTTGGCAACCCCATGGACTGCAGCCTACCAGGCCCCTCCATCCATGGGATTTTCCAGGCAAGAGTACTGGAGTGGGGTGCCATAACTATGAAGGGTTAAAAACAATAGAACTGCTATCTTCAAGAGGAAGCTATCCTCAAAATTTTGGGTAGGCAAAGATTTCTTAAAATACCAAAAAAAAAAAAAAAAAAATTAGCCATAACATAAACACTTGATAACTTAAACCTCATTAAAAGACTGAAAAGGTGAACCAGACTGGGAGTAGATATTCGCAATACATGTATCTGACAAAGGATTTATATCAAATATATAAAAACTACTCCAACAAATCAATTTTAAAAATCCAATAAAAAGTACACAAAAAACAAAAACACAGTACACAAGGATATCTCGATGGCCATGACATATGAAAATGTTCTCAATCTCATTAGTCACCAGGGAAACTCATATTAAAACAGTAATACCACTATACACATATCAAATGGCTAAATTTTAAAAACAGTAACAATACCAAACATTGCCAAAGATGTCAAGTAACTGAAATGCTCATAAATCGTGGGAGTATAAAAGTAACAACTACTTTCGAAAACTGGGCAGTTTCAACTGCAGCCAAACACATATGTATCTAAACTTACCATTCTAAATCCTAGGTTTATACTCAAAGGAAGTAAGTGCATATGTCTACCAAAAAACTTGTACAAAAATATGCACTGGAGTTTTTTTATTATTATTATTCATAAGAGTCAAAAACTAGAAATTATTCAAATATCCACTGAGGAGAGCAAATAA
Source organism: Bubalus kerabau (assembly GCF_029407905.1). Taxonomy (NCBI): domain Eukaryota; kingdom Metazoa; phylum Chordata; class Mammalia; order Artiodactyla; family Bovidae; genus Bubalus; species Bubalus kerabau. The sequence continues at coordinate 7,640,347 of NC_073636.1, forward strand.
GTTATTATATACTCATGCAACAAAATGCTGCTACCACAAAATTTAAAAAACTATTGTGATACAAATCATACATCAATCTCACAGGCATAAGAGTAAGCAAAAGAAACCAGACACAGACATTCATATGAATTTGAGCCAAGGGCAAATTAATCTATAGTGCGTAAAGTCAGAATCTGGGGAGGAGGAATACCAGTGATATAAACTAAGGAGAGGTATAAAGAACCTGTCTGGGAGTTTGGAAAGGTTTTCTATTTTGACATGGAAATCTTTTACATCTTGATTTTGGGTGTTGGTTTACAAGGCTATATACATGTAGGAATTCATGAAGCTTTATATTTAAAATCTGTGCCCTTCATGTATATTTCACTTCAATAAGTGAACTACCATACATTATATACATTTTATATGTAGTGATGTTTAAAAAATCTCTAAGACATCCTATTTAAAGAAAACAAGAAAGTTTCATAATAACTGATATCATTATTTTTAATTTACCATTAAAGTTTCAAAATACATTTATTTTTTTAAAATATGTGCAAAACTATATTTCTATTACATATAAATACAGATAAATGAATTTTATTTTACTGGTTAAACCCTCCAGGGAGAGTTTTGGAAGGCAAGATTTGGAAGATCAAAGGTAAATTTTATTTATATCATTTGAATTTTTTAACAATAAAAATATATTATTAGTATATTCAAATAATTGCAAAATTAATGGAATATGCCAATTCCAATTTTAAATGTCTGTAATCTCTTGCGGGGATGAAGGAGAACGATCACACTCTAAGCAAAGACTTGGACATATGCTGTTTCACTGTTTTCTTTAAAACTATCTATAGGTAAGATATTATGTTTTAAATTCAATAAAAGAAAAAAATGTTTGTTTTCAACATTAATACAAGCAAGAATGATGAAAACAACCGTTCTTTAGGAGGAATGAAATGGTAATATTCAGTTTTTTTTTAAGAGTAGAGATAATGTGCTTTAATGTTTACATACCACTCAGTGCCCCAACAGCTCCAAAATTCAAGGATTTTCCATCCATTATACTGGCGTCACATTCAATTTCACCCAAGAGATTTAGATTGGACCCCATTCCTGCATTTGTAAAAGGAGAATCCTAAAAGATAAAAACAAAAATTAAAATACCATTAGTCTTTTTTTTTAATTTACCATTAGTCTTAAAGAAAAATTGCCAATGCTTAAAAAACTCTTCTAAACACTAGGAAGGTAAAGAACACTTCCCAACTCATTGTATGATATCAGTACAACACGGACTCCAAAACAAGACAAAGACAAGGAACAAAAACTACAGATCAATATACTCATGAATAGCGACACCAAAATCCTCAAGGAACAAAATGCAGCAAAATAGGAAAGCATTATATACCATGAACAAGAGGGATTCCAGGAAAACAAGTTTGGTTTAATAACTTAAACTCACTGTAATACACCATGTTAATACAGAACAAAACCAAAACCAAAAAAAAAAAAGATCATATTAATAGACCAAGAAAAAGTATTTGACAAAATTCAATACGCTTTCATAAGAAAAACACTCAACAAACTAGATATAGAAGGGACTATCCTTAACATGATAAAGGGCATCTATAAAAGTAAGTCCAGAGCTAACATCATAATTAATGGTGAAAGACCCTTTCCCCTAGCATCAGGAACAACACTGCAATGCTTGTCTCACCACTTGTATTTAAAATTATAGTGTATATTCTGGACAGAATAATTAGGCAAGAAAAAGAAACAAAAAGCATCCAGATTAGAAAGGAAGAAGTAAAATTACCTCTTTTGGAAGATGACATGAACTTGTATACAAAAAAAATCCTAAAATCTCCATTAAAAAACTATTAGAACTAATAAAAAAGTTCAATGGGGTTGTAGGATATAAGCTCAATATGCAAAAACCAACTGTATTTCAGTACATCAGCAATGAAAAATCTGAAAGTGAAAGTAAGAACACAATTCAACTTACAATCACATCAAAAAGAATAAAATACTTAGGAATAAATTTAACAAAAGAAGTGTAAAATTTGTACATGTACATAAAACATGGTTTTAAAAAATTAAAGGCCTGAATCAAAAGAAGGACCCATGTACACAGAACAGAAAACTTAGTATCTTTAAGATGGCAATACTCCCCAACTTGGAGAGTATGGGATTGGGGAATATTTGATATGGGATTCAATACAATCCCATATCAAATCCTCACTGCTGTTTTTTTGCAGAATTTGATAAACTAATTTTACAATTCATATAGAACTACAAGGAATTAAGAACAGTCAAGACATTAGTGTTGTGTAAAGTTCTAGGAAGCTTTTCTCACATGCCAGAAAGGGGCTGGGTAGATGGCAATTTTAAACTTTCAGCTTCCTTAGCGTCCTCTCACATGAGGACCCCGACTGAGACAGATACTAGGAGTTGGACTGGGGCGGGGGGGAAGGGGGGTGTCATCTCATTGTCTCTGGGGATCCCCACGCCCCTAGCCCCTGTTTCTCTTTTGTCAATATTGATTAAAGGTGAGCTTTCAAAGGCTGCCCAACCACAAGTTACGCTTTAGCCCAGGCCATTGTGCCTTCTGATGTTTATGGATTCATGGAAGTAGAAGCTAAAAGCAGTGTGGACAGGCTAGTGGATAGCAGAGAACATCAGGGAAGATGAATGTTTGCTTCGTTAGGGTCCCTGAAATGGCCCAGGCTTGGTGGGTACCAATTAAACTTTGCAAGGCCTAGAAGTCCTAGGCTATCTATCCAATGTTTCATGCTGTATCACACAAGCCCCTTTGCCAGGGTGGGCCCAGACGCCTTTGAGCTGGACCACATGTGGACAGTCTGGTCCTTGCTGACTGGCAGGACAACTCCTAGGAAATGTCCTAGTGCAAAGTCAGAAGTCACCAGATGATGTTGAGTTTCTGTCCCTGAAAAACTACGAATGGGGTTTAAGGAAAAACTGGGGCTTCTTTTTTAAATTAAAACAAAACAAACAACAACAACAAAAGAATAGTCAAAACAATCTTTCAAATAAAAAAAACAAAATTGGAGGGCTCACACTTCTAGGTTTTATAACTTACTACAAATTACAGCAATCAAGACAGTGTGACATGGACATACAGCTAAGGACAGATATATAGATCAATGCACTAGAAATGTCCAGAAATGTCAACCCATCAGGGTTCTCACGGAAAGAATACTGGAGTAGTTTGTCATGACAAAGGTCTGTATAGTCAAAGCTAGGGTTTTTCTAGTAGTCATGTACGGATTTGAGATTGGACCATAAAGAATTCTGAGCAGCAAAGAACTGATGCTTTCAAACTATGGTGCTAGAGAAGATTCTTGAGAGTCCTCTGGACAGAGAGAGATCAAACCTGGAAATCAACCCCGAATATTCACTGGAAGGACTGATGCTGAAGCTGAAGCTCCAATACTTTGGCCACCTGATGCAGAGAGGGCGACTCATTGGAAAAGACCCTGATGCTGGGAAAGATTGAAGGCAACAGGAGAAGGGGGCAGCAGAGGATGAGATGGACGTGATTGATTCAACGGACATGAATTTGAGCAAACTCTGGGAGATAGTGAAGGACAAGGGAACCTGGTGTGCTACAGTCTACGGGGTAACAAAGTGTTGAACATGACTTAGTGACTAAACAAGTTTTTTCCAAAAACAGTGATGGATCAACTGGACATCCAATGCAAGAGAATATCTGAGTCAGAAATCTCAGTCAATCCAGAAAATTAACTCTGTTCTAAGCTAACACAAATACTATCCAGGAAATCAGGGAAACTCTTTATCCACCTAAAGATCACCAAATGTACAAAATCAACTACAAATGTCCCCAGTTTCTTGAATTTCTGCCAGACCTAAGGAAAACTGACCACAACACAAAGATCTCCATCATGTGTGTTAACACCTATAACTTGAGTAAAGAGGTCAGGGATTTGAGACCAGGGCTTTGGCCCTAATGCAAATAGAAAACCTAATTGTCCACAGGATTTTACAAATAAGATCACAGGGAAAAAAAACCACAGAGGGATTGTAAAATTAAATAGAAAATGAGTGATACAGACAATAAGTATTTTGAGAACTCAAAAGGAAACAGGCCAGTATGAGATGAAGAAGTTAATAGCAGTCTTCCTGAAGAAGGTATAACACAAAAGCAAAGACTGGTCAGAAAATTCCACTTGGTGGATATGCTGGAAGCAATATGTAGGCAGCCATAAAGTGTCCGAGTCACAGAAGACACATTTAGGAAACATGGCTGGCTGGAGCCAAAGAGACAGACTGCTCCCTGTCACTCATCAGAATCTGGACTTGACTGGGAAAATGATGAGAGGCTCTTCAAGCTTTCTGTAGAAACAAAAGTCAAGTATATTGATCAAGGAAACATTAACTGATATTCACATATTATTTGAAAAGGAAGAGGAGGAAACTGAAATGAGAGAGACCAAACGGAAGGCCATTTGACAACATAGGTCTGAAATGATTCCAACAGGGAAAAGAAAGAAGAAAGAGAAGGAAAGGACCATAACTTCCAAACTTGGGAGACAAATAAAACCATTATTAAGAAAAAGCACTTTCTAAGATGAAGGGAAGAAAGTGGGTAATTAGGTGTAATGAGTTTGAATAAGGCCTTCCAAGTAAATATTCTACCTAAATCATTTCACAACTTAATCTTGGGAAAGAAATCCAACTTAGGACAGACTATGGTTTAGAACAGATGAAGACTGAATTTTTACCCTAGATTATTTCCTTTTTCTCTTTTCTTTTTTTTTGAGCAGAGAAAGGGTTTACTGCAGGGTCAAGCAAGGAGAACAAGGTGGCTTGTGCTCAAAAACCTGAACCCATATATTAAAAAATATAAAAACCTAAGTCAGAAACCTCTATGACACTGAACAGAGAAACTGTACAAGTAACACAAATAAATTACCAGTGTGTGTGCGTGTGTTAGTTGCTCAGTCATGTCCGACTGTTTGTGACCCCATGGCTGCATTCCTTCTCCAGGATTACCACCGTATTTCAAGGTTTTTTTTTAACTCTACATAACCTCCTTGCCAATCACATATATCTTTCAAAATATGTGAGAAAGGAATTGAAATGTGAGAAAACTTTAAATTTAAATTTATGGATGCTTCAGTAATTCCCAAAATATATATATAACATATAACAGTACATACACAATCTCAACCATCTTTAAAATGAATAAGCTCTATAAAATTAAGGTTTTCCAGGTCGCTCAGTGGTAAAGAATCCGCCTACCAATGCAGGAGACGTGGCTTCGATCCCTGGGTTGGGAAGATCCCCCGACTCCAGTATCTTGCCCAGAGAATTCCATGGACAAAGGAGCCTGGGGGACGACAGCTCCTAGGGAGTCACAAAGAGTAGGACATAACAGCACAGATGCGCACGCACACTACAAAATTAATTTGAATATAATACTGAATATAGTATAAAAATATAAATACAAATATAATGCAGGAGACCCAGGAGGAGAGGATTCAACCCCAGGGTTGGGAAGATCCACTGGAGGAGGAAATGGGAACCCACTGCAGAATTCTTGCCTGGAAAATTTCATGGACAGAGGAGCCTGGTGGGCTACAGTCCATGGGATTATAAAGAGTTGGACATGACTGAGAGACTGAGCAAGGATACAAAGTTAGAAATCACAAAGTGAACAAAACCAAATTATTCTAAAAATGACTCTTGCCTGATGGCTTAAATTTGATATCTTAAAAATACATAAGAAAAAAGGATATAAGCAATTTTTTTCAAAAATATTTCTCCTACTTCAAAATACATTTATAATGTCAAAAGTGTGTCTACTAAACCTCTGCTTCTGACCCTGAAGCCATAATAGGGATCATATGTGTCCTCCTAACTAGGAAAATCAGACAAAACATATGAAATACACAGACTCCATTCAATAGCTGGCACAGGACTATAATCCTGAGAAAAAGACACAAATCAGGTGCCTCCAATTAATCCCTAGAGATACTCTTCAGGCCACAGCAGAAAGAAGAGGAACCCAAAAAAGAACCAAAATTCTTCCAAAGTTGAGGAGACAAAGTTAGAGGTTCATGGAGGCCAGGAAAGTCTGACTATGCAGTACCAGATGCAAAAAGGAGAGAGACCCAGAGAGAACGCCAGAGGCCCAGAGGCCCTGACCCCGCAGGCGCACTAGCCTACAGAGCCCGAGAGGGCTGCCAAGGCCAACGCAAGAGACCCAGAGAGAACGCCAGACGCCCAGAGGCCCTGACCCTGCAGGCACACCAGCCTACAGAGCCCAAGAGGGCTGCCAAGGCCAACGCAAGAACCTCAGAGAAGAGGAAGCCACACAGTTCCCGGCACTCACAGAGGGGAGAGTAAGTCAGCTCCCACCAGCCCGAGTGAGGACATCAGGAAAAGTCTCAGAAGGTAACGGCAAGAGTTGGGCCAAATCAGCCCTAGAAAGGAGGCAACTCTAGACTTGCACTAGCAAGGTTTTAACGATGCCACAGAAGGATCAAAACAATCTAAACTAACATCAGTGTCCCAGAACAAAGTCCTACAATATTTGAAGAAATACTACAATATCCAACTTCCAGAGATGTAAAACTCACCGTGTTTAAAAACAAACAAAGATGACCAGCATGCAAATAAGCATAAAACTATGGCTCATAACCAGAAGTTACCAAAACAATAAAAACAGACCCAGAGATGACAGTTGATAGAATTAACAAACAATTCTAATGTTAACTAACAATGTTAAACTGTATGTTCAAGCAGATATAGGAAAACAAGAAGGAAAAAAAAGGAAGCCATAAAAAATAAACATCTAGAGATGAAAAATATAATAATCAAAGGTAAAAACTCTGATGCAAAGAAAGATTTTCACATTAGGTATAAAGGAAATCTGAATAAAGTATGGACTTTAGTTAAACATAACGTGTCAATATAGGTTCATTAATTGTTAAAAATGTATCATACTAATGTAGACGCTAATCAGGTATTGGGTATCCTGAAATTCTCTGAACTATTTTCTCAGGTTTTCTGTAAATCTAAAACTGTTCTAAAATTAAAGATTTATTTTAAAAATATCAAGCCACAGTCTGGGAGAAAAATTTTATAAAACATAAAGGTAACAGACTTGTATCCAGTACATAAAAAAATCATACAACACAGTAAGACAATCCAAAGTTTTTAATGGGCAAACAGTTTCATGTACAGATTGCAAATAATACATGAAAAGATGCATAAGAGCATTAGTCATTAGGGAATGCAAACTGAAACCACAAAATACCACTAAAATGGTTAAATTTAAAAGGCCAACAATAGTGAGTTTTGGCAAGAATGTAGAGCAACTGTGACCCTCATACACTGCTAGTGAGAATAAAAATAGCAAAGAGTTTGGCAGTTTCTTTAAAGTTAAGCATACATTTACCATAGATCCAGCAATTCTACTCCTAACTATTTATCCAAGAAAAATGAAAGCATATGTCTACATACAGACTTAAATGAAAATGTTCATATCAGCTTTAATCAGAACAGCCAAACACAGGACAATACAAATGTTCATCAACCGGTAAAGGGATAAACAAATTGTGATATACCAATACGATGAAATTCTGTTCAGCAACAAAAGGAACAAATTTTCTAATATAACCAACAATATGGAGGAATCTCAAAAGCATTATACTAAGTGACAGAAGCCACTCACAAAAGGCCACCTAATGTATGATTCTATTTATACCAAATCCTAGAAAAGGCCAAACTGGGATTAAAAGGAGAGACAGTAATTGCCAGGGGCCACTGAGAGGAAGCGAATCCACTGTAGACAGACGTTATGAGAAAACTTCGCGGGCGATGAAGATGTTTTATGTCAAGACTGCATTGGTAGTTACATTGGTAGCTACTTTTGTCAAAACTCATCAAACTGTACACTTAAAAAATTGGTGAATTTTGTTGTATGCAAATTACAATGAAATTGACAAAAACGTGTATCTATCATTTAGTATAAACTGATCGCCCCATATACTGCTGCTACTGCTGCTGCTAAGTCGCTTCAATCGTGTCCGACTCTGTGCGACCCCATAGACGGCAGCTCACCCCGCTCCCCTGTCCCTGGCATTCTCCAGGCAAGAACACCGGAGTGGGTTGCCACTTCCTTCTCCAATGCATAAAAGTGAAAAGTGAAAGTGAAGTCGCTCAGTCGCGTCCGACTCTTAGCGACCCCATGGACTGTGGCCCACCAGGCTCCTCCATCCATGGGATTTTCCAGGCAAGAGTACTGGAGTGGGGTGCCATTGCCTTCTCTGACCCCATATACTAACCTTCCCCTTATAATGTACATAGGCTTTCTACATGGTCATTTGTTGATGATTTTCTGAGCTGAATCACTTTATACAACTAGCAAACATTATATCCAATGAGTAGCTAAAGAACCTTTTTTAAAATCCTGTTATTCCCCTATTCAAAAACCTACAATGTCCTGTCACACTTGAGAATAAAATCTGAAGTCTCACTTTCCAAGATTTACCAGGATGGCCCAGGCTCTGCCCCTCTCCTCTCCCTGTGCACCACACAACCGCAGGACCTCCTTGCAACTCCCGGAGCACAGGAGGAGCACTCACACCTGCAGGCTTTTCCATTTTGAAATGCTGAGCTTAGTGAGGAAAAAGCCCTGATGCTGGGAGGGACTGGGGGCAGGAGGAGAAGGGGATGACAGAGGATGAGATGGCTGGATGGCATCACCGACTCGATGGACCTGAGTTTGGGTAAACTCCAGGAATTGGTGATGGACAGGGAGGCCTGGCATACTGTGATTTATGGCATTGCAAAGAGTCGGACACGACTGAGAGACTGAACTGAACTGAACTGATAGCAAGGGAAGAATCAACAAATAAAGACTGCATACATGTGTGTATAGAAACATATGCGTGTACCATTTGTACGCATGTATAAATAGCTGATACCCCACGTGATAAGTACCAGAAAGAAGAATAAAATGGGGTGGGGTACTTTCCCTTCAAACCCAAGACTCCATTCCCCTAACTCTCTACATGGTTTTCTCCCCTATTTTGTTTACATGACATCTTCTGGACAAGTGAAGTCGCTCAGTCGTGTCCGACTCTTTGCAACCCCATGGACTGTAGCCTATCAGGCTCCTCAGTCCATGGAATTTTCCAGGCGGGTGTACTGGAGTGGGTTGCTATTTCCTTCTCCAGGGAATCTTTCCGACCCAGTGATTGAACCCAGGTCTCCCACATTGCAGGCAGACGCTTTACTGTCTGAGCCACCAGGGAAACCCATGCAAATCTCGGCAGGTAAGTCCCCGCAAATCTGACTTAGCATTTCCCTAACCTGACCTAACAATTTTTTCTCTGATTTTTCTTTATGGTACTTTTTACTTCTTGACGTTATACGTAATTGTCTAATTCTCCCCATAGAATGGAAGCCCCATAAACACAATAGTTTGTCTTTTTAGGTATTTTATCCTAATGTCGAAAGTAATACTTGGCACACAGTAGGTACTCAATAAATATTTGCAGAATGAATAGGAGTTAATTACAAACACAAATAAATAGAATAACTCATCACTGTGAACTATAATCCCTAAGGAAGCTGATACTCATTTTTGCAGGTTACTCTATAGAGAAATGCCAGAAAAAAATGTCATAGAGTGTTAAGAATCCAACCTTTTCACAGTTTAAACAAGAGAAGTGAAATAACTTCAGGAAATAGAATTTCACCTCCTAAAAGATAACATTTAAAAGCAAAATATTTTTCAAACTTACTTCTAACTTTCAAAGGAGACAAAGCTATAAAAAGCAAGATCCCTTTGACTGCTTAACCCAGCAGAGAGAGGACGAGAAGGCCAAGAGGCAAGTCAGGAGCTACACCCCACCATGACATGGAAACCCTGTCTGAGTAATGAAATTTGGAAACACCAAGCCAAGGCAAAGATCTGCAAAGCATTACTCTTTCACTATAAACCACAACCTGTATTACCCATTTAATGTCCTTTGCTGAAAGCATAAAATAAGAACTGTTTGCAGGACTATGGGGTACACTCAACCTCTGGGGATCTATTATAAGACCTCTATTAACAGTTCTCACAGATGCAAACAATTTAGTTTTCAAATGCTGTACAAAAACTAGACTGGAACATTATAAAATAATTTTTATATAAAATGATTTATGTTTGTCCAATTTCCAATCTTCCTTTAAGGAGAACTTAGACATTTACAGGAAATTACTAATATGTTAGTATTCATACCCTGTAATCCAAGGGCAAATTCAACAGCAGAATGAAACTATGTGATAATACACTGTCTTATTCAAAATTAAGTTATGCTAAGACATCAAAATCATTTTTATTACAACCTTCATTAGTAAACAGGTAGCAGCATTATTACTCTAATGCTGATGAGAAGCAGAAAAAAGATGAAACAGCTTCTTAAACAAACTATTTCTTGAAACTTTTAAAAATAGAATAGTAAAAACAGGATGTATACTGTGTTGTTATAGTGGTTTTCAAACTAACACTTGTAAAATTTGTACAATAAGCCTACCCTACCTGACACTATCCTAAAAATTACGAATTCCTTGGTATTTCATCATCAATTCTCATTATTTACAGAATAAATGGAAGCCAATGAAAAATGTATTACAAAAAAATCATTTGGGGATATTTTTATTAAGCAGCCAATTAAGCTCAAATTTTCAAGACTGATTTGTTGAAAGATTTCCAATTTGGATTCCTCTGTGGTAGTATAGGCTAAGATTCATTCATTCATCCAACAAATATTTATTGTTCCTTTATGTGCCAGGCAAATCTTGCTGTAAAGAGTCAGCTCTGTTATATAGCTCAGGCTTTGCAGGCCACACAGACAACTCTACAACTACTCAACTCTGCCTCTAGAGCATGAAAAGCAGCCAGAGAAAATACACAAACGAATGAACTTGGCTGTGTTCCAGTAAAACTTCATTATAAACACTGAAATTTGAATTTCATATAATTTTCTGGTGTCAGGAAATATTATTCTTCTTCTGACTTCATTTCAACCATTTAAAAAAAAAACAACATTCTCAGTTTTCAGACCATTCAAAAACAGGCAACAGTCCAGATTTGGCTTTCAGGTCATGGTTTATTAATCCTTGACCTAACCCACGGTGATATGGCAGTGAGCGTAACAGAAAAATATCCTTGCCCAGATGGAAGCTCATTCTAGCTGAGACAGACTATAAGAAACTAAATAAATTAGACGGCATATGAGCAGTAAACACGATGAAGAAAAACAAAACAGGACAGGAGATAGGAAATAGTTGGTGGAGTAATTACAATTTATTTTTCAAGTGTTCATTTTGATGTAATTTCAGGCTGACAAATAGGCAATAGCAGTACAGCATCAATAATATATGAAAAACTCTTATAATTGTCAACAATATTCACCAAAAAACAACCAAATTATAAAATGTGCAAAGGACTTAAATAGACTTCAATAGACATTTATATGAAGATATACAAATGGTTGGCAAGCACATAAAAAGATGGTCAACATCATTATTCATAAAGAAAAAAAATCATAATCACAATGAGGTACCACTTTGTACCCATGAGGTTCGTTATAATCACAAAAACAAAAACACGGTACATTGCTGTGGGCAGTGTAAAATGGCTCCGCTGTCATGGAAACAGTTTGGTGATTTCACAAAAAGCTAAATACAGAATTGCCGTACGACTCGATAACTTGACAAATACACACTTGTATGGGAATGTTCACAGTAACACTGTTCACTATTCATAGCCAACACCTTTTACAGCAGAAGAGTGGAAACCAATCAAATGTCCATCAGTGGATGAATGGATAAACAAATCGTGGAATACACATGAATAGTGTTGAATAATATTGCACAAGGATGAATGACACACTGATATGATCCAGGCCATAATGTGGAAGACCTTGAAAACATGCTAAGTGAAAGAAGATCCAACAAGACCCATGCTGTATGATTCCATTTACATGAAATATCCAGAACAGGTAAATCCAGAGAGTTAATGAAGATTGGTGGTTGCCAGAGAATGGGGAGGAGGGAATACAGAGTAACTGTTTAACGAGTACAAGATTCCCTTTGGGGAGAGAAAACTATTTCGAAACAAGACAGACGTGGTGGTAGCACAATATTATGAATGTTTTAATGCCACTGAATTATTTACTTTAAAATGACTAATTTTGTGTTCTAGGAATTTCACCTCAATTAAACAAAAAAAGCAGACACAAAAGGATACATACTGCATGATTCCATTTCAGAAAAGGTTTTACCCCAGAGTTCTCCATGAGACAGCAGACAGAAAACCACAATCACAAAAAACTAACCAATCTAATCACATGGACCACAGTCTTCTTTAACTCAATGAAACTGTTAGCCATGCCATGTAAGGCCACCCAAGATGGATGGGTCATGGTAGAGAGTTCTGACAAAACGTGTTCCACTGGAGAAAGGAATGGCAAACCACTTCAGTATTCTTGCCTTGAGAATCCCATGAACAACATGAAAAGGCAAAAAGAGAGGACACTGAAAGATAAACTCCCCAGGTCGGTAGGTGCCCAATATGCTACTGAAGATCAGTGGAGAATACTCCAGAAAGAATGAAGGGATGGAGCCAAAGCAAAAACACACTCCATTGCGGATATGACTGGTGATGGAAGCAAGGTCCAATGCTATATAGAGCAATATTGCATAGGAACCTGGAATGTTAGGTCCACGAATCAAGGCAAAGTAGAAGTGGTCAAACAGGAGCTGACAAGAGTGAATATTGACATTTTAGGAATCAGCAAACTAAAATGGACTGGAATGGGTGAATTTAATGCAGATGACCATTTTATTTACTACTGTGGGCAAGAATCCCTTAGAAGAAATGGAGTAGCCATCATGGTCAACAAAAGAGTCTGAAATGCAGTACTTGGATGCAATCTCAAAAATGACAGAATTATCTCTGTTTGTTTCCAAGGTGAACCATTCAATATCATGGTAATCCAAGTATATGCCCCAACCAGTAATGCTGAAGAAGCCGAAGCTGAATGGTTCTATGAAGACCTACAAGACCTTCTAGAACTAACACCCAAACAAGATGTCCTTTTCATTATAGAGGACTGGAATGCAAAAGTAGGAAGTCAAGAAACACCTGGAGTAACAGGCAAATTTAGCCTTGGAGTACAGAATGAAGCAGGGCAAAGGCAAATAGAGGTTTGTCAAGAGAATGCACTGGTCATAGCAAACACCCTCTTCCAACAACACAAGAGAAGACTCTACAGATAGACATCACCAGATGGTCAATACCAAAATCAGACTGATTATATTCTTTGCAGCCAAAGATGGAGAAGCTCTATACAGTCAGCAAAAACAAGACCAGGAGCTGACTGTGGCTCAGATCATGAACTCCTTATTGCCAAATTCAGATTTAAACTGAAGAAAGTAGGGAAATGCACCAGACCATTCTGATATGACCTAAATCAAATCCCTTAAGATTATAAAGTGGAAGTGATAAATAGATTGAAGGGATTAGATCTGATAGACAGAGTACCTGATGAACTATAGATGGAGGTTCATGACACTGTACAGGAGACAGGGATCAAGATCATCCCGAAGAAAAAGAAATGCAAAAAAGCAAAAGGGCTGTCTGAGGAGGCCTTACAAATAGCTGTGAAAAGAAGAGAAATGAAGCGCATAGGAGAAAAGGAAAGATATAAGCATCTGAATGCAGAGTTTCAAAGAATAGCAAGGAGAGATAAGAAAGCCTTCCTCAGTGACCAATGCAAAGAAATAGAGGAAAACAATACAAAGGCAAAGACTAGAGAAATCTTCAAGAAAATCAGAGATACCAAAGGAAATCATGCAAAGATGGGCTCAATAAAGGACAGAAATGGTATGGACCTAACAGAAACAGAAGAAGAAGAGGTGGCAAGAATACACAGAAGAACTGTACAAAAAAGATCTTCACAACCCAGATAATCATGATGGTGTGATCACTCAGAGCCAGACATCCTGGAATGTGAAGTCAAGTGCGCCTTAGGAAGCATCACTATGAACAAAGCTACTGGAGGTGATGGAATTCCAGTTGCTGCTAATTCGTGTCCAACTCTGTGTGACCCCATAGAGAGCAGCCCACCAGGCTCCTCTGTCCCCAGGATTCTCCAGGCAAGAATACTGGAGTGGGTTGCCATTTCCTTCTCCCAGGAATTCCAGTTGAGCTATTTCAAATCCTGAAAGATGATGCTGTGAAAGTGCTGCACTCAATATGCCAGCAAATTTGGAAAACTCAGCAGTGGCCACAGGACAGAAAAGGGTCAGTTTTCATTCCAGTCCAAAAGAAAGGCAATGCCAAAGAATGCTCAAACTACCACACAATTGCACTCATCTCACACGCTAGTAAAGTAATGCTCAAAATTCTTCAAGCCAGGCTTCAACCGTACATGAATCATGAATTTCCAGATGTTCAAGATGGTTGTAGAAAAGGCAGAGGAACCAGAGATCAAATTGCCAACATCCGCTGGATCACAGAAAAAGCAAGAGAGTTCCAGAAAAACATCTATTTATGTTTTATTGACTATGCCAAAGCCTTTTTGGCTTTGTGACTGTGTGGATCACAAGAAACTCTGGAAAATTCTGAAAGAGATGGGAATACCAGACCACCTGACCTGCCTCTTGAGAAATGTGTATGCAGGTCAGGAAGCAACAGTTAGAACCGGACATGGAACAACAGACTGGTTCCAAATAGGAAAAGGAGTTCATCAAGGCTGTATACTGTCACCCTGTTTATTTAACTTATATGCAGAGTACATCATGAGAAACGCTGGGCTGGAAGAAACACAAGCTGGGATCAAGATTGCTGGGAGAAATATCAATAACCTCAGATATACAGATGACACCACTTTTATGGCAGAAAGTGAAGAACTAAAGAGCCTCTTGATGACAATTAAAGTGGAGAGCGAAAAAGTTGACTTAAAGCTCAACATTCAGAAAACGAAGATCATGGCATCCGGTCCCATCACTTCATGGGAAATAGATGGGGAAACAGTGGAAAGAATGGCAGACTTTATTTTGGGGGGGCTCCAAAATCACTGCAGATGGTGATTGCAGCCATGAAATTAAGAGACGCCTACTCCTTGGAAGAAAAGTTATGACCAACCTAGATAGCATATTCAAAAGCAGAGACATTACTTTGCCAACAAAGGTCCATCTATTCAAGGCTATGGTTTTTCCAGTGGTCATGTATGGATGTGAGTTGGACTGTGAAGAAAGCTGAGCACCGAAGAATTGATGCTTTTGAACTGTGGTGTTGGAGAAGACTCTTGAGAGTCCCTTGGACTGCAAGGAGATCCAACTAGTCCATCCTAAAGGAGATTAGTCCTGGGTGTTCATTGGAAAGACTGATGCTGAAGCTGAAACTCCAGTACTTTGGCCACCTCATGCGAAGAGCTGACTCATTTGAAAAGACCCTGATGCTAGGAGGGATTGGGGGCAGGTGAAGAAGGGGACGACAGAGGATGAGATGACTGGATGGCATCACCGACTCGATGGACATGGGTTTGGGTGGACTCCAGGAGTTGGTGATAGACAGGGAGGCCTGGCGTGCTGCGATTCATGGGGTCTCAAAGTGTCGGACACGACTGAGCGACTGAACTGCACTGACTGGAAAGGGCAGAAGGGGCTTTCTGAAGGGCTGCAAATGTTTCTTGATCTGGGTGCTGGTTCCCTCTGAAAATTCAAGGAGCTGCTTCTGTACCATAAATATGTATGCTTTTCTATATGTATACTACACTGCAATGTCTTAAAAGAAAAGATTAAGAGCAGCTTTTCTAGAAGCAGTCATCACTGTGGGTGGGGCTCCAAGGGCTCTCTCCATGTTTTTTCTTACAGCTGCAATGTGAACCTACAATTATTTCAAGATTAATTTTTTTGTTTAATTCAGAGAAATGAACATTTCCAGAGGCCTGTCCCCAAAGATTCTAACTTAGGTCATGTAAGGTGAAGGGAGAAATTGTTCTTTTTTTTTTAACAAGCTCCCTCAAGTGAATCCGATCCAGTCAGAGCATGGCCCTCACCTTGAGAAACTCTAACCTGGATGAACTGCTTATCTTCACTTTCTCCTAGAACCCCACGTTGAAGAGGTTTGTAAAGGTATCTATGAGCAACAGAACAGAGAATGTGGAGAGAAAGAAAGTAAAACTGAATCGTGAGAGGCTGCAAGAGGTAACCACTCTGGGAAGCGGGATTCAACCTCCTGGAGAGAAATGAAATGAATCAGGAAAAGATTAATAAAATGTGACCGAGTCCCTGATAAAAAGGATGTACAAAGGCTTCTGGGTACTCATCACAGATGCAACCACAAATATTATGCACAAACCAGTGATTTATCTTAGTGTTCTTTCCATCCAGAAGCAGTGGAATCAAGATTGGAAGCTAACTATCCTTTAGGTTCAGAAATGGGCGCAATATGCTTGCACTTACGGTCACTTCTGGTACATTCTTCACTACAAACACTGAAAATAATATTTTACTTCAGGGACTAGAAATAAATGAAGGATTCAGCCAGGTCACAGAGTATTTTGACCTGCTTCAGCTCTAGCTCAGACTCTTTGGAGTGATGTATTAATACTTTGGTTCTGGTTCAAACTGCTTCTATGGGAAATTTTTTGAAAAGTCTTTAGCTTGAAGTTCATTTTCAAAGTAATAAGTTAATACCTTAGTCCAATTCCAATTTTAAAAACTCAAATCAAAGCTCATACCACTCTTATTGTTGGTAGAAATACCTGTGGTAACAGTTTGCAACCTGGAGCAAAAAACTTAGGCCAATTAAATCATCAGTTCATTTCCTCAGGCCTTCCAACAAGACAAAAGTTGGTATATGTGTCCAGGCCTTATTTTCAGCTGTACCTTGAGCTGAAATATAGTCTAGTTACACAGCTTGCTATCCTGAGAAAGGGGCAGCTGTCACTCTGCTTTGGCAGACTGCAACCCTGAAAGAATACATGTGACCAGATCTCATTTTTCTTTCAAAAGAAATCAGAAATCCAGATTTTTATGAGTCTCCTGATTTTAAATGTTTGCAACCAATTCCAGTTTTTAAGAACTAGTCTATGGGCCAATCAACATACATCTGTAAACCATCTCTTCTGGACCCTCACTTTGTAAAGGTTAATAAAGCTTCATGCTTCTCCAGATGCAAATTCAAAGTCTTCAGTTTTCCCCACAATAGAGATTTCAGGCAAGGCAGCTCTTTGACACAAATGCCAGTCCCAGCAACAAATCATGATTTCATTGGATATTGAAAATACTGAATATATGTACTTCTTGCTGCTCACAAATGATAAACACAGTAGTTGTTCAGTCGCTCAGTCGCATCCAACTCTTTGCGACCCCGTGGACTGCAGCACGCCAGGCTGCCCTGTTCTCCACCACCTCCTAGTTTGTGCTCAAACTCATGTCCATTGAATCCGTGAAACACAGAAGTAGGCTATTTAATCTGTGCTGCAGACTAACTACCCTGCATCAAAGCACTTTACTAAGAGCTAGGTTAGAAGTCAGAAATGCCACATATCTTCTGATTGTGATAATTAGAATCTGTAATGCTTTTTTGCATCTCCAAAATGAGACATAAGCTTTCTACCCAGAATCCACAAGAATGATGAGATATCATAATATTTTTCTCAAGACTATCTTGATCACCATCAGTATAGACAACTTCATCTACAACTTTATACAGTGGGGAACTGTCATTGCCAACATGATGAAAGAAAACATGGTATTCTCTTTGGAATTAGCAATTTGGACCAAAACAAACCAAAAAAACTCCAACTGCAAGTATCAGTCATTCAGTCATGTTCGACTCTATGTGACTCCATGAACTGTATAGCCCACCAGGCTCCTCGGTTCATGGAATTCTCCAAGTAAGAATACTGGAGCAATTTGCCATTCCCTTTTCCACGGGATCTTCCCAACACAGGAATCGAACCCAGGTCTCCTGCATTGCAGGCAGATTCTTTACCATCTGAGCCACCAGGGAAGCCCCATAGAAATCAACAGACACATTTGCAAATTCATTTTCAGGTCACTGAAAATAAAACCCAGAAAAACCTATTTTGCTTCATGTGTTGAAAACAAAGAGATTACTCCAGTAGTGGTGTGCCTGTTCTGAGAGTTACTCTCTAAAACAGGGTCATATAAGAATGTTTCATCCAAATACCAGCCATAAACAATTAAGACATGATTTACTGAGATACATGCTATTGTTTATATTTAGGTTTTTGGCCAATTAATACTAAATACATTAATAAAGACTAGAAAGTTTAAGAATTAATGAACTCTAACCATTACGTTTCAGCAGAGTTAGTCAGGAAAACATTTTTACTAGGCCCAAACGAAGTATCTTTCATTCATTAATACAGAACCACAGGGCATACTTAGACATCAGAGGCTCAAATTATCTAAAAAGAGTCCCTAGGGAAACAAAAAAAACTTTTCATTTTCATTCTGTAACTGTTCCTTTACAACAGAAAGTATTCTTTCCTTTTTGGCATTCCCTCTTTTCTCTCTACCTCAGGACATATTTACAGATGCACTGGCTGCTTTACAGACATGCTAAAAGTTCGTGCTGTGGTTGATCAAAGTTGGAATGCCTGAGGAAATTACTCAACTGAGACAGCCCGGAATTGTATCTAGCCAAAGAATTACAGTGCTCCACTTTTCACATGTGTTAAAGTAATATTTTAGCCATCCTGGATGTAAGTTAAGAGAACATTTGTTTGCATCACACTCTGTGAACAGTTGAGTCAAATATACTATGCTGAATACCCAGTCTGAGTATCTGTGACAGTTCATTTTTTTAACTGTTCGATTACACACAAAAAAACTCATACTTTATATTTTTTTAAAACACTAACTCACAACAGCCTATGTATTAGGAACTAAGACTTTTAAATGATCTTCTTGAGCATCTAAGCTCTTCTAGGAAAGTCAGAATAAATGCATCAAATACATCTTTTGTTCATTTGAGCATTTGTTGACCTGGCACACAATATTCTGTCAAAGATAGAACCAGATTTTTTCTCTAATTTATTATTAAAAGTATCTTAATAAAAAAAGCACTGCCCATCTGTATTCATCTTCTTTCCATTATTAATCTGCCTAATTTGCAAATAAATGGATAGCATAATTAAGCAGAAAAATGACATCACAGCAGTTTATTTTCATGGGTTTTTTAATTGCAAGCCACCGAATTCTGGTACAAAGAGTTACTTGTCAAACATAACACAAATCTCTGAAATAAAATATTGGCTTCAACAGACCTGCACATCTGAAATAGTTTTAAACTTTGTTTTAGTTGGAGTCTTTACGATGTCCAGGAAGAGGGTTAGCACACCCGGTACCTGAAATTGTCCTTTCCACATGAGCTACAATAGAAAAGACAAATGGAGCTGTTTCTCTGGTAAAGCCAACTTTGGCATCTCCTTATACTTCCCTATAACCTAAACAAAAGACCTTTTAACCATGTTGATGATAATGTGAAAATATCGCTCAAAAAGAACCTAACAGACCACAAAATTATAATAATGTAAACCATCCTTCTGTCAAATGTGAAGTGAGGACATGGCAGACTGGAAGGGCGAGGAAGTGCCACTAACTTGTAAGTAGGAACTGATAACTATGCTTTTAATTTAAAAGATGTCCAGCCCACTAGAAAATGCTAACATCTGCACACGCTTCCAGAAGAGGAAAATAAAAATAAGCTCCCCACTTGGAGTTTTCTGAGAAGCCTAGTAAGTGCAGTAGTGTTGATACCCAGTGTTATATGCATGTTATAAACTGTCAGGAAATGAATTACCATGCAGGATGCTGGACCCTGAGCGGGAATGACTGCCAGTAAAAACTCCCTGGCAGTCAGAATGGCCAAAGCACTGCTCTCAACTGGGATGCCTAGGACTCAGTTTTAAGCTTTTTGCTCCACTACAGTGAGGTGCAATCCTTCATTATTCTAACAGTTAAAGTCTGCTATACATATAAAAATTAGATGGCAGGTATATACCGAGAATGAATGGGAGGAAAAAACAGAAGTAATGCTTTGTTCTGCTTTGTAGCAGGATTTAGGACATGATCTTGATGAGACTCCTAAAAATTATATAACAAATTTCTTTCTCATGCCTTTCCAGATTCTAAATAAAGTCCCATCTTTGAGAGAGAGATTAAAAACTTAAAATCAAAGGCAGTCTTTCAGACTGACCTTCATGATTATCAGCCTGTGACTTTGCTGAACACAGAAAAACCTTCTTAAGCCTAGCCCTTCATTACCAAAAGCAAAAAAACAATAGGTGTTAAATAATAAAATTGATGTCCCCCAAATGATACAGATCCACACACACACACATACCACACATGCACATCACACACACATACAAAATGATTCAATAATTGCAGTACTATAAATGCAAGGGCCAATGAATCTAATATCTCTAGTAATTTAAAGGAAGATATTTTATACTCAACCCAAAAGTCTAAATTGCTGCCCATAACCAAAACACAAATTATCACCAATTCCATCATATTACCAAATGTAGCTTTTAGTAGTTCAAAACTGAATTCTAAAATGTAGTATATTCTTAGAGAGTAATAACTCCCAGAGGAAAACAAGGACTTATATATATAAAGCTACAAGCTCCTTGACAGCAAAGTCGCTCAGTTGTGTCTGACTCTTTGCGACCCCATGGACTGTAGCCTACCAGGCTCCTCTGTCCATGGGATTTTCCAGGCAATAGCACTGGAGTGGGGTGCCATTTCCTTCTCCAGGGGATCTTCCCAACCCAGGGCTCAAACCCGGGTCTCCCGCATTGTAGACAGACGCTTTACCGTCTGAGCCACCAGGGAAGTCCACAAGCTCCTTAGACACTGCTAAGTCTGGTCTTGGACTGTATTTTCTACCACATTCAGCCAAGATGAATTCATGTGATAAGGTGCACACAGCTCATCAAGAAATGGCTAGAAAAAGGTGAAACTGTTTTCATGTTCCCATCAGTAAAAAGCTCTGCAACACAACAAGCACTGTACTTAAAAGCTTTGACTCAGTCGAAAACTAATACACAGTTTTGATGCTGTATAAAAATTAACCTGGAATGTAATCATTGATTCAGTTTTCTTTTTATTCTGAAAAAATTAAAAGAAAAAAAATCACTGCTTTTCCTTAATTAAGCAGATACTTTGTGCTAAAGAGCACATTTAAAGTCTAGGGTCTTAGAAAAAGAACAGATGCAGCTAATGTGTAAACACAAACAGTAAGTTACAAGTTGCCCCTTATTACTAAAGGCAAGAATCAGCATCAATACTCAAAAAAAGTGTTTTAGAAAGAGTGTAACTTACTTTGACTGTCCCAGGCTAACTGGGCTGTGTCTGGTGCTTCTTTGTCTGCACTTGGCCACCCACAGCCTGTCTTCTAATTAACTCAATGCTCTAGCAGCAGAACAAGCAAACAAGCTGCCTCCCATCTGTGTACAGCTCTTCAGGACACATTTGCCTTGGTCAGAAGGTGGAAATTCTTGGGAGAGGTGATTTTCTCTGCCTCTTCACAAGAAGAACATGGACACTTGGCTGGATGCAACTCCATGAAGTGTAACTGTGTGTGTACACCTCAAAAAATAAAACAAAAAATGCAGAGAAACATAAAGACTCTATAAGCAGATGGAATACACAGAAATACTGAAGCACCCCTGGAAATACTGCTAAACAGACAGCAAAGTAGAGTCTTTGACTGAAATAATCAATGATAACCAAGTTGAAAAAAAATAAAGGTACAAACAGCATCTGAAGTCAAAATCCAAATTTCATGCAATGAAAACATCTGAAGTACTACAAAGCAGAAAAGGTAAAACTCCTTGCTTCACATACATAAAAACAGGATCTCCCCCACTCCCCATTACAGACAAGAAAATACATGGCCAATGGAAGAGAAAAATGAGACTTTAGGGAGTTGTGGGTCTAAAATTGGACTCCTCAGTCACACAGTTGAGGGCATTTGTTGTATCTGTGAGCTAGGTGCACGGAGCTATCTGTCCGGCGTGTTCAGCCCCATAGGGGAGTGAGGGGGAGCAGGAAGCAAGGAGCTACTGAAATCCTCAGCTCCCTTCTGCTTATGAAAAGATCATTTCTTCAAAACAAAAAATGTGCAGAAAAACAGAGACGTTCACTTATTTTAAATAATTGTTGAACTCACAAATAAACATTAATGACAGTAAAGCAGCTGCCTCTACGTTTTTGCAACAAAGACTAAACACCGAAGTGGGATAGGGAGCAGGTGTGGTTAAGCTTCTAATCATAAAGAAACCCTAAAAGCAAATTTGTTACAGGCTTGGCAAAGAAAGGGGGTTGTATCAGACCTCCCCAGTATCCCTCTCATCCAAGATATGCCCATGCGCCGCCAGCAAACCACACCGTCTTCATGACCACAAAGCAGCCCAAGGACTCACAGGCCTTCGGGGCTCTCTCTCCCTTTGAAGCACATGCACAATTCCAGCTAGAAGAATAAAGCCAAAGGAAGGATGTATGGCCTAATCCTACAGCTGTGCAGAGCCCTGGGCTGTGGTCCACCAACCACAGGGAGGACATTCTGGAGATCCTTGCTTTTTAGACATGCATGCAGAGCTGGCTCTATGGCTCAGGATGTAGAGGTCAGATAAATGCATAAAAGCATTATATATACTCATATAAATGTACAATAATGCAAATATCTCCTTTTTTTCCCTCACACCCTAAACTATCAGCCGTATGGATAAGAAGTTACTTCTATAAAGGATTTACCAAGGTTTACAAGCAAGCACTACATTGGATTATATAGCCAAAGACAATGGACCATTTTTAGCAGACAGCTGTGCACAATATAATCTGCTCTTTAAATGCTAAAGCATCTGGACAATCAACAAGCTTCCACCATGAAGTACCATCTCCTCTGACCATAGGAAGATATAAAGAATGAATCAACTCAACAAAAGATGGCAAGGTCCACTTAGAATAATCTAAGTTCAGCAAAACATTTTTAACAAAGAGGCCTGTACAATTTACCTTTCACCATATGAAATTCAAAGGCTATACTTATCACTATTGTTAGTGCATAGTATTCTGCTTACCAACATAATTGAATCAGCTTTCAAAAGAAATTAACCCAAATCTCTCAAAGGGTACACCCAGCCAACCAGATCCATTAGTTTCCTCGCAAGACTACAGGTAACCTCGCATCAGTTTGCCAGTCATATTTCACCTATTATTCCTTATCAGAACGTTTTAATCCTCATCTTAATACTTTCAAAAGAAAGTTTTTGATGTGCAAAGAGTGCTTCAGTAAACATTTTATAAGCTCATTTTCTATCAGAATCTATGAAATACTCTTTACTTAAGCAGAGGCATCAGGACTTACCCAGATCTAAATCCAGTTTTCTCACAGAAAAAAATTCATGTCAGAAGTTGTACATATGAAATGTACAAATTATGTACCAACTATGGTCTAAAATTTAAAATCCACTGTCACTATCCAAACCAAAACTATTTCAAAAGCAGGCATGAAAGCAACTGTCTTCCAAATGCACAGCCCAGACAGGAAGATCAAGTTGCTGCACAAATTTATCTTCTCTGCTGGGAGGGAAATCAGAAGTGTACCCAATGGATAGGAGTCACTTTCCCATCAGTTACAAAAAGAATTTCTAAAAAACAACGAATAATGAAACAATGGGACCAAATCACTTTAACAATAAATTATTAAAATATGATCTATAAAACTGACCTTTTCATTTTCTTCACCACATTGTGAAGACAAGAAAAATGCACACTGGCATCCACATCTCATTTTCCCCCTCACACTACAGAACACTTATCATACAAGTGGCCACCTTCCCTCCCAAAACCCAAAAGGGTTAGGCAGTTTCATAGGCAGGAACTTCCACACTCACCCTCCCAGCCCTCTGGTGCTTTGCAGTTGTCTGTCTTGGTGGGTGAGAAAAAGGAAACCACCCAAGGGAATAAGATTCCAAGAAAAGCTCAAAAATGATTTGTTGAGGTGGCCTGTAAAAATTATAGAGGCCACCAAAACTCAACTTTTTTAATTATAAATTTCATTTCACATTGTCTCTTTCTCCCCTGTGGCATCAAGTTGAGGTCAATGTACTTTTCACTATTTAGGTAAGTGCAAATTTCCACATTTTTCAAAATACGAGGCCAGACATCCCTTCTGGCCAATAAGGACCATTAAACCCATTAAACCATTTCAATCCACAGTTAGCAAAGTCCTCAAGGAACTCAAACCCAGTGTAGCCACCTGCCTAAGTAATAATGTAACAAGCAAGTTTAAAAAGTATGGTTTTCTTGAAGTCAAAAAGTATATCCCAAAGTCAAAAGACAAAGGTATGATGGTTGCCCATATTTATTTGATAATTAGGACAAAACTCAGCTCTGCTAAATAGATTGACCAGAACTAAGGATAAGTGGTTACTCTCAAACATAACAGTGTAAGTGAGATTCTGGAACTTTTCAGTTGACTGAAAGGACTTAATATTGTTACTCTTATTTTTCTAAGTACAGAAAACATAAGAACCCAATTTTTATATATCCTTCCATTGATTCAAACTATTAGAATATGTCTTCAGTTAAACTCTTTATTTGAAGACCACCCTGTTCAAAGATGACGAATCACAATTATTTGACAGCAAAGGCAGGAGGCCGTATATGCATGACTTCCAACATAATTCTTAAGGTTCAGGAAAATTCCTCCAGTTAGTGGAGTTTAACCTTTAAACTACTAACATATATTTCAATCAAAGATTCCACATAAAAATGAATTTTTAAAGATAATTCATTGAAATTCTTCCACAAACTTAATAATTAAAGGGAGGAAAATACACTAAACTCATTCAGGCCACAGTCCAATCAAAATAATAGAACACATTTGTTCTTTAAAAAACCTTCATATCCACACTCTTAAAAACCACAGGTCATCATTCAAAACTGTAAAGCTCATTCACATGTAATTTATTCCAAAATGTATTTTAAATCATTTTTAAGTATACATAAGTAAAGTCTTTTAAAGTAGGATTGATTCATCATGGGGAAAAAAAATGTAACAAAATATTCAGCATAAGTAGGACTTGAGAAAATTAAAGTTATTCTAAGATGAAAAGAAAAAGGAAAACTTAATTTTACTCAATTTTGTATTCATAGTTGCCCTTAAGGTATACACCCAGCTATGCATTAATCTCTCCCCAGGCCCACACTGGCTCCATGTACCTGTAACTTCAGGACACTGTCTTCTACACAAAGAAGTCATTTGCAATTAATAATTGAATTAAGTTAGATGAAGCTTTCTTTGTGTATGTGTTTTGAGTAAAGGTAAGATTTGGTGGTAACTACATCAACCTTCTTCCTGGCATCACTTTTCCCCTTTTATCCACAACATATAATTAACTTTCCACAAATATTCACTTCACATATATCATTTCCAAAGCACCTCACAATAGTCATTATTGATAACAGTTATAAGTAGCTTACCACATGCCTCATACTGTTCTAAGTGATTATCATACATTAAGTTTGTAAACCTTCACAACTCTGTAAAGCAGAAATTATCATCCTCATATCATAAATGTGTAAATTGAGCCAAGGACAGGCTGGGAGGTGCCCAGCGCTTTGTGGCTACCAAGTGGTACAGAGCTAGTGTAGGATCAGTCTCAACAGAAAGGGACCACATGCCCCCAGTCAGATGCCTCAGGCACCAAACTACATGCCCACCATCTGTATTCCCCTTCCTTGACCACATGCCCCAGGACCAAGCTCAAAGTGTTAACAAGAGAGTGTACAATCCACAGAGCATTATCCAAAGCTCAACTCTGCAATGAGTCAGGGAAACAAGGCTAGCACTTTTGGTAAAGTCTGGGCAATCTTCACCGGTAAAAAGCAAGGCCTGGCATGACAGAGTAGGTGCCCTGCTAGGAGGAGCCTAATCCAGTCAACTGGGAACAGTCTTCTCTATCACCTCCTTCCTCAAACTCTTTGTTTTATCTTTAAGTCTTATTTGATTCCCCTAGCAATCTTCTCAAGCAAAAAACTATTCACTCACTGCCCTCTAAACTGACTTACATTAATCTACCTTCTAAAAATTTGAGAAAAATAAGTCAGGCTTCTGAAGCCCTCAATATCTCCTGGACAAACTTATCCTCAGGGTCTCGATTAAGAGAATTGAGAGACCCTCATTCTGAAGTAGCAAGGATTACAGCAAATTTGAGAAGCTCTTCACTGAATTCCTCAATGCCCACAATTAACTGGAGACCAACCTAACAATCACACTGGACAAGACACACGGAGCAGAGCACAGCTTCAGTGTATATATATCCCACCGATACATTTGTGAGGAAACTTCTCCTTAAACTTGGGATACTTCTAGACAGTTGGAATTTTTTGTTTTCTAAACAAAAGAATATATATTACTTTGAGAAGGTGTGAACTTCAGGAATTTTTCTTCTGAAAATATTAAGGAAATTCAAGCATCAAGCCACCAGTAACTTGTATTCATGAATCTTGCAAACCCAGGGGGAAAATTGAAATTTAACCAACTTCTTTATATTACTCAGAGAAGTCTCCAATAAGACAACCTAACAAGATTACAGACTGCTTCTTCATTCTTCATTGTTAATACTGCTGGGAAACACTGCTTGTGCCATTGATGGCTGACTAAACACCAGTTTCATGTCATTTAAGAATAACGGACACAAACTCACAACTACTTTAAATGAAACAAATAGAGAAAAGAAATACCTCAAGCTCCACCAGGGCTGCAGTCACTGCATCTGTTGCAAGAGCACCAGCCTGTAGCTTTTCAATTGCCTATGAAACCAAGGAGCAAGGTTATTCATTGTAAAACCACAGCTTCTCAAACACCCTCAGGAACTTTTCAAAGGCTTAAAGAAGTGTACGAGACATTTAGAGTTAACAAAAATTGATCACTACAGTTCCATTCCATACTCCAAGAAATAAACTACTTAGATTTAAAGTAAGCAATTATTCAGAAAAACTAATGATATACCTAAACACAAAGTGCAAGGAATTTAGTAAGTGAAAGGGCTTCATTCATCACAGGGCAATTCACATAGCCTGAGAAATTATATGAATTCCATTTTGAAATCTGAATTCATATTTTATATAGACTAAGCTAATAATTTCTTATTCCACCATTACTACTCTCCCTGTGTGTGTTAGGTGCTCAGTTGTGGCCAACCGTTTGCAACCCCACGGACTGTAGCCCACCAGGCTCCTCTGTCCATGGGATTCTCCAGGCAAGAATACTGGAGTGGGTAGCCATTCCCTTCTCCAGGAGAACTTTCTGACCCAAGGATCAAACCCAGGACTCCCACATTGCAGACAGATTCTTTACTGTCTGAGCCACCAGGGAAGTCCCTGCTACTCTCTCTACTCCAACTATAAAAAATAGTGACTCAGTCTCAGAGGCATTTCAGAATTCTTAGATGGAAGCATACTTTTGACAACAGCATTTGTGATTCTATAAGGTATTTTACATTGATATTAAACATATAATATTATTTTGTAATATAATCTATAGAGAGTCAAGGTCACAAAATCACCTTGCTTCTTAGGTATAAAGAAGACAGGAAAGAAAGAGAAGAAAAACTGATTTTTAAGTGAATTATTGAAGCTCCAACTTGGTCAACAAAGATCAAAAACTAAGAACTGTATTCCTCAGGAAACTTTTGAGAAGTTCATTTATTGTATACATTGAGGAGTCTGGTTACACACTCTAAATGTATTATATACAGAACTATATTCCTATAAAGGTAATCCATTTCTTTTCAGATAACAAAAAGATTTTACACTTTGAAAAATAAGATTAAAAATATAAAATAGCTTAAAGAATATTTACCTTTATTATAATTTTTTAAAAGACAATGCAATCACTGTAACAAAATATTCTCATCCATTTATGAGATTTCATTCATAAGAAAAACCTTGGATCTCTAACTCTAAATATAATCTAACTCTCTAAATATAATCTTCTTTAAATGGTAATAAATACAAATGAAAAGAGTGAGAAAGACCCCTATTTACTTGATACTCAATGTCCAATTAACATTCTATTTGCATAAAAGGTAATGGAAGGTTTGCCTACAAGAGTATATAGTCAGGATCAAAATAAAAACAAACAATATTTCTTCCGAGTCCATTCCTGCCTCCACATTTAGCATTCAATAATTTAGCAAAACCTCAAAACCCAAAGATGAAAAAGAAGCACAACTGAGTACAAAGGCAAAGTTAAACTTCAGAATGACAATGAATTTGCTAAGATACAAACTACGTGATGAGAAACAGAAGAAAACGATAATCTCCCTAAGAAAAACACTCATTTTAATTTTTTTATTATTTTTTTCTTCCCTTCATAGAAAGCCACATTGGCTGCCTTTGAGCTGTTTTCCCTACTCCTCCTATAGAGCTCAACACCGCTGCAAAGATTAAAAGGTATATGATTATGTGCCCACAATTCCAAAAATATGGACTTTGATCTGGGAAAGGAAAGGAAAGATCTAAACATGATTTGGAGAATAAAAAACACAAAACAAAA
The DNA here is from genome assembly GCF_029407905.1 of Bubalus kerabau. Classification (NCBI taxonomy): domain Eukaryota; kingdom Metazoa; phylum Chordata; class Mammalia; order Artiodactyla; family Bovidae; genus Bubalus; species Bubalus kerabau. Next base: position 7,668,992 of record NC_073636.1, read on the forward strand.
CAAAAGACTCCACAAATATGAGCAAAATTATTTTGTGGTCCAAGCCAAAGTCTGTCTTATAAATCAAACCTTAAAATTCTGAATTTCAAGGTAAAGCTGCTTTATGGTCAAAACTAAAATGTTTCAATCAGACAGAACACATTCTCTCCATACCTTTTGACAAGCTCTTTTGCATACATGCTTATATTCCTTGGCTTTGGATTCAGAATGATAACCTGCACCTGTAGTGGAAAAAAAAAAAATCAATGGTTAACATTAAGATATCAGAGACCTTGCTAACATTATACAAACAGTTCATGCAAACTGATGCTTTCTGAGTGACAAAAAAACTACTGTCCTAAGTGTATGGACTCTTAATAACGTAATCTTAAAAATCTTTCTGCACCATAAGCATTTTCAATACCATGCCTTATCTCCTTTTTCAAAAGCTATTTTCCTACCAGAGGCACCAGAAATAGCTTATGTTCCCAAAGAGGCTTCGCCAAGGTGACCTCTCCTCCCTTTGAAAACTTCCCCAAAGTTAAGAGTGTTTTTTAGAGGGAGTTGATAACCTAGGCAGTGTCAAGGGCAGAGTGCCTTTAATTTCCTCCCTGTTGAACTTTGGAAAGTCCTTGTCAGAATTCTTAAGAGTAACTTCAGAAAACTAGGTAGTTTTATTTAAAACTAGAAATGGACAGGTGTTACGTCCTATCCACAACCACCACCAATGTCACCTCTCCTACCCTAACTTCTTCAATCTTTCAGCCCTGGAATGTAGCTCAGAGTGTCTGAAACCCCAGGGATGGTATATTCACCACTGCCTATCCTAATCACTCAGCAACTTCAAGAGAAAGGCTCTGAAATTTATTTCCCTAAAAGGATTAATACTTGCTTAGTTAGGGATCTGAGAATAAACTAGAAAGAAACCAAGAAAAGGCCTTTCATCAAAGTTCCTTAACTTGCTCTGAATCTCCCCCTCAGACCCCACTTCCAATCCCCTTCTGGGCCCCAGAGGGGTCCAACACAGGGAAGGTTAAAGAACTGCATCTCTGATCTTCAGGCCTCCTCCTGTGAGGCTGCAGACTGCAACACACACTTAACCCGTCTTCCCTCAATGCAGACAAAGAATGGGCCCAGAAAGCTATGGTTAACAGGCTCGAGGGAGTAGAAAAGAAGTCCAAACAACAAGAGTCCATAAAACATGCAAATTCTAGTCCCATTTCTCAAAAGAACTCAAACTTCACAGAACCTGTGCCAATGTTTATGAGGACTCTCTTCATGGTTCTCTAATAAATGCCATCTTAGATCTCAGACCCCAACCTTGCAGCAGTATTTCCCACATGGGATACTGCAGCCAAACAGATAACTTTAGTGTGTGGACAGCAGCAGTAATGAACTTCCCTGACGGCTCAGTGGTAAAGAATCTGCCCGCCAATGCAAGAGACACAAGAGACACAAGAGACACGGGTTCAGTCCCTGGGTTGGGAAGATCCGCTGGAGGAGGAAATGGCAACCCACTCCAGTATTCTTGCCTGGAAAATTCCATGGACAAAGAGACAAAACTGAGCGATGAACACAAACATGAAAAGTATAGGTAGTATACAGATCTAGGGAAAAAGCAAGAAATCTACTATTCAAATGACTAAAATTTGGGCAAATCTCCTTTAATATGAAAAAAAAAAAAAGCAAAAGTTTAAAATCTCTACACTGGAATTGAAATTTTGTCCCTTAAATGTGGAAGGTATATAATGCTGCACAATCAATCGTTCTATTTGACCTTCTAAGAATTTAGAAGGGGAAAGTCATCCTTAATCCACACAATTTCCTGCCATAACCCAGACTTCCTCCTATTATAGCTGGTCCCAGCACCAGCGTAAGAGTCACTGCCATCGGCTATGTGTCTGACACAGGAGGGAGTCTGCAACGACTGCCACAGAAGGCAACCCTTTCCAAATCATCAAATGCTCCGTGTTGTTACTGCTTACGTATCTCAGGGCTTTCTTGCACATTTTTCAAACGTTCGTCATGAATAAAATAACTCACTGGGCCCTGTGAAAGACGCACCACCAGCATGCTGCAGCAGAAGGAACACTGGCTTGGGAATTTCAGTTGTTTCTATAAATGTACCTCATTTCTTTGAAAAGTCATTTGAAAGAAAAGAAAATTGAACCTTCTGTTTGTTCACGGTTTGCTTTTCCTGGATTCGATTTTGTAAGACTTCCCAACTTGTCTGTTCAGTTTAGCTATAGCCAAAGCTTAATGATCAGACAGAATGCCAGTCTGACAAAAAGAAACAATGCCACTCACCCCACATCAAAGAAAAAGGGAGAGGGAAAAAAAAAAGACCGGGGCAGAGCTGCACTGCCTGGAAACCCTCGATGTATCAGTGGTGGGGAGTCGGGGGTTGAACTTCACTGTGTCTGTCTTCAAGGTCCTCTGAAGCAGAAACCAGAGGCTGACGGACTGCCAGGGGCACTAGAATGGGACTGGGCCCACTTGATGGTTTCTCAGCCTGGCGCTACTGATTAGCTGTGTGCCTGAAGCCACTTAACCACGCTGGTTTTACGGTTCCTCATTTATAATATTAAGAAGGCAAGAACTACCTTTAAGATTGTATAAATTATACTCTAAGATGGACAAAGTCAAATATGGGGTAAAATTTTTTTCAACAACTTTATTTTTAAAAACACAAACCAGAGTTTAAACACTTACTTTGTCTGGTTTTAACAACATCTAAATATGTCTACTATATGGAGTAAAGGGCTTCCGAAGTGGCACTAGTGGTAACAGAATCTATTTGCCAATGCAGGTAAACGAAAAGATACGGGTTCGATCCGTGGGTAACAAAGATCCCCTGGCCGATGGCATGGCAACCCACTCCAGTTATGCTTGCCTGGAGAATCCCCAAGGACAGAGGAGCCTGGCAGGCTACAAGTCCATAGAATCGCGAAGAGTCAGACATGACTTGAAGCGACTTAACAGGCACAGGCACATGGAGTAAAAGTACTAGAGGAGGTGAGTGAAGGGGACAAAGGAGGTGCCATCACTGTGAGACCCTCCACGTGGGGAGCTCAGGGGAGGCCTTCACTCTATGCAAGTCAACCTGTGGTTCCAACTCCTCCTGCAGTGTCCCTCCCCCAGATAGGAAACTCAGTTCCTGGTGTACTTCAAGGCAAAGCAAAGGAAACCATTATTTCCATCTTCCGACTCAGCTGCTCACAGCTTACCTGCATGCACCAACACAAAGCCCCCTCGCTTCTCTTTATGGGACTGCTTCGTTTCCAACTCTTTCACTGTTGTTTTAACAGCCGAAACTTGAGATGATCTGGAAGGCAGCCCTTCTCCAGAACTCATCCCCTTCTCCATGGTCATTCTCCAAGATTACCATCTTCTATTGGGAAAAGTGCATACTTCCATCCAAAAGTAATTGCAGAAGAGGAATTACCCTAAAGGAAAACAGGCAAAGATGGCATGCATTTCTTTCCACTAACACACACGTATACAAATTTGTGCTCAGATAACTTTCAAGAAAAACCCCTAATTTTAAAGTTATTTAACTGGGTAACACAAAGAATATAAAAAGGTTAGAATTTAAATCCCTTTATACACTGACAGGCCTTGAAGTCGTATAAACAAAGAACTGTTGTAAAAAGATTTCATGTTGAGTCCAAAAGATATTTTATCTTTCATTTTATCTACACTGAAGAAAACCTCATCTTAAATATCACTTTCTACTCTCTCCAAACCAAATGCTAATAACCTCTGGGACATTCTAGACCCATAAGCAGGGCTGGCAACATCACTGAGCCTTGATTTAAAGCCTAGATTGCTACTTATTTCTTCCTCCAGCTTTACTGAGATATAATTGACATACACCCGTGAATAAGTTCAAGCAGTACAACCTGAGGATTTGATACACATATATACGCAAAATGATTGCCACAAGGTTAGTTAACACATCAATCACCTCACTTAAGTACAATCTTTTGTGTGTGGTGAGAACATATAAGAGCTCAAGATTGCTGCTTGCTTAAAAAAATGAACCAACATACAGATTTACTTCTGCCTATGGAGAACTTTTTATGAAAAACAGTTTAATGCTTCAGAGTTCAATGTAAAACAAATGCTAACAAATTTATAAGACTAAAGCACAAAATTAAAATAATACTTGTACAAATACTTATTCATTTTCATAAAGGCATTATTTCTGAGGCTCTCAAAAGATAAACAAAAAAACAAATTACAAGCAACATATGCCACAAAGCTTCTAATTTTTCTCACAAGCTCACAAGCTTCTCACAATCTTGACTTAATAACAATAATGATGGTAAAACACACTTCAGACTGGGGAAAAATGGATCATTTGAAAAAAATCAACAGAGATTTGAAGAAAAACAAAAAAAATCCCAAAGTCACGTGATTGAAACTACTTAAAAACACCCAGACTCACACTATAAGGTAAAAATCTGTACCTAAGTCTAAATTGAGAAATGGGGAGGGACACAAGGCTTTAAAGAGTGACAGCCAACTAGTTCAAAAGAATAGTGTCACGCAAAGTGTGGTCCACAGACTAGTGCTGGTTATCAGTCTGCAAGAGATTATTTTTTATTCATATACCAACTGTCTTACATCCACGTTTTCAATAAACAATGACAGTGTTTGTAATTCTTTTCTATTTCCCCCAGTTTTGTTTATAAGAGAAGACTCTATACATGGACATCACCAGATGGTCAACACCGAAATCAGACTGATTCTATTCTTTGCAGCCAAAGATGGAGAAGCTCTATACAGTCAGCAAAAACAAGACCAGGAGCTGACTGTGGCTCAGACCATGAACTCCTTATTGCCAAATTCAGACTTAAATTGAAGAAAGTAGGGAAAACCACTAGACCATTCAGGTATGACCTAAATCAAATCCCTTATGATTATACAGTGGAAGTGAGAAATAGATTTAAGGGCCTAGATCTGATAGATGGAGTGCCTGATGAACTATGGAATGAGGTTCGTGACATTGTCCAGGAGACAGGGATCAAGACCATCCCCATGGAAAAGAAATGCAAAAAAACAAAATTGCTGTCTGGCAAGGCCTTACAAATAGCTGAGAAAAGAAGAGAAGTGAAAAGCAAAGGAGAAAAGGAAAGATATAAACATCTGAATGCAGATTTCCAAAGAATAGCAAGAAGAGATAAGAAAGCCTTCCTCAGCAATCAATGCAAAGAAATAGAGGAAAACAACAGAATGGGAAAGACTAGGGATCTCTTCAAGAAAAATCAGAGATACCAAAGGAACATTTCATGCAAAGATGGGCTCGATAAAGGACAGAAATGTTATGGACCTAACAGAAGCAGAAGATATTAAGAAGAGATGGCAAGAATACACAAAGAACTGTACAAAAAAGATCTTCACGACCCAGATAATCACGATGGTGTGATCACTCACCTAGAGCCAGACATCCTGGAATGTGAAGTCAGGTGGGCCTTAGAAAGCATCACTACGAACAAAGCTAGTGGAGGTGATGGAATTCCAGTTGAGCTATTCCAAATCCTGAAAGATGATGCTGTGAAAGTGCTGCACTCAATATGCCAGCAAATTTGGAAAACTCAGCAGTGGCCACAGGACTGGAAAAGGTCAGTTTTCATTCCAATCCCAAGGAAAGGCAATGTCAAAGAATGCTCAAACTACCGCACAATTGCACTCATCTCACACGCCAGTAAAGTAATGCTCAATATTCTCCAAGCCAGGCTTCAGCAACATGTGAACCGTGAACTTCCTGATGTTCAAGCTGGTTTTAGAAAAGGCAGAGGAACCAGAGATCAAATTGCCAACATCCACTGGATCATGGAAAAAGCAAGAGAGTTCCAGAAAAACATCTATTTCTGCTTTATTGACTATGCCAAAGCCTTTGACTGTGTGGATCACAATAAACTGTGGAAAATTCTGAAAGATATGGGAATACCAGACCACCTGATCTGCCTCTTGAGAAATCTGTATGCAGGTCAGGAAGCAACAGTTAGAACTGGACATGGAACAACAGACTGGTTCCAAATAGGAAAAGGAGTACGTCAAGGCTGTATATTGTCACCCTGCTTATTTAACTTATATGCAGAGTACATCATGAGAAACGCTGGACTGGAAGAAACACAAGCTGGAATCAAGATTGCCGGGAAAAATATCAATAACCTCAGATATGCAGATGACACCACCCTTATGGCAGAAAGTGAAGAGGAACTAAAACGGCTCTTGATGAAAGTGAAAGTAGAGAGTGAAAAAGTTGGCCTAAGCTCAACATTCAGAAAATGAAGATCATGGCATCCGGTCCCATCACTTCATGGGAAATAGATGGGGAAACAGTGGAAACAGTGTCAGACTTTATTTTTCTGGGCTCCAAAATCACTGCAGATGGTGACTGCAGCCATGAAATTAAAAGACGCTTACTCCTTGGAAGGAAAGTTATGACCAACCTAGATAGCATATTCAAAAGCAGAGATATTACTTTGCCAACAAAGGTTCGTCTAGTCAAGGCTATGGTTTTTCCTGTGGTCATGTATGGATGTGAGAGTTGGACTGTGAAGAAGGCTGAGTGCCGAAGAATTGATGCTTTTGAACTGTGGTGTTGGAGAAGACTCTTGAGAGTCCCTTGGACTGCAAAGATATCCAACCAGTCCATTCTGAAGGAGATCAGCCCTGGGATTTCTTTGGAAGGAATGATGCTAAAGCTGAAACTCCAGTACTTTGGCCACCTCATGCGAAGAGTTGACCCATTGGAAAAGACTCTGATGCTGGGAGGGATTGGGGACAGGAGGAGAAGGGGACGACAGAGGATGAGATGGCTGGATGGCATCACTGACTCGATGGACATGAGTCTCAGTGAACTCCGGGAGTTGGTGATGGACAGGGAGGCCTGGCGTGCTGCGATTCATGGGGTCACAAAGAGTCGGACATGACTGAGCGACTGATCTGATCTGATAATCTATTTAATAAAACAGAATTAAAACCATCTCTAAAAACTGGAGATTCACAGGGAAAAGACTCGAAGTACAAAAGGCACATTAATTCACTCTAAAACTTACATCTTCCAGTGGTATAATTATATTTTTGAAATAATTTTATCTGCTACATCAGATAAAAATATGAGCTTTTACTTTTATCTTTCACAGTTTTCTTTTGAGATTTATGTGGTATTCTGTTTTGTTTTTGCATTTTATGAAAGCAATGGTCAACAATGGATTGAAAGATTTTTAAGTTGGTTCTTCACACAGGAGATGGTCTGGAAGCACTGCAGTATGGTACTCTGTGTGTGCATGCATGCATGGTAAGTCACTTCAGTCCTGTGTGACTCTTTGCAAGCCCATGGGCTGTAGCCCGCCAGGCTCCTCTGTCCATGGGATTCTCCAGGCAAGAACACTGGAGTGGGTTGCCATGCCCTCCTCCAGGGGATCTTCCCGACCCAGGGACTGAACCCACATCTGTTATGTCTCCTGTATTGGCAGGCAGGTTCCGTACCACTAACACCACCTGAGAAGCCCAATATCGTATTTTAACTTCCTTTAATTCCTGGTTAAAAAGAATCCATTTAATTATTATTATGTATCACTTATTTTAAAGGACAAATAATTTAAAATCATATAGATATAATTTGCTGTTGTATTCAAATGTTTACATATATCATAAATTTTGATTATAAAAGAGTGCTGAAGTTTATTAAATAACAGTAAGTTATAATGCCTGCTTTTGTTTTGTAGTGATAAGTATCTCTCTGAGGATGGATTTTCTTCCAACTGCTTCACAAGGGTCTGCCTCAGTTACCTTTATTTGACTTTGGTTATTTTTCTGAGATAGGTTACTATTTATTTCTGTGTCAGTTGACAAAGTCAGTTTAAATGATTAGCAGTTTATCTTCCAGTCTATATAGGCCATGATGCCTGACCAAGTCATGAAATGAGCTTGGGCCCACTAGACCCACAAACAGCTGCGTGAAAACTCAGGCTTCGGAAAATTCAAAGCTTCAGTTCAAATGAAAACATATCCAAGCAGTATGAGTTATAAAACCTTCTCTGACTCACTGTCATCAGATGCATTTTTTTTCATGAATAACAAATTAGAACATCTACATATTATAACAAATAAGGTTTGATGTAATAGGCATTTTTAATGTATGTGAGAGATTTGCTTGCTTCTCAAGCTTGTCTGAAAAAAATTAAATGTGGAAGATGAATAAATATGCTGTTTCTTAAGCAATATACCATCTCTCAGAGACTAGTTGAAATTTATTTATTTAACAAACCATGTCATCTCTCTAAACTCCTCCAAAACTGCTGGCCCCAAAGTTCTGCAGCACTGGGAAAGGAACTCAAGTAGACAGGCTAGCCAATGTACAACTCTGGCCTCCACTTCCAATGGTTACTGGAATATTTTTAATTCAATTAGAAATGAAGCAATTTCTACTCCCACATCAGTTCTTGTTTAACTCAGAACCCATTAAAAGTCTGACATTCGTAATAGAACTCCAGCAAATGTCCCAAAAAAGACACAAAAGGTGGAAGGGGGCAAGGGAGTAAATCCCATTTTACAGAAGAACTATATAACAACTTAAACAGATCAAAAGATGCTAAACCTCACTCAAAAGAAAAAGGCAAAATAAAACCACACTCACGTATCAGCTGGACTGGCCAAGTTAAAGAGTCATTCTCACATGTTGCAAGGAGTAGCACAGAATAATATAACAAGGTCAATTTGGTAAAATCAACCAAAATTACAAACATACACTGAAGGGTAGTCTGTAATGGTAAAGATATAGGCCAACAGTATGTCTTGATAAAAAAGTAGTTAAAAATAAAAGCAGCTCTTAGAAAAAATGAGAACTTTATTGATACACAAATATGAAACAACCAATGTTGAAGATATTTTGGTAAGCAAAAAAGGCATGGTACAGAAACGTATGCAGTACCATATTTTGAGGGAGACAAGAAAAAATAATACAACTAAATATATACGCAAAGTGCAATCTGGAAGAATATATCAAAAATTAGCACAACAGTAGTTACCAAAAGACTTGGGTGACTGGTGGACAAAGGTGAAATGCAAATTCCACTATTCACCATTGTGCATTTTTTGATTTTGAACAATCTGAATGTATTACTTAAAAACAAAAATTGTTTTCATTCATTTATTTCTTTATGCGAACACAAGATAACTAGCCAAGTTCAGGTCTCAAAATAGGGCAAGCCGATGAGATCCCACTTCAGTAAGAGGAGAAATGTCACATTCTGAAGGTTCTCAACACTCAACCCACATAGAGAAGGAACAGACAAAAACACGACCCGTCAACAATACTGGCTGAGAGGTCAGTATTTTAGTTTTGTTTTTCTGGATCTTGAACTTCTAGGGCCACACAAACCACAGATAATCCTAAATTAAAAAAAAATAAAATTGTTATTTGATCCCTACAGTTGAAACTAAGGAGTAAAAAATAAATCATGTAGATTGACATCAGATATCCCTGTGATATTTTTATCACATTGGTAGTCATTATTACAAATAATTATTTGAAATGGATGAATCATATTCGCATCAATATATTGATCCATAAGGAAAATGTTTAACACTTCAGCTAAGTCTTTGAGATAACAATCAACACAAAAGGTTTCCAATCAAAGATGCATAAGCATGTTATAGCTTTACACAACAGAAAACAATTTTATGCATCATTTTTATAATGCCTGTGTTCCTGAATGATAAGTCTGAATATGGACATTTTGCAACTTCCTATCGGTGATGGTACTAAAATTCATTTTATTATATCTAAAAAACACTGGCATCATATGTGAAATGAATTGCCAGTCCAGGTTCGATGCATGATACTGGATGCTCGGGGCTAGTGCACTGGGATGACCCAGAGGGATGGTACAGGGAGGGAGGTGGGAGCGGGGTTCAGGATGGGGAACACGTGTACACCGTGGCAGATTCATGTTGATGTATGGCAAAACCAATACAATATTGTAACTAGCCTCTAATTAAAATAAATAAATTTATATTAAAATAAGTAAAAAATAAAAAACACTGGCAATGTATCCATCGTCTGCAACAGTAGCTTGAAAAGTAAACATAAAGTTACTGTGTGTGTGTGTGTGAGTGTGTTAAGTTGCTTCAGTAGTGTCTGACTCCTTGTGACCCCATGGACTGTAGCTCACCAGGATCCTCTGTCCAGGGGATTCTCCAAGCAAGAATACTGGAGTGGTCTGCCATGACCTCCTCCAGGGGATCTTCCCGACCCAGGGATTGAACCTCTATCTCTTATGTCTCCTGCATTGGAAGGCAAGTTCCTTACCACCAGCACCACCTGGGAAGCCCAAAGTCACCACATGACCCAGCAATTCCACTCCTAGGTATATATTCATTAGAACTGAAAATACATCCACATAAAAACTTGTACATGGATGTTTATAGCAGAACTATTCATAACAGTCAAAAAGTGGGAACAACTCAAATGTCCATGAGCAGACCTTGGTTAAACAAAATGTGGTATATTTAGACAATGGAACATTATAGAGCCATAAAAAGGAATGGAGGGTTGATACACACTATGGCATGAATGAACCATGAAAACAATGAAAGAAGTCAGACAAAACCAGCCACATATGTTTCACAATGAAAGAAGTAAGGCACAAAAGGCCACATATGTTTCCATTTATATGAAATGTCCAGAGTAGGCATATCTAAAAAGATAGAAAGTAGATTAGTGGCTGACTTGGGCTGGAAGGACAGAGGGGAGTTGAGGAGTGACTGCTAATGGGGGCAGGATTTCTTTGGGGGAGGGGCAATAAAAATGTTCTAAAATTGGCTGTGGTCATGGTTGCATGGTATTTAGTCTCAATAACTACCAATGAATTGTACACTTTACATAGGTAACAATATGATAAATGAATTTTATCTTAATAAAACTGTTGCAGGGGGAGGGTGTATTTTTTCCTTCCCAATAAATTGTATCTTTACCTGTAAGATGTATCTTCTCCAAGTTACTAAACCTAATGGCGTCTTTGAACATAGTCTTCAGCTTGCAACCTTTGATTCTCTAGAAGTCCTGTTCTCCTTGGCAAGCAGGCCAATCAACTATCATAGTTCTTCAAGGCCCCTCTGATGACCGCTCCCAGCTTTGTTTTCTTGCCTGACTTTCAAACAGAATGTCCAAAGGCTTAAGTCTAAAATGCCAATTCAGCAACTTCATTCAGTATCAAGCTTTCAAAATGATCCCCTCAGTAAACCAGATGATTCCTAACTGTCTCTTAAGCTCTAGCCATAAGTCTCCTGAAGAGCTCAACCTGGATCCTCCAGACTCTTAGCCTACCCAAAAGAAATTCACCTTTCCCCAGAAATCTAATTCTTTCTACATTACACATTACTATTAATAGCCCAATCCTTTCCTAATTCACCTTATTGTCATCTTGGACTCTGCCCAGTTTCCAAATCCTACAGATTTCTTCTCAAGCATTTAACTTCCTTTTTCCTACTGCCTTGACCTTTGCTCAGCTCACATACCTCTTAGCGTGTTACAGAAAGCATATTAACTTTTCTCCCCAAATCCATGCTGTCATAAAACAATCATCTACAAAAGGCTGCCAAAGTAAATCTCATAAAGGACAATGCCAATCAAGACAAATAGCATGCCAAAAGACATGAGCAGGCAATACATAAAAGAGGAAATATAAACTGGATAGCCAATATTAAAGAAAGAATATTCAAAGAAATACGAAAAAAGAAAAAAAAACTAGCACTGTACTGCCATCAAAAATTGATGTAACCATTTTGAAATGGAATGTGTTAGAAAGCATCAAGAGCCTTAAAATGTATAATGTTGTATATACCCTCTCCAAAGATACTTCATATATGAACTAGCCAACACAGACACAAACAATAGTCCCACAAATCCCTCTAAGAGTACTGGGAGACTAGAGAAGAGGGAGGGGCAAGGATGAAAGGGAAACTTGATTTTTCTCTATCTAATAACCTTTTGTATTTTATTTTTTTTTAAACTGGGTACCAGTAATGCTGAAGAAGCTGAAGTTGAACAGTTCTATGAAGATCTACAAGACCTTTTAGAGCTAACACCCAAAAAATATGTCCTTTTCATTATTGGGGACTGGAATGCAAAAGTAGGAGTCAAGAAACACCTGGAGTAACAGGCAAATTTGGTCTTGGAGTATGGAATGAAGCAGGGCAAAGGCTAATAGAGGTTTGCCAAGAGAATGCACTGGTCATAGCAAACACCCTCTTCCAACAACACAAGAGAAGACTCTACACATGGACATCACCAGATGGTCAACACTGAAATCAGATTGATTATGTTCTTTGCAGCCAAAGAAGAAGAAGCTCTATACAGTCTGCAAAAACAAGACCGGGAGCTGACTGTGGCTCAGATCATGAACTCCTTATTTCCAAATTCAGACTTAAATTGAAGAAAGTAGGGAAAACCACTAGACCATTCAGGTATGACCTAAATCAAATCCCTTATGATTATACAGTGGAAGTGAGACATAGATTTAAGGGACTAGATCTGATAGACAGAGTGCCTGATGAATGATGGACGGAGGTTCGTGACATTGTACAGGAGACAGGAATCAAGACCATTCCCATGGAAGAGAAATGCAAAAAAGCAAAATGGCTGTCTGAGGAGACCTTACAAATAGCTGTGAAAAGAAGAGAAGCAAAAAGCAAAGGAGAAAAGGAAAGATATACCCATCTGAATGCAGAGTTCCAAAGAATAGCAAGGAGAGGTAAGAAAGCCTTCCTCAGCCATCAATGCAAAGAAATAGAGGAAAACAGAATGGGAAAGACTAGAGATCTCTTCAAGAAAATTAGAGATATCAAGGGAACATTTCATGCAAAGATGGGCTCAATAAAGGACAGAAATGGTATGGACCAACCAGAAGTAGAAGATATTAAGAAGAGTGGCAAGAATACACAGAAGAACTGTATAAAAAAGATCTTCACGGCCCAGATAATCACAATGGTGTAATCACTCACCTAGAGCCAGACATCCTGGAATGTGAAGTCAAGTGGGCCTTAGAAAGCATCACTACAAACAAAGCTAGTGGAGGTGATGGAATTCCAGTTGAGCTATTTCAAATCCTGAAATGTGATGCTATGAAAGTGCTGCACTCAATATGCCAGCAAAGTTGGAAAACTCAGCAGTGGCCACAGGACTGGAAAAGGTCAGTTTTCATTCCAATCCCAAAGAAAGGTAATGCCAAAGGATGCTCAAACTACCACACAACTCATCTCACCAACCTAGATAGCACATTCAAAAGCAGAGACATTACTTTGCCAACAAACGTCTGTCTAGGCAAGGCTATGGTTTTTCCAGTGGTCATGTATGGATGTCAGAGTTGGACTGTGAAGAAAGCTGAGCTCTGAAGAATTGATGCTTTTGAACTGTGGTGTTGGAGAAGACTCTTGAGAGTCCCTTGGACTGGAAGGAGATCCAACCAGTCCATTCTAAAGGAGATCAATCCTGGGTGTTCTTTGGAAGGACTGATGCTAAAGCTGAAACTCCAATACTTGGGTCACCTCATGTGAAGAGTTTACTCATTTGAAAAGACTCTGATACTAGGAGGGATTGGGGGCAGGAGGAGAAGGGGACGACAGAGGATGAGATGCTGGATGACATCACAGACTCGATGGACATGAGTTTGAGTGAACTCCAGGAGTTGGTAATGGACAGGGAGGCCTGGCGTGCTGCGATTCATGGGGTCGCAAAGACTTGGACTCGACTGAGCAACTGAACTGAACTGAACTGAACTGTACTGCACTCATCTTACACGCTAGTAAAGTAATGCTTAAAATTCTCCAAGCCAGGCTTCAGCAATACGTGAACCCTGAACTTCCAGATGTTCAAGCTGGTTTTAGAAAAGGCAGAGGAACCAGAGATCAAATTGCCAACATCCACTGGATTATGGAAAAAGCAAGAGAGTTCCAGAAAACATCTATTTCTGCTTTATTGACTATGCCAAAGCCTTTGACTATGTGGATCACAATAAACTGTGGAACATTCTGAAAGAGATGGGAATACTAGACCACCTGACCTGCCTCTTGAGAAACCTACATGCAGGTCAGGAAGCAAGTTAGAACTGGACGTGGAAAAACAGACTGGTTCCAAATAGAAAAAGGAGTACGTCAAGGCTTTATATTGTCATCCTGCTTATTTAACTTACATGCAGAGTACAGCAAGAGAAACGCTGGGCTGGAGGAAGAACAAGCTGGAGTCAAGACTGCCAGGTGAAATATCAATAACCTCAGATATGCAGATGACACCACCCTTATGGCAGAAAGTGAAGAGGAACTAAAAAGCCTCTTGATGAAAGTGAAAGAGGAGAGTGAAAATGTTGGCTTAAAGCTCAACATTCAGAAAACTAAGATCATGGCATCTGGTCCCATCACTTCATGGGAAATAGATGGGGAAACAGTGGAAAGAATGGCAGACTTTATTTTTGGGGGCTCCAAAATCACTGCAGATGGTGATTGCAGCCATGAAATTAAAAGATGCTTACTCCTTGGAAGGAAAATTATGACCAACCTAGATAACATATAAAAAGCAGAGACATTACTTTGCCAACAAAGTTCCGTCTAGTCAAGGCTGTGGTTTTCCCAGTGGTCGTGTATGGATGTGAGAGTTGGACTGTGAAGAAAGCTGAGTGCCAAAGAATTGATGCTTTTGAACTGTGGTGTTGGAGAAGACTCTTGAGAGTCCCTTGGACTGCAAGAAGATCCAACCAGTCCTTCCTAAAGATCAGTCCTGGGTGTTCATTGGAAGGACTGATGCAGAAGCTGCAACTCAATACTTTGGCCACCTCATGGGAAGAGCTGACTCATTGGAAATGACCCTGATGCTGGGAGGGATTGGGGGCAGGAGGAGAAGGGGATGACAGAGGATGAGATGGCTTGATGGCATCACTGACTCAACGGACATGGGTTTGGGTAGGCTCCAGGAATTGGTGATGGACAGGGAGGCCTGGCGTGCTGCGATTCATGGGGTTGCAAAGAGTCGGACAGGACTGAGCAACTGAACTGAACTGATTTACTAAAAGAGAAGATTTAAGTTCGCTGTCTCTGTGAACAAGATGAATGTACGTTAACTTGATTATCAAGGCCAGAAGAGAAATTCAGAATAAAACACTGTTTTTGCTCCAGGGACTTTCATGGCACTGATTTAAGGTCTAAATCTTGACTCCATTTCTCTCAAATACTGTTTCATATTCCTACGGCATATGATGACACTATTTCTCTTTTTTTCAGCCATTTAGAAGACTACCACATGTCGTGTTTGCCTCTGGTGTTGAAGGTTTTCACTCTAGGTTTACTGAGCCTTTTAGAAGCAGTTGAAGGAGGAAGGAAGTCATGGAATCCATTCATCTTACAGCAAAGGCTTTTAAAGAAATCCAGCCCTTAAGCTATAGCAGCTGATGAAGCGTTTTGTTGCTCTTATTATGAGACTGAAGCTTTAATTCCTCATTAAATAAGCTTCAAAACATACTTATTTTATCTTTAACCCAGTAATTCCACTTCTGAGGACACTTTCTACCAAAATAATTTTAAATATAGAAAAAGCTTTATGCCTTTTAAGCTGTGTTTAACACAGGATAATTTAGAAAAACAAAAATCTCGGAGTGACTTAAATACCTAACTTAGAGAATCTATGTATTTATGGTCAACTTTTTTTTTTTTTTAAAGGTGCCAAAGGTCATTCAATGGGGAAAAGACAGTCTTTTCAACAAATGGTGCTGGGAAAACTGGAGAGTCACATGCACAAGAATAAAACTGGACTCCTACCTCACACCATATACAAAAATTAACTCTACATAGATCAAGACCTAAATGTAAGAGCTAAAACTACATAAAACTTACGGAAAAAAAAAGAGTAAACCTTCATGAACTTGGATTTGGCAATGATTTTACACATAACACCAAAAGCACAAACAACAAAAAAACCCACAGACAAACGGGACTGCACCAAAATTTTTAACTTTTGCACTTCAAGGAACACCATTCAAGGAAGTGAAAAGATACTCCACAAAATGGCAGGGGGTGGGGGGATAGAATGGAAGAAATATTGCAAATCTGAAAGGGGACTTGTGTCCAGACTATATACAGAACTCATACAACTTAAAATTTTCTTTAAAAAAATTTTTAATTCAATTTAAAAATGGGCAAAGGAATTGAATGGACATTTCTCCAAAGACATATAAAGGGCCAGTAAGCACAAAGAAAAGATACTCGACATTATCAGACATAAAGGATATGCAAATCAAAACTACAAGATGCCATTTCCCAACCAACAGAAGGCTATAATCAAAAAGACAGAATAAATACCAGCAAGGATAAGCAGAAATCAGAACCCTTATATCCCGCTTGTGCAGGCCACTCTGGAAGACACCTGGCAGTTCTCAAAAAGATAAACAGTTCCCACATGACCCAGCAATTTCATTCCTAGGTATACAGCTAAGAAAACTGAAGACACGCGTTCACACAAAAACTTGTACATGGATGTTTATAGCAGAATTATTCATAACAGTCAAGAACTGGAAACAATCCAAATGTTCATCAACTGATGATGGATAAACAAAATGTGGCATATTTATAAAAGGAATATTATTCGACCATAAAAAGAAGGCTAAGTCCTAATACATAATACAAGTGGATGCACCTTGAAAACACTATGCTGAGTGAAAGAAGGCAAGACAACAAAAAGCCCGATATTGTATGATTTCATTTACATGAAATGTCCAGAATAGGAAAATCCATAGACACCAAGTAGACTCCTGGTTGCCAAAAGATGGGGGAACAAGGGGAAAGGAGATCTAATGAGAAGCAACTGTAATGTGTACAGAGTTTTTTTGGAGGTGATGAAAACGTCATGGAATTAGATACTGATAATGGGTGCACAACTTTGTGAATATACTAAAAGCCACTGAAATTTAGGGTGGAATTTTACGAATATCTCAAAAAATTCATGCAACAGATGCAATGTACAAAACATATGCTTCTTAGTGAAAATCGTATGTTATATACACTATAATCCTAAGTGGGCTTCCCCTGTGGCTCAGCTGGTAAAGAATCCACCTGCAATGCGGGAGACCTGGGTTCGATCCTGGGTTGGGAAGATCCCCTGGAGAAGGGAAAGGCTACCCACTCCAGTATTCTGGCCTGGAGAATTCCATGGACTGTAGAGTCCATGGGGTTGCAAAGAGTCGGACAGGACTGAGCGACTTTCACTTTCATAATCTTATGTAGGTTAAGTATCTGCAATTTTTTAAAACGTAGAAAGACCAAAATGCTGGGCTGGTGGAATCACAGATGATCTCTTCCTAAATATTTCTGCATTTTCCAAATATTCGTTAATAAGCATGCACTGCTTTTTTATAAGTGCGGGGTGGGGAGGGGGGCGAGCTTTATTCAAACACAAAAGAAAATTATTAAACTCCCAAGTGTATAAAAATTCCTTAGTTTCGTGTACAGTGATCCCAGTCACACGGTCCCCCAAAATACTTTGCATTCCCCTCCCTCCCCTCCAGAGGCGAATGAAGCTGATCTCCCTCCTCCCGGAAATACGATGCCCTCTATTTCCAAGGCACCTACAATTCCTGTTCCCCACCCTCCTCTCAGGTTACTCCTGCTCCATCCTCTCGGTCCTTTCCTCTCCCTTCTCCAGCTCAGCAGTAAACGCTAACTTGCCGCGGGGCTCTAACCAGGGCTCTAACACACTACGGGGCTGCTCCGCCCCGACCGGCCACACACGACCGGGGCGCACACTCCCGGCTCTCCCGCAACCTGGAACTCGGAGAAACCGCAGCCCGAGACCGCACCGAGCGTGAGGGACTGCCAGGACCCCCTCCCAAAAACAGACGGCCCCTTCCCCGCAGAGGGGAGGAGACTGCGGGCCGCAGCCGCTGGGAGCGGGCGCCGGGACGGGCCCCACGCGCGACCAGGGTTCGGAGACGAGGCATGCCTCGGGTCCCGTCCACCGGCACCGCCCCCGGCGAGGAGCATCCTGCGCGCCGCCTGCCCCCGGCCCAGAGAGCACGTCCTGGGGAGCGCGCGGCGCCGGGGAAGAGAGAACGCGCGGCGGCTGCAGCCGCGCGGACAGCGTGAGGAGGGACACTCACCCGCATCAGCCCAGAGCCCTCAGAGCACCGGAAGTAGCCACCCGCCCGTTGCCAGGGTGAGGAAGCGGGGGTGACGTCAAGCTCCCTCATTGGGTCCAAGCGCAGCCACGTGTCCGGAAGCAGCCGCCCACAGGCGGCTCTGCCCCGCCCCCTACTCTGGCGCGGCTCACCTGGCCGCAGAGGTGCCCGGAAGACCCTACCTGGAGCCGCCTTTTGAGCTGCGCAAGCGCCCTCGCCTCTCTCTCCCAGCCCCTTAATGGGCCGGAAGGCTGTGATCTTCTGATCAGAGTGGTCAGTATCCTAGCAACGTGATGTCAAATTAAACCAGTCGCCACTTACTGAGGTGTCGCTGACAAGCTTAATTTCATCCAGTCCTTGCAGCCCTCCCCTCCCCACTACACTGTAGGGATATCTAGAGTTCTGCCTGAATTACACGTGGGAGACAAGGGCTAGCCTTGCTCTGGGGAGGATGAAAGTGGGAGTGGCCTTTCTTTTACCATCTAGCATCTAAAACCAAGACCTATTGATAGTAACATGTAATCTCTTTCATGTTTCCTTGTAACTATTAACATGAATCATCTACCATGTAACCACCATTAAACCTATTCTGTATTTAATAGTTTTCAAAGTGTGGCCCTCACATGAGCAGCTTCAGCATCACATGGAATCTTACCAAAAATATGGATTCTTGAGCCACACCTCAGACTTCCTCAGTCAGAAACTTCGGGTTTTCTACAGACTTAACAGGGCCCTGCGGGGCTCCTGGGCATGAAGGACTTTTTGTCCCCCATTCTGTACCTAAGACTCGCCTCCATGACCTTCTCTGAGTTCCAAAGGGCAGGATAGTTGCTGATCAAAGGAGAAACAGCAAGGAAACCACCTGAGGCAAGGTTAAAGAGACCAGAGGGGGTCTTCAAGATTAGGAGAGGACCACCTAGGACCCTGCACACACCCTAATCTTGTCAGCAACCCCACCCTTTTGAAACTGCAGAAGAAGAAAAGAAGACTCTAATATCTTGATCCTTATCACATACTCTTTCCTGACTTTATGACCTCTCCCTGCTCACCAGTGAGGTGGACACAGTTCTTGAGACCTACTGTGTTCCCCCTTTGCCTGATGATGTAATAAAACCACTCTTTCCTTCCTTCTATAACTCTGTTTCTATATTTCTGTTTGGCATTGATGCATAGAGAGTCAAGATTTTGGCAATAGTTTGGGACCCAAAGATCTGTTTTAACAACCCGTCCAAGTGACTCAGATGCACCTAAAATGTGAGAACCACTGAACCAGAGAGACTTTCTCTTTAGCCTAACTGCAGAGGTGGAATGGGAAGACTGATGGAAGGAATACCTCCAGAGAGGGGAGCCATCAAGACATGTACTGCCAGCAATCAAGAATGGAAGTCGGGAAGGCAGTCTGGGGCTAGTATGGGAGTGAGACAGCAGAACTGACTCCCCTGGGATTCCTAGATGAAAGTATGTGTTAAATGTACAGGAAAGACTCCTCAACTTCCAGTAATTCCAAATCCATTTTATTAACTTTTGTGTTCTCCAACATATTTTTCTGCTAATATTCTTCTCTACAAACAAAAATAAAATAGTATTAAAGAGGTCTATTGTGAAAGTTATCCATAAAAACAGAATTTTGGACTTAAAAGGAAATGTAGGGCCCTATATTAAATGGTTTAAATAAGAAGAAAAAGAAACAGTGTTTATTGAAGAATAGACAGTGGTAGTGCAGTGCTTAAGAACAAGGATTCTACAACCAAGAGAATGTGGGTTGATATCTCAACCCTACCACCTACCAACTGAGTCATCTTGAACAATTTACTTTATCTTTCTGTGACTCAGTTTCCACAGATGTAAAATGAGGATAATAATAAAATCTCTCATAGACTTGTTCTGTGGACTAAACTAAGCTACATGAAGTACTAGGGAAAGTAATAAGTAAGTAATAGTAAGATCCATAAATGATACTTGGGGAAAAAAAATTACATTGAGCTTGTTACCTGAAAATATGTGAAGACTCAAACTTCTTTCTCAAATAAATGACACATGGTATGAAATAAACCAAAAATGTCCAGTTTGCTCTTGGAGTAACTGATATTAAAATTTAGAAAATTCGTGCTGTATACTCAGCGAGTCAGTCAGTTCAGTCGCTCAGTCATGTCCGACTCTTTGCAACCCCATAAATTGCAGCATGCCAGGCAACCCTGTCCATCACCAACTCCAAGAGTTCACTCAAACTCACATCCATCGACTCAGTAATGCCATCCAGCCATCTCATCCTCTGTCATCCCCTTATCCTCCTGCCCCCAATCCCTCCCAGCATCAGAGTCTTTTCCAATGAGTCAACTCTTCACATGAGGTGGCCAAAGTATTGTAGTTTCAGCTTCAGCATCATTCCTTCCAAAGAACACCCAGGACTGATCTCCTTTTAGAATGGACTGGTTGGATCTCCTTGCAGTCCAAGGGACTCTCAAGAGTCTTCACCAACACCACAGTTCAAAAGCATCAATTCTTTGCCCCTCAGCTTTCTTCACAGTCCAACTCTCACATCCATACATGACTACTGGAAAAACCATAGCCTTGACTAGACGGACCTTTGTTGACAAAGTAATGTCTCTGCTTTTGAATATGTTATCTAGGTTGGTCATAACTTTCCTTCCAAGGAGTAAGCGTCTTTTAATTTCATGGCTGCAGTCACCATTTGCAGTGATTTTAGAGCCCAGAAAAATAAAGTCTGACACTGTTTCCACTGTTTCCCCATCTATTTGCCATGAAGTGATGGGACCGGATGCCATGATCTTCGTTTTCTGAATGTTGAGCTTTAAGCCAACATTTTCACTCTCCTCTTTCACTTTCATCAAGAGGCTTTTTAGTTCCTCTTCACTTTCTGCCATAAGGGTGGTGTCATCTGCATATCTGAGGTTATTGATTTCTCCCGACAATACAAATCAAAACCTCTCTTGATTCCAGCTTGTGCTTCTTCCAGTCCAGCGTTTCTCATGATGTACTCTGCATAGAAGTTAAATAAGCAGGGTGACAATATACAGCCTTGATGAACTCCTTTTCCTATTTGGAACCAGTCTATTGTCCCATGTCCAATTCTAACTGTTGCTTCCTGACCTGCATATAGGTTTCTCAAGAGGCAGGTCAGGTAGTCTGGTATTCCCATCTCTTTCAGAATTTTCCACAGTTTCTTGTGATCCACACAGTCAAAGGCTTTGGCATAGTCAATAAAGCAGAAATAGATGTTTTCTGGAACTCTCTTGCTTTTTCCATGATCCAGTGGATGTTGGCAATTTGATCTCTGGTTCCTCTGCCTTTTCTAAAACCAGCTTGAACATCTGGAAGTTCATGGTTCACATATTGCTGAAGACTGGCTTGGAGAATTTTGAGCATTACTTTACTAGCATGTGAGATGAGTGCAATTGTGTGCTTAATTTGAGTATTCTTTGGCATTGCCTTTCTTTGGGTTTGGAATGAAAACTGACCTTTTCCAGTCCTGTGGCCACTGCTGAGTTTTCCAAATTTGCTGGCATATTGAGTGCAGCACTTTCACAGCATCATCTTTCAGTATTTGAAATGGCTCAACTGGAATTCCGTAATCTCCACTAGCTTTGTTTGTAGTGATGCTTTCTAAGGCCCACTTGACTTCACATTCCAGGATTTCTGGCTCTAGGTGAGTGATCACACCATCGTGATTATCTGGGTCATGAAGATCTTTTTTGTACAGTTCTTCTGTGTATTCTTGCCACCTCTTCTTAATATCTTCTGCTTCTGTTAGGTCCATACCATTTCTGTCCTTTATCGAGCCCATCTTTGCATGAAATGTTTCCTTGGTATCTATAATTTTCTTGAAGAGATCTCTAGTCTTTCCCATTCTCTTGTTTTCCTCTATGTCTATGCATTGATTGCTGAGGAAGGCTTTCTTATCTCTCCTTGCTATTCTTTGGAACTCTGCATTCAGATGCTTATATCTTTCCTTTTCTCCTTTGCTTTTTGCTTCCCTTCTTTTCACAGCTATTTGTAAGGCCTCCCCAGACAGCCATTTTGCTTTTTTGCATTTCTTCTCCATGGGGATGCTCTTGAAAACTAGAAGGTAAATCCTGTATAATATAGGCATTCATGTATTATACATATAATTAGATCCTATGCATTATACATGAGAGGTACTGAGAGTGTGGAGGCTTGGAAGGAGGTTTGGAGGACCAGAGAGGTCGGTAACATGAGCTCAGCACACCCATCCCTGAAGGCGGCACCCTGAGAAACAGCTGTACCGGCTACAGGTGAACACATAGAAAGACAAAAGAACCCAACTTACCCTCAAATAATGTTCAATGGAGATCTTACATACACACAGACACGTATGTGTACATATGTGTTGCGTCCACACACCGTGTCAGGGGATCACTACCATCAAATTGTTGTTTTATAATAATACTAAAATGCTTATTTATCTTTGTATTCTCATTCTCTTATGAGCATGAAATGTACAAAACGTTTATAGATGGGATTTCAAATTTCATATTGCCATTGACTTTTAAATGCCCACCAGTTGTCCAGTTTTGGTGTATTCTCACAGTATATACACAATTATCCGACAAGACTATTAAAATATCCTTTCCTTTTCCAGCTACAGTCTGTGGGAGGCTGAATTTTCTTTATATACTTCAGCCAGTACAACATATAGCATCAAATTGAATGCAGAGGCAGTAAGGAGAATAGAGCCGGCTTTTTTAGCCAGACAAAAAAATTTGCAGTAGCAAAAATAACACTTTTCTACCATTTTTTTGTTTTCAAAAAATATAATTACTTACTAAAAATATGTCATTTATATAACATGCAATGGATTTATTTTATTTTTGAATAAAAATACTATTTTACATTTTGGGTGTATCTTGAGTATAGTAAATATTAACAAATATAACAAATATCTGGAGTATTCTCAATTACTTTTAGGAGCACAAAAGTGTCCTGAGACCAAAAAGCTGAATAACCACTGATACAATTATTATAAATTTAGTCTGTATAGGATAGTAGTATTTAGAGGGACTTTGAAATCAAATAAACCTGGGTCTATCTCCTAGGTGTGCCACTTACTAGGTGCCTAATATTGAACAAGTTACATAATCTTTCCTGACTTTGTTTTACTTATCCAGAAAATGGGAATAACAATACCTAATTCATGGAATTGTCCAAGAATAATTAATGTAATACATGTAAAATATTTAGCATATTGGCATCGTAGTAACTGCAATGAACAAGCACTTAGTGAAAGTGAAATTGAAATCGCTCAGTCATGTCTGACTCTTTGCGACCCCATGGACTGTAGCCTACCAGGTTCCTCTGTCCATGGTATTTTCCAGGCAATAGTACTGGAGTGGATTGCCATTTCCTTCTCCACTTAGTACTTGACTATAAAAAATGTGACATATAAGAGTATTTGAGAAAGCACAAGAATAGAGAAGGAAGAGGCTGGAAAGAAGAGACAAACATTTCAAGCTGAGAGAACAGAATGTGTAAAACCACAGAAACCTGCAAAAGACTGAATTCTGGAAGCTCTAAACAGCTCATTCCTGGGATCGTAAAGTAGAAGGAAGTGCTGGATATTATGTGAGAATAAATTATGGAAGTCTTACACCATTCTGCAGAGTTTGAATTTTAGCCTGTAGTCTGTGGGCAGCTATGGTATCATTTTCTAACTCAGTAGTGACGATGATCATATTTGCCTATTAATATCTCTCTCCTCTAAACCTATGTCCATGTTCCTCATTTTGAATCCAGGCTGGCTTCTGACTTGTAGGAAAAGTGACTCTAGGAGAGGTCACAAAAGCAATGCAGCTTCTTTGTGGTTCTCTCTTAGAATGCTTTACCCTTGAAACCAGCTGCCATGCTCTGAGGAAGCCCAAGCGGCCACATGAAGAAACCACATATAAGATGACCAACAGCCCTGGGTAAGAGCCCAGCCAGCAGCCAGCACCAACTGCCAGTCCAGCAAGGGAATGGGCCTTTGGAAGATTCCAGAGCCTAGTCCAGCCTTCTGTTCTTACTGAAGGTGGTTTGTGTGTTTCCCAGTGTAGATTTTAGACATCAGAGGCAAGTCATCTTCACGTGTCCTTTCCAAATCCTGACCCATGGAACCCATGAGTATGATCAAATGGTTTTTGTTTTACACCTCTGGGTTTTTATGCTTCCACCATTACTTGATCACAGGCTCCAACAGTGCCACAGTTTACAGCTCCTGAATAGCTTTTTTTCTTAGTTACTTTTCTACCACTGACTTCTAGGAATAGGAGGGAAAGTTTATTATATAAGAGTAGTAACAGTTTATTACATTGCAGTAGTAACTGTAACAGATTTTGTTACTTGGAAGTGAAATCTGTCCTAACAAAATAACATAATAACAAAACAAAAGTAAAGCACATGGCCTAGGCTTTGAGACTCCATGAAGACCAAAGGTGGGAGCAGATCCTTCCAGAGAATGTTAGCAGAAGCCTGTAAGGCCTTGATCCCCTGGAGAATGGAATCTTGCACTCTTCAAAAGGCCTTGAGAATGCTGCAGTAGGGCTCAAAAAAGACTAAGGAGAATATTGTTGGAAGACAGAGGAAAGGCTCTCTCATTCATAGTGCCAGAAAATTGGCCCAGGCTTCACAGAAAGGAGGAGCAGACACCACATAACAACAGAGCCGAAGACTGGAGTGATGATGGAGCTGCAAGCCAAGGAACGCTAGAAATCAAAAACGAACACCAGAAGTTAGCAAGGATGGGTTCTACCTGTTGTGGCAGTCCAAGTGCAGGTTGGAAAATAATTTCCAGGCACAGAGTATTTTAGAAGAGAGAGAATTCATTGAGAACAAAGGACTGAAGTGGTGAGGGCCACTGCAAAGACAACAGGCCACCATCCTGATAGACCAGGGAGAACCAACCCCTTTCGTGGGCTTGCAGCTAATTTTTATAGTCTCAGGACAAAGAAAATTCCTATGGGGAGGGGTGGGATTAAGTCATTGATTGGAGGTCTTTTGGTGCCCACCTTGCCTAGTATGGAGACAAGAACTGGCTGGTTAGAGGGGCCGATGGCTCATGACAAACAGGATGGATCATGACAATGGTTGCCATGGAACTTGACTAATTCTGGATTTATTGCCCTATGACTTCCACCTAGGGCTCCATACTACCCAAGGTCTTAAAATGAATATGGCTCTGCTGACACCTTAATTTTGAATTTCTATCCTCTAGAACTATGAAAAAATAGATTTTTCTTGTTTTAAACCACCCAGTTCATGGAACTTTGTTACAGCAGTCCTGGGGAACTAATGCACACAGTGTTGCTAAGAGCATTCTAGTCTGTGCCTGTTTAAAAAATATTGATTTATTTATTTGACTTGTCAGGTCTTAGTTGCATCGTGTGGGATTTTCCTTGTGGCACACAGACTCTCTAGTTGAGTCATGCAGGCTTAGTTGCTCCACGACATGTGGGATATTAGTTCCCCAGCCAGGGACTGAACCTGATTTCTCTGCATTGCAAGGCAGATTCTTAAACACTGGATCACCAGGGAACTCTCTGGTATGTGTCTTTTCTTGAGTTATGTTGTGGCCAGCGTGAAAAAAGCAGGAGAGACTCTATCTTGAAGCCTGTCATCTGTCTTAAAGACAGGATATAAACTGAGCCTGAACCCTGCCCAAGAGTGAGGAAACCATTGCTAGTGAAAACCAGGTCTCCTGGAGACTTCCCTACCTGCAGATGACAACCGGAGGTTCTAGTTGAGGTCAGGCTGCCCCTGTTAGATTAACCATGGAGACATTCCCCCTTGGTGTATAATCATTGTTCCCCCCCTTTAACCTTAATCGTTGGTTCTTCTAGCACCTACTTGTAAAACTCAATCATATACAACAAAGAGGTTGCTAGCATATAACCAGTCATGTAGTAGCGGGTATAAAACTGGGCCTCTGAGAAACATCAGGGGCCTTGTTGGGAACTGATTCCCCTTGGACCGCTGGCATAATAAACTGTACTCCACTGTCTTGAGTGCCCTCTGAGGTGTGTTTTGTGACTCCAGATTCCACAACATTTCCACCCACATTTTTTATGCTCACAGTACTAGAGGTTGACTGGGATCAGTGAGCAGTTTTCACTCGGGGGTCTCTTGCGCTATTGTAGTTACAGAGCATCTAAAGCTAGAGTCATCTGAAGACTTCTCCACTCACCTCCGATACCTGGGCTGGTGTAACCCAAACAGCTGGGCACGAGTAGGGCTTCTCTCCATCTGCAGCCTCTCCAGAGGACTCAGGCTCTCTTGCAACGTGGAGGTCACAGTGCAGTTGGACCTCATACACTGCAGCTGACTGAGCCCTTGCATAAGCATTCTAAGTATAAGTGAACACCGCCAGTCCTCTTAAACTAGACCCAGAACTAGCAGAGTGCCATTTAACACCATACAGAAGGCCAGTCAAAGGGGAGATCCAATTTGAAGGAGTGTGTCCAGGGGAAGAGAAATAGCACATGACATCCCTTGTATGTGGAATCTAAAAAGATACAAATGAACTTATTTATAAAACAAACTCACAGACTTGGAGAATGAACCTATGGTTGCCAAGGGGAAGGATGGGGGAAAGCGATAGGGAGTTTGGGATGGACATGTATACTCTGCTATAGTTAAAATGGATAACCAGCAAGGACCTACTGTATAGCACAGGGAACTCTGCTCAATGTTATGTGGCAACGTGGATGGGAGGGGAGTTTAGGAGAGAATAGATACACACATGTATATGGCTGAGTCTCTGCTGTTCACCTGAAACTATCACAATATTGTTAATCAGCTATACACCAATGCAAAATAAAAAGTTAAAAAAAATAAAGGAGTGTGTCATTCCCTCCACGTGTTGATGGGGACAATGGCCCAGGCCAGTAGAGAGGGCTGGGGGACTGAGGACAGCATTCTTAGAGACAAGCTGCCATGCTCAGTAATGGTTCAGTGGCTGCATATGACCAAGATCTCCTTTGCTAAGTAAAGCCAAAATATGAACGTATCGAATGAATGGGGTAACTTACAGAAACAAAGGGAAAACTCTCAGAAAAGAGAAGATCCAGAGAAGTTCTAACTACCTTGCAAGAGCTGATGGACAAGATTTTCCAGATGCAATCATGGGATGAATCGATTTCATCTGTTTCTGCTACTTGTATCTCTTTGTTCAATATTTAAACTCCAGGATTAAAAATAATAATTATTATTATTCTCCAAGGCCTGAAAGTACAAAGTGAAAGTTGTCACTCAGTTGTGTCCAACTCTTAGTGACCCCATGGACTGCAGCCTACCCGGCTCCTCCGTCCATGGATTTTCCAGGCAAGAGTCCTGCAGTGGGGTGCCATTGCCTTCTCTGATGTGTGTATATATATGTATACATTATATATATACATGAACACTAGGCGACGAAAACTACAGATGTTCACTGTCCAGGAAGCTTTGAGTGTAACTTTGCCTAAAATAGGGGTTTCCCTGGTGGCTCATATGGCTAAGAATCTGCTTGCAATGCAGGAGACCTGGGTTTGACCCCTGGGTCAGGAAGATCCCTGCCTAAAATAAGAGGATCGATCAGGATCTTCCCCTCCCTATGATTTTCCCTTACTATCTATCCATGCAATATTGCTTGTTTCTGTGAATTCAATGCTATTTCAGTAAACTTAAAGCATATCGTTTGTTTGGAATTGTTAACCCTTATACTTTTATATAGTCTAGAACCGAGACCATTTCTCCTTCCTTATAATCTTTGCAAAGAAGAGTGTGCCTGATGTGAGGGGAAGGGTGGGGTGTGTAATGAATGTATTTAGCATCTGTTTCAATGTTTCTTTTAAGAATGAGGATGATGTTGAAGGAAATTTCTATATTAAGCTATAACTTTTTAAACTTCTTATAGAAATTTTCAAAAAAATTTTTTTTTAAAGTAGAGAGGATAATATCATGGCATCCCATATTCCAATCACTAATTAATCTGTAGTTTTTCTGGGTTTGTTCTGCCTGCCCACACTTTATTAGTTCACACCTGTTTCTGGTGTCTGTACCTCATCTCCTCAGCCACTTTGGATTCCATCTCTGGTAGGCAGCTCCCACTTGGACTGTCAGCGTTCTGGCCCAGCGTCGCTTCTGACGCTACAGTCACTTGCTCTGCCTTAATGCCCAAGCCTTGCCCAGAAGTGCTTGGGCAGTAACACCCCCTCAGGTGCTCCAGCCTCTGTCCTTCAGGCCAGTCTGAAAGGCATTCTGTAAGCTTCTCAGAGTTCTCAGGGTCGCCCACCACAGCAGTTGATGAATCATCCTCTTCTTTTCTTCTTCCCTGCCTCACTCTTCATAGTCCCTTACTTCCACTTCCTTAAATCACCTGCCAAAAACTTCCTGCACCTGATCCTTTCTCAGGGTCTGTTTACAGGGGGATGCAAATGAAGATTGGCTGCCTTCATTCAGTTATATCTTTTGGTTACCATCAAAATCTAACGTACATTCCTATGAAGCTCATTTTACAGACGGACTCAAGATATTTTTCAGAACACCGGCCAAGGTGACTAATTGCTGGAGGAAAAATTAGCAGCAACATAATTCTGCTTTTCTACAAAAAAAATAAGGATAGTCTCTTTCAATATTCCTGCTTAGCTAAAAAGTGGAAGGAAGGAAGGAAGAGAAGGGAAGGGAACAGAAGGGAAAGAAATAGATAACTTGTTCTTTCTGACAGTTCCTACTGCAGAATTAAAATGTGCTTTAAAGCTGAATATAAATAATTTGACCCATCCAACCTGAATTCTGAGCTTTCCTTCCAAATCCCAGACTAGAACCTTCTAGCCCATAAGTGCCCTTTGGATGTGTTAGCAAGTGAATTGGCTGTCAGCACCTTGAGACCTGGGAACACACCCAGGCCTCCAAGGAAGCAAGGCCCAGGGGTCAGGGGACAGAACTATCGTAGCCTAGGGTCTCTGATGGGAAACAGATGCTTCCAGCTGTCGCCTGCCATCAGCCTGCTCACTGACTGTTTTCAGCCCTGGCTCCTTCTGGATAGATCCAGCTGTACAAACACACTTTTATCCACAAGCTGACTGTAGGGGCAGTCAATGAATCTGTCTTCTTTTCTATTATGGGAGTCTCCCTGTGTTGAATCCGAGGTTTAACTCATCAGAATAGCAATTAGACAAAGGTGGATTTTTTTTTCTTTTCTTTGTAATATTTAGCCCCTATTTTCTTTGCTTTCAGGATGCCTGGGTGGTATTTGTTGATGCTTAATCTAATAAGAGTTGAAGGCAAAGGAATCTGTTTGAAATAAGAATTCTTTAAAGAGAGGCAGGGTGGGGGCTCAGAATGCTTGAGTATTAGCTGTAACCATATGTCCCTGTGAATAGCACTTAACTTTTAAGTGATATTAAAGTGTCTCATTTCCCTTTATCTGTGAAATGAATGCATTAAGCTAGCTGAGATTTCCCATTACTAACATTTTAAATAATTTGTCATTTTTCTGTTTTTTTTTCTTCTGATTTTATTTATTTCTTAATTGAAGGATAATTGCTTTACAGAAGTAATTAACAAATGTTTTCTGAACAGTCCAGTCAGCACTTAACAAATGTTTTCTGAACAGTCCAGTCAGCACTTACAAAATATTAGCACGAGAAGATTCCTTAGAGAACCTAGGCTCTGGTAGGCATTTCTTTTCTTTTCTCTCTCTAGCATCCCTTCCTTTTTCTCTCAGTAACAACATCCCTTGGACTATGGAAAGTGATCCCCAACCCCACTTTAGGTAGCTTTTCTGGGTGTCCCAATCAGTCTCCTGGAAGCCTGGCCCAGGTATGAGCAGGTGACCCAGGTCTAGCTAATTGCAAACCATCCCTGGGGCTCTTAAGTCTGGGCTCATGATTCATTTCAGGCCAATCTAAATTCTTCCCTAGAATTGTATAGTATTGAAGAGAGAATCCTCTTTACATGTTGGGTTATTCAATTGAGAGAGGTGAAATCTGTGGTCGTTCCCTTTTACTGTTGCATGGAGAAAATCCATTGAAGTTGGAAAAGCTGAGAGCAGCACATGGAGAGAAGAAGAGTAAAGAGATAGGGAGAAATTTCAAAAGGTCTGGTGTGAAGCCCCTCCCTCCCGGTTTTACGTGTCCCCCCCCCCCCTGCCCCGCCCCCTCTCTCTCTTTCTCTCTCTCAGTTTGAGATAGCTTACTGTGACTTCCAACCAAAAGAGTCCTGACAAATACATAGTCAATTTTTTAAATATAATTCTCATAGTGTTTGGGATGTGTCCAAGGCACTGGGGCCCGATCACCTTCTGACTTCTGATTTCCAAACCAGTTCTTTTATTCTTTGTGTTTCTTCCAACTTTGTATGATGAAAATTTCCAAACACACAAAACACTTGAACAATGAAAAAAGCAAGCACCTGTATATCTACACTTCACAGGACTTGCTTTATCACATATCTAGCCATTTCTCTATCTGGACATAAACCTGTCTATTTTTTCAAAATAAAATACATTTCAGGGACCAGTGCTCCAGTGGTTCAGACTCCATGCTCCCAAAAATTAATAAATAAATAGATTTCCAAGTGCGTTGCAACCAGTTCTCTTTTTGTTGTGCCCTACCTCAGCCCTTACAGGCATGGTGGTGTCTTGGGTGGGGATTGGATGGGCAAGCTGGTTTGTCCACTGGCTCGCACAATGGTCCCTTGTGGTGCAGGATGGAGCCAAGGATGGGAAAGGATGTAGCTGTTTTGTGAGTCAGAAGCCTCCCTAAATGAGAGTGGTAAGCCTGGAGGAGACCCACAAAAAGTAAAAACACAAGTGGACAACATAACATCATTAGCAAAAAGCGCTGTGAAGGAAATAAAGCAGAGATTGTCATAGTGCATGTCTGTGTGTCAGGGAACACAATACAAGATCAATCTTAGGAAAGCCTCATGGAGGAAGTGACTTAGCTTATACCTCAAGGAAGAAAGGAAACAACCATGACATAAGATTGGAGGAACAAGATTCAGGCAGAAGCCAGAGCCAGTACAAAGGCCACGGGGGTACTCCAGCATCAGAAAGAAGCTAGGCAAAAGTACTCCCCATCTTCTCCTCTTCTTATCCTTATCATCAGCAGCATCTTCAGTAGGACTAGCAGTACTGATGATCTGTGGTTGCTAGGTCATGCCCAACTCTTTGCAACCCCATGGACTATAGCCTGCCAGGCTCCCCTGTCCATGGATTCTCCAGGCGAGAATACTGGAGTGGGTTGCCATTTCCTCCTCCAGGGGATCATCCTGACCCAGGTTCGAACTCACATCTCCTGCATCGGCAGGCAGGCTCTTTATCAGTGAGCCCCCAGTGAAGCCCCTAAACCTGAATTTGTTTCTGTTTTGCTTGTGTGTTCATTTGTATTGTTTTTAAATTGCACATTAGAGATATCATACAGTGTCATACAAGTCTCTTCTCCACTCTTGGCTGCCCTAAACCCAGTGCAATGCTGTGGCATGGAGGTGGTGGGGACAGAGCATCACCATGTAGTTAATGGCATCATTCACAGGGAAGCCAGGAATGTTGCTTCCCAGCAGATACTCGTGACCACTGAGTATGGAGGGCAGTGTATGAGCAGGACTCTGGAGGGGGTGGGGGGATGGGACAGAGGGTGGACTAGGTATTCTTTGAGTTCCCAAAGCTGGGTTGGAAGGGAAACAGGATTACAGTAACCAGACTCCCCCTGCCCTTATCATCATCAGCATCTTCAATAGGACTGGCAGTACTGATAATATATTTATTTAATAATCAATCATTGCCATTTCTAGATGAATTGAATTATTACATGTCATTGTAACTCTGTTAGCCAAATGGTATCTCTGTAACCCTGCCTGTCACTTTCAAGACAAAGATAAACAGCTCCCGGAGTAGTTTTGACACACAGAAGCCCCATAAGCCTACAGAAACAAGCTGGTCCTAAATCCGAACATGCTGGTCTTTCACAATTTCGCTAGTCCAGAGAACAGTCTCAAATTACATCCCAAACAGCTCAAGCTTTCTTGGGCTTGCTCTTTTAACATCATAATGGGCAGGCCCTTGGCCAAAAAAATTGTTAGTTTATCTAGTGTAAATGGCTTAAATATGTGTTTTAGCATTAAAATGGTCCAAAACCAACACTTTGCATTGCTTTCAAGAGCCTTTTTGACCTGCCCTCAGTGGAAACCAGATTAACTTAAAGCTTTGTAGGTGAAACGTCAATCTGCTGGGGGACTGATCTGCCCTCAGTGGTTCCAGGTCGTGAGGAGATAGGCCTCTTTAGTTTCTTTTATTTTCAGTAATTGTTTTTCTTTAATTGTGGAGATATTTGTTCGGAACACATGCTTCAGGTTTTATTTTTATGGCTTTTTAACCATGCCGTGAATAATGTCCAAAACATCAATATTAAACCAAATTAATACCATAACCAATCGGGAGGACATTTGGACCAAGCAGGTAGTCAGCTGCATTTTTCTAGTCCAATTCTACAAGTATAGCATAGTAGAATTGGAATAGAAAAGTCCAAATATCCCTAGAAACAACTGCATGGAATTTCTTAAATGCAGAAATTATATATACCATGGTCACTGAAAGCCAGATTTACCACTGGAAAAATTTATTTCCTGGGAGCAAAGCCATATTTACTAAAGACAAATGTATGACAAGGGTGCCCCTCAGGATTCTCAAAATGTGAATTTTCGCATGTGCAAACGTGGACACACGGTCACATTTCTACAGCTGCGGAGCCGGAAGATGCTGGACGCTGTTGGTGCCCTCAGATGTCTGTAGCCGCTCCCGGGCCTCTCCCCTGGCTTCTGTGTTCTTGCCAGTCAGTGCGCCCCGCTCTCTTCAGGGCCTGGCAGCTGGAGCCACTGCTGAGAATGCCAAGTGCCGGGGGCCATAGCCCCGGGGGGGGCCCTTGGCCAACGAGGGCTGGTACAGAAATGCGAAAGCCCAGCTTCTTCCCCTGAAAAAGTACAAACTCAGAGGTGTGGTTTCGACTCTAGAACTTCCTCGTATGATCAAGCAGAAGCTGGGGCTCTGCTGAAAATCACTCCTTCACTTAGTTCTCCCCTTCCCCAGCCTGTCTCCTCCACTCCTCCACCTGTTTCTTTGGGAAATCCTTCCTTCACATACTGTGGGCCCGAGAGCTGAGACATTCAGTCCTGTCCTACTCTTTGTGACCCTCTGGACTATAGCCCACCAGGCTCCTCTGTCGACGGGATTCTCCAGGCAAGGATACTGGAGTGGGTACATGCCCTCCTCTGGCAGATCTTCCTGGCCCAGGGATTGAACCCAAGTCTCCTGCATCTCCTGCATTGCGGGTGAATTCTGTACCACTCTGCCACCAGGGAAGCCCCCTTCACATATTAATTGCATGCAAATCCTCAACTCAGGGTCTACTTCCTAAGAGCCACACATACCTGATAGGAAGTTCATCAGCTCCAGTCCACTCAGTTCACAGATAGTTAAACCCATGCATCAGCCCACAGATATTTGTGGAAGGCCCACCATGTGCCGGACCCACGGTAGGCATGGAGAAGGGGCCCTCTGGCTAAGTGTAAATCACCAAGTCTTCTGACCAGGGCCCACATTATCTTCTGTCAGGTCTGGTGTGAGAGTCCCACGGAGGGTGTCACCAAAGACACATGCATGAATTCTCTCCTGCATGTCAGTGCTTATTAAGTTATTAAAAAATGTACATGGAAGCTGGGAAAGAGAAACCTAATTACGATGCATAGGAAAGTTATGCAAATCAATTATACCCATGGAAAGTAGCCCTGTAGAAAACTAAACTATAAATTTCCCCGAGTCCAGCAACATTCACTGAGAAGCTAAAACACTGTGATCTGATTACTGAATCATTTTCTTCTACTCTCTATTACTTGTCTTTAAGGTTTGCAAATATTAAACATAATGACAGATAGGAAATTGAGGAAGTGGTCTTATTTCACCCAAAAGATCCTAAACACTTCTGTGAGAAACTGCCTGTAAAAGTACTTCTAATCTCATTCTACTTTCTAGTCATTCATCCAATAAATATTACTGAGAAACCAGGATAAAGAACATCTGTCCAGGCTGGCCTTTGCTTTTTTCCTAATCAAAACAAAGGCCTAGAAATTGATTAGTCATTTCTAATCAAACAAACAAACAAACAAAAAAAAAAACTGTTGTGATTCAGATACCATCTCTGGTAGGTACAATGCCTAATCTACTATTCCCAGGAAGCCGTGAAGATGTTCTTTTATAAGATGAAGTGGTCTACACCCCATCTACACTTCCAACATGTAAGTGTATGGAGGTGTGGTGTTTCCCCCACACCAACAACCAGCACTCTAGACACCAGCTGGATCCTATCACTGAACTCAATTCTGGAGACACAATGTACCTGGAGACTGCATCGAATCCCACAGGTTAAGGGCTCAGTCCAAGACTGCCCCCAGCGTTAGATGCCCAACCCAAGCCAGGTTGTCACCTGTGCTTCTGACCAACGTGCTATTGACAGGAGGCTCCTATAGCCCCTCCCCAAGCTCCATTAACTCGCTAGAGTAGCTCACAGAACCCAGGAAACACTTTACTTACTAGGTGACTGGTTTATTATGAAAGGCTATAACTCAGGAACAGCCAGATGGAAGAGATGCCCAGGGCGAGGTATGGGGAAAGAGCCCAGAGCCTATCCATACCCTCTCCAGACAGACAGCGGGCCCCAGACCCCAACCCGGAAGCTCTCCGAGCACTTCCCTTTTGAATTTTTACGGAGGCTTCACTCCATAGTCATGCTTGACTAAATCATTAGCCACTGGCCTTCCAGAGGCCTAGGGGGCAGGAGAGGGGCGGGACTGACAGTTCCCTCTGTCTAGCACAAAGGTGGCTCTTCTGGCTAGCAGTCCCATCCTCGGTAGCTTTCCAAAAGTTGCCTCATTAACATAACAAAAGACACCTTTGGCGCTCTCATCCTTTAGGAAATTCCAAGGGTTTGGGGGTTCTGTGCCAGGAATAGTATCCAAGATCAAATGAATGTTTCTTATTAAAAATCATAATATCACACAAGGCAAAGGGGAAATAAGATTAGAGATAGAACTAACATTGCCAATCAACCAATTTTAAAATATCTAATGGTGGAAAGTGAAGAGGAACTAAAGAGCCTCTTGATGAGGGTGAAAGAGAAGGGTGCAAAAAGCAGGCTTTAAATTCAACATTCAAAAACCTTAAGATCATGGAATCTGGTCCCAACACTTCATGGCAAATAGGTGGGGGAAAAGTGGAAATAGTGATGGGTTTTATTTTCTTTGGCTCCAAAATCACCACGGACAGTGCCTGCAGGCATGAAATTAAAAAACACTTACTCCTTGGAAGAAGAGCTACGGCAGCATGTTAAACCTAGACAGCATGGACTGACAGGTCCAACCGTCTAGTACACACTTGGCTCTGTACACGGTTGGCAGAGACAATATTCTGCTGACAAAGGTCCATAGCGTCAAAGCTATGGTTTTTCCAGTAGTTATATACGGATGTGAGAGTTGGACCATAACAAAGGCTGAGTGCCTATGCTTTTGAACTATGGTGCTGGAGAAGACTCTTGAGAGTTCCTTAGACTGCAAGGAGATCAAGCAGTCAATCCTAAAAGATATCAACCCTGAATATTCACAGGATGGACTGATGTTGAAGCCGAAGCTCCAATACTTTGGCTACCTGATGTGAAGAGTCAACTCATTGGAAAAGAACCTGATGCTGGGAGAGATTGAGAATAGGAGGAGAAGGGGGAGAGAGAGGATGAGATAGTTGGATGGCATCATCAACTCAATGGATATGACTTTGAGCAAATTCCAGGAGATAGTGAAGGACAGGGAAGCCTGGCTTGCTGCAGTCCATGGGGTTGCAGAGTCAGACACAACTTAGCAACTGAACAATGAACAACAATCATACATTGCTCTGATGGGATCAGTCATCGATGTATGGGTGCTAAGTCACTTCAAGCATGTATAACTCTTTTTGATGCCCTGGACCATAGCCTTCCAGGCTCCTCTGTCCATGGGATTCTCCAGGCAAGAATGCTGGAATGAGTTGCCAGGCTCTCCTTCAGGGGATCTTCCCCAAATGTCATCAGAAGGGTCCTTAAATATGGAAAAGGGAATCAAATAATGCTATATGAGAAAGACTTGAATGATCATAGCTGGCTTTGAAGATGGAAAAGGGAATGGGGCTAGGGCATGAACCAAAGAGTGCGAGTCACCTCCAGAAGTGGGAAAAGGCAGGAAAAGGGATTCTCCCTTAGGGGCCCCAAAACTGAACACTGCCCTGCTGACACCTTGATTTTAGCCCAATGAGACCCATTTCAAACAACAGAATTTAGGATTCTCAATGTGTGTTGTTTAAAGCTAGTAAGTTGTGGGAACCTGTCACAGCAACAATAGGGAACTGATAGACCATCTGCCTTCCAGGTTAAAGATGGCTTCTGAAGAAACTGCAGAACCTACTCAAGGGTCACAGCCTTAATTCTTTTCTTTTTCACTCAGTTTTTACTCCCCTGCCCTGCCTTTGAAATGTCCTGCCATTCTTTCTGGCTGTCACCGGGGTCCTCTGTGTTTTCCCTGACCCTCTTTTTACTCAGATCAACTGCAGTCAGATCTCAAGTGCCATCACGTTCTTCTGGATTCAATACAAAACTCACACCAACCACAGAGAATATTTTCAAGCTTAGAAGTGTTCGTTTCCCTTGCAGTTTACAGTTTGCTATGTCCAGCTTCCTTTTTGGCTTCCCCTTCTATTTTTATATTCTATTTAATTTGAGATTTTGCAGACATGATGTTCTGTGATGATAGCAATAAAAAATGAAATCCAGATGGCTTTATGACGATTGGAAGAAAATTTCCAACTTCTCTGGACAAGATACATTAAGATCAAAGAGTGATGACATCAGTATCACCAAGGCCCCAAATAACTCCACATGCATTTACTCACAGACTCATTTATTCATTTAACTGTACATTAACAAATACGAGTGCTGACCATGTGCCAAGAACTGCTCTAGGGGCTGGAGATCTCGGCCCTTGTGAAACTTATATTCTGGTGCACGGAGGCAAGCAGTAAACTAGATAAGTAAATAATATGATCTGATGAAGATGGGATAATCAATGAGAAAAAAAGAGCAGGATATTTGGGATAGAGTAGGGGTGTGTGTGTGTGTGTGTGCCCGCCCAGTCATGTCTGACTCTCTTTTGTGACCCTGTGGACTGTGGCTCACCAAGCTCCTCTATCCATGGGATTTTCCAGGCAAGAATACTGGAGTGGGTTGTCATTTCTTTCTCCAAGGGATCTTCCCAACCCAGGGACTGTGCTTAGGTCTCCAGCACTGCAGGTAGATTCTTGACCATCTGAGCTACCAGAGAAGCCCTAGAGTAGGGATGATACCATTTAAGTTGGTGGACAAAGTCAGCTGCACTTTAAAAAGTGACATTTGATAAAAGACTTGAATGGGACTTCCCTAGTGGTCTAGCGGTTAGGAGTCAACACTTTCACTTTCATGGCCCCATATTCAATCCCCAGTCAGGGAACTAAGATCCCCCAAGCCCCACAGCATGGCCAAAAAAAGAAAAAAAAAAAGATTTGAAGAAGCTGAGGGTCTGAAATGACTGAGAAGCAACCAGTCCAGAGGCCAAGAGGTGAGAAGAAGCCTGAGAACTCAAGGAGTTGCAAGATGAGTGTAGCTGGAACAGAAGCGAGAATGGGGAGAAGAGAGAGCCACAGAGGCACCAGAGGGGAGGATTTTGATTCTGAATGAAACGGGGACTTAGAAGTCTGCACTCAGTTACAACGTGTGTGTGTTTCCCCCCGCTTCACACCCAACAATTCTCTGACAACGGCTAGGTGCCCTACCATTCAACCCAGTTCTGAGCGGTGAGAGTGTCGGATCTCCCACGTTGAAGGCTCCATCCCGCAACATTGCCCTCCCCTCACGTCAAACCCCAGCTGCAAGTCCTGATTGCCACCTGTGCTTCTGACCCGCTGCTTACAGATCAGAGGCTCCAATGATCCCCTCCTTGGGTTTGAGTAATTTTCTACAGCAGCTCACAAAACTCAGAGAAATATCTTACTGTTGCCATTTGGTATAAG
The DNA here is from genome assembly GCF_029407905.1 of Bubalus kerabau. Taxonomy (NCBI): domain Eukaryota; kingdom Metazoa; phylum Chordata; class Mammalia; order Artiodactyla; family Bovidae; genus Bubalus; species Bubalus kerabau. The sequence goes on from NC_073636.1 coordinate 7,707,248, forward strand.
AAGATAGAACTGAAGAACAGTCAGACGTAAGAGATGCACAGGGGAAGATGCATGGGGAAGGAGGCGAAGCTTCCAGGGCCTCTCTGGGGTGGTTCTCTCTGCAGTGAGTGTTCACCCACCCAGAAGTTCTCAGAACCCTGTCCTTTCGGGGTTTTATGGAGGCTGCTTTACAAGATCACCTTTGCTTAACTCTTCTCCCTGGTGATTGCACTTCCTCTCCAGGCCCTCACCCCTCCACAGAGGCTGACGAGCAGGACTAAAATTTCTAACCCTCTAATCATCGAGTTGGCTCCCCTGAAAATCTGCTGCCATCTTCAGATGCTTCCAAAAGTCTCCTCACTGATATCACAAAAATTACCTATAGGGACTCCTTTCTGTGGTAGTTGTTATTGTTTAGTCTCCAAGTCCTGTTGGACTCTTCTGTGACCCCATGGACCACAGCAGGCCAGACTCCTCTGTCCATGGGACTCTCCAGGCAAGAATACTGGAGTGGGTTGTCATTTTCTTATCCAGAGGAGCTTCCCAATCCGGGAATTAAACCCACCTGTCCTGCATTAGCACGTGGATTCTTTACCGTGGAAGCACCAGGGAAGCCAAAGGACTGTTTTTATCACTTAGGAAATTCCAAGTGTTTTAGGAGCTCTGTTCAGGAAGAGGACAAAGACCAAGTATATATTTCTTATTCAAACTCACCATATCACAGGAGCCAGTCCATGGCTTTAAGACCAAGAGTGACAGGACCTTACAATGTTTTAAATGGACTGTTTTAGTTGCTGAGACTCAACTACAGAGCAGCGGAGGAGGAGCAGGGACATATTGATGAGGCGATTTTACAAATCGCGATGAGCACTGACGGCCACTGGTGCCAGGGTGGTGGCAGCGGGCACGGTGAAAGGTGGTCAGATTCCAGTTATATTTTGAAGGTGAGGCAAACACAACTTCATATTAGAACACATGTGTGTCCTGTGTGAAAAAGAAGGGTACAGGAGGATGCCAAACTTCCTTGGAAGGATGGCATTTTCAATCATTGACTGTAGAAGGAAGACTCCATAGGGGAGGGGAAGATCAGAAGATCAAGTTGGGAGGGATTAGCCTTGCTCTGTCCAGTAGATATCCTGGCTTACCAGGGTGGTGCTAGTGGTAAAGAACCCACCTGCCAACACAGGAGGCATAAGAGACACAAGTTCGATCCCTGGATTGGGAAGATCCCCTGGAGGAGGAAATGGCAACCCACTCCTGCCATTCTTGCCTGAAGAATCACATGGACAGAGAGCCTGGCAGGGTACACCTCATGGGGTCACAAATAGTAGGGTGTGATTGAAGCGACTTAGCACAGCGCAGTAGATATCCAAGAGACGTTACCAGCTTGGCAGTAGGATTTGTGAGTCTAGAGTTCAGGAGACATTTCTGAGTTGGAAATACATCGTGGAGAGTCAAAAACATAGTTCCTACTTAAAGTCATGAGAATAAAGATGAGACCACCTTCTAGAGAGGGTGAAGATAAAGGAAGCTGTCAAAACCTGAGCTTGACGGCATTCAGCATTAAAGAAGGCAAGGAGATGAGGAAGAACCCATGAAGAAGACTGAGAAGGAGCTGATGGGCTAGGAGGAAAACCATTGAGTGTGGGGACCTAAAAGCCAAGTGAGGAAATGTTCCCAGGATAGATTTAGCAGCCCTGGAGATCCTTGGTTCACCCTGACTGGGGCAGTTTCTTGAAACACTCGAGGCAAAGCCTAATGTGAATTGGTTTAAAGGACACTGGGAGGAAAACATGGCCAGTTCTTTAGAAAGAGCTTTGTTTACCCAAACTCAAGTGAAGCAAAGAAAGAAGCTATAGCAAGAGAAGTGAGGTCAAGAAGATGTTTGTCTTACAGTAGGAAAAATAGCAACATGAGGAAGTGTGCTGATGGGAGAGATCCATTGGACAGGGAGAAATTGCTGGTGTCGGAGCAGAGGGCAGAATTGATGGAGCTCTGTTCTTGAACAGGAGATGCTACTGCTGCTGCTGCTGCTAAGTTGCTTCAGTCGTGTTCGACTCTGTGCGACCCCACAGACGGCAGCCCACCAGGCTCCTCTGTCCCTGGGATTCTCCAGGCAAGAACACTGGAGTGGGTTGCCATTTCCTTCTCCAATGCATGAAAGTGAAAAGTGAAAGTGAAGTCGCTCAGTCGTGTTTGACTCTTAGCGACCCCATGGACTGCAGCCCACCAGGCTCCTCCATCCATGGGATTTTCCAGGCAAGAGTACTGGAGTGGGGTGCCATTGCCTTCTCTGGAACAGGAGATGCTATAGACCAGTATTTCCCAAGTTTTGGTGTGCGTCAGGATCCCCTAGAGGGCCTGTGACAACACACACTGCTGATTCTCTCCCCACCCTCACACTTTGTGATTCCGAGATGCAACCAGAGAATTTGCATTTCTAAGTTCCCAGGCCACGCTGATGCCACAGTTTTATGGGCCACGCTTTTGGAACTAGGGTTATCAAGAAGGGGGTTGTTGAGTCTAAACAGGAGTCCCTCCGTTAGTCTGCAGTAACAGATCCATTCATTAAAGTATTTCTACAGGAGGGTTTATGTTGGAAAGATGCAGTCAAGAAGACGAAAACAGTTAACACAGCCAACCTCTGTCTTAGGCTGTGTGATCTACCAAGAGGAGAAGTCACTTCTCCTTGCTTCCGAGGAGAAGTCACTCAGCCTAAGTCTACCTTTGCAGGCACACTACCTTCACGGCCGTTTTTCAGCTGTCCTGCCAAGGAGAAACGTTGGTTCACATGATCACCACCTTGACATGATTGGAACGCCCAGGTGGCCTCTTCTGGCTGAGCTTCTGCAGCATTTTGGGGAGTCCCAGGTGCCTCATGCCCCCAACCAGCTCTTTCCAATGCATGTTCCATAACATCGCAAAGCAGCATAACTCAGTTTGATTGCGTTGTTTTGCCAGCCAGCATTTGGAATTGTGATTAGCTGGGGGCCAAGCCAAAAAATCTCAAGATGCCCGAGTCTTGAATATTTTTTTTCTTTTTGTTCTGCAGTTTTCATCAATTGCCAGAAACAGCCACTAGCAATCGATATTTCCATAGTGTTTTTTTCTTTTTTTTTTTTTCTCATTGAGGAGACGAGTATAGCAATATATGTTTAGAATGTGGCAATGGCAACTTCTTTCTGTATATCTGTCTGGGGTTTAAAACCCTTCCGTATCCAATTTATTATGCCCATTATAAACAAGAGGAAATTGAGGCTCACAGAGAGTAAGCCAGGACTCCAGGTCTTTGAATTCTAATTTTTTTAAAAATATATAGCCCTTTATAAGTTTAAGATGCACAACATAATGATTTGACTTACTTATATTGCAAAATTATTATCACAATAAACTTAGTTAACATCCATCATCTCATAAATACAAAAGGAAAAAAAGAGAGAAAGGAGAGGGAAAAAAAGTTGCTTTCCTTATGATAAGAACTTTTAGGATTTACTCTGTTAGCCATACAACAGCATTAACTGTACTTGTCATCTTGTTCATTAGGTAATTTTTCTTATAATTAGATATCTGTACCAATTCCCCCACCCATCACCTTATACCTCTGGTAATCAAAAATCTGATCTCTTTTCCTATGACTTAGTGTTTGGGAGTTTGTGTGTATGTGTGTTTTATAGATTCCACAAGTATTTATCTTTGATTTATTTCACTTAGCATAATGCCCTCAAGATGCATCCAGGATTTTGCAAATGGCAGGATTTTCTTCTTTTCTGATGGCTGAATAAGAACATTTTCTTTATCCATTCACCCCTAGATGAACACTTAGGTTGTTCTTATGTCTTGGCTATTGTAAATAATGCTGCAATGAACATAGAGGGGCAGATAGCTCTTTGACTGTGATTTCATTCCTTCAGATAAATATATAGAAGTGGAAGTCTGGATGTTATTATAGGTCTATTTAAAAATATAAAAACCTTATCATTTGAATCATGAATTTTTTGAAAATTAAAAACACAAAAACCTTATCATTCAAACCATTCCCCTGAGTACCAGTGCTGATTTTCATATAGTTAAGCCAAGAGCCCCTTATGAAGGCATACTAAACTTGTGTTGAAAAATTTGGTCCCTTCTAGAGAGAGAGTGCTAATATAGGTCTACAGGAAGAAAGATTTTTTTCCCAAAATTATGAATCTGATTAACACTCTTTGTTAATATAGCTTGATATAGTTTAATGGAATTATATCATTTCCAGAGGCAAAAAAGCTCCCACACCTTACAGGTTATAAAGCCTTAGAAATAAATTTAAAAGTTTGCTGTGTTTGAGAGTGACTGTATTTCAAATGAGTTGTTTGTACCAGTCAGATATTTTGGATGCAAACAACAGAAAGATTGTGGCTAACTGAAAGCAGAAAAGAGATTCATTAGAAACTAGTTGATTGCTCATAGAATTGACAAGAAATTTGGAAAATGAGCAACAGTCAATGGAGGCTAGGCTTGAAAAATTGCAACCAAAACTTACTGCAGGAAGAGTCTGTGGTTATGATGTCTACCACCAAAGACGTTAAATTTAAACCGTCCCTTCTTCTCTGTTCACTGACTCCAGATTCAAGAGTCTGAGAGAAGGACAGCATCTGATTGCTTGAGTCAGATCACGTGGATTTGTTATTGCTATTGGGAAGGAGAGTGGTCAGAGAGGAATTGCCTCCCACCAAAATCCACACAATGGCAAATTTTAGAGGTAAAGCTTAAGAATGTATTCATTACTAGGAAGAAAAGAGGCCCCTGCATCAATGAGCTATTGTTGAAATAATGCTGTGGCAACGGCACCCCACTCCAGTGCTCTTGCCTGGAAAATCCCATGGATGGAGGAGCCTGGTGGGCTGCAGTCCATGGGGTCGCTGAGGGTCGGACATGACTGAGCGACTTCACTTTCACTTTTCACTTTCATGCATTGGAGAAGGAAATGGCAACCCACTTCGGTGTTCTTGCCTGGAGAATCCCAGGGATGGGGGAGCCTGGTGGGTTGCCGTCTATGGGGTCACACAGAGTCGGACACGATTGAAGTGACTTAGCAATAGCAATAGCAACAATAACAAACCAGTCAGTAGTAAAGGAATCAACTCTGGATATTCATTGGAAGGACTAATGTCAAAGCTGAAGCTCCAGTACTTTGGCCACCTGATGTGAAGAACTTATTAGAAAAGACCCTGATGCTGGGAAAGACTGAGGGCAGGAGGAGAAGGGGATGACAGAGGACGAGATGGTTGGATGGTGTCACTGACTCAATGGACATGAATTTGAGCAAACTCTGGGAGATAGTGAAGGACAGGGAAGCCTGGCGTGCTGCAGTTCATGGGGTTACAAAGAGTCAGACACGACTCAGCCACTGAACAATATAGCAACAACAAAAATTCAACAACCAAAAAATAGATGATGAATACTTATTTTTCACAATCTTGGTCTGCTAATTGGGCTGGGGAAATTCTGATCCTGGTCGTGAATTTGCTTACTGTGGCCCCAGATTGCAGGTCAGATTCAGGACTTCTCCACATGTTTCTCATTCTAGAAACAATAGCTACCAAGATGTACCCATGGAGATGGCAAAAGCACAAGAGACCAAGTCAAATCATGCAAGCACATTTAAAGCCTCTGCTTGTACAAAAGCAAACATGCAGATCAATGAACAGAATAAAGAACCCAGAAATAAACCCACACACTTATGACTAATTAATCTATGACAAAGGAGGCAAAAATATACAATGGAGAAAAAGCAGTGTCTTCAAAAAATAGTGTTGGGAGAGTTGGATAGCTACCAGTAAATCAATGAAATTAGAACATTCTCTCACACTGTATACAAAAGTAAACTCAAAATGGATTAAAGACCTAAATATAAGACATGACACCATAAAACTCCTGGAAGAGAACAAAGGCAAAACATTCTCAGACATGAATTGTAGCACTACTTTCTTAGATCAGTCTCCCAAGGCAAAAGAAATAAAAGCTAAAATAAGCAAATGGGACCTAATCAAAGTTAAAAGCTTTTGTACAGCAAAGGAAACCATTGGCAAAACAAAAAGGCAGTCTATTGAATGGGAGAAAATATTTGCATATGATGCTACCGGCTAGGGGTTAAAATCCAAAATACACAAACAGCTCATACAACTCAACACTGAAAAAGCAAACAAGCCAATCAAAAAATGGTCAGAAAACCTAAATAGACATTTTTCTAAGGAAAACATACAGATGGTCAACAGGCACATGAAAAGATGGTCAACGCACAGAAACTAAAACAACTTTGTAAGCAATTATATTCCAATTAAAAATAAGGAAAGATGATCAACATTACTGATTATAAGAGAATTTAAATCAAAATCACAATGAGGTAGCATGTCACCCTGGTCAGAATGGCATTAAAAAATCTACAAATAATAAATATTGGAGAGGATGTGCAAAAATGGGAAACTGTACACTGTTGATGTGATATAAATTGGTCAACTTGGAAATCAGTATAGAGGTTCCTTAAAAAACTAAAAATGGAGTTACCATATGATTCAGCAATCCCACTCCTGGGTATATATCAAGAAGAAAAAAAGAAAATTTTAATTGGAAAACATATATGTGTGCATACTAAGTCACTTCAGTTGTGTCTGACTCTTTGTGACTCTATGGACTATAGCCCGCCAGTCTTCTCTGTCCATGGAATTCTCCAGGCAAGAATACTGGAGGGGATTGCAATGCCATTCTCCAGGGAATCTTCCTGACCCAGGGATTGAACCCACGTTTCCTGTGGCTCCTGCATCACAGGCAGATTCTTTACCACTAAGCCACCAGGGAAGCTCCAATTTGAAAACATGCATGCACCACAATGTACCAAGCCATGGAAACAACCCATGTCCATCAACAGATGATTGGCTTAAGAAGATGTGGTACTTACAGATACAATGGAATATTGCTCAGCCATAAAAAAGAATGAACTGTTGCCATGTGCAGTGACATTGATGGACCTAGAGAATACTATAATTAGTGAAGTAAGTCAGATGTGCTAAATTGCTTCAGTGACATCTGACTGTTTTGCAACCCTATGGACTCCAGTCCTCCAGGCTCCACTGTCCATGGGATTCTCCAGGCAAAGATACTGGCATGGGTTGCCATGCCCTCCTCCAGGGGATTTTCCCAACCCAGCAACCAAACTCACATCTCTTAACATCTCCATTAGCAGGCAAGTTCTTTACCGCTAGTGCCACCTGGATAGCCCAGTAAGTCAGACAGAGGAAGACAAATATCAGATTATGTCACTTTTTGATGTTCAGTCGCTCGGTTGTGTCCAGCTCTTTGTAACCCCATGGACTGCAGCACTCGAGGCTTCCCTGTCCTTCACCATCTCCCAGACCTTGCTCAAACTCAGACTATTGAGTTGGTGATGCCTTCCAACCATCTCATCCTCTGTCGTCCCCTTCTCCTCCTGCCTTCAATCTTTCCCAGCATCAGGGTCTTTTCTGATGAGTTGGGTCTTCACATCAGGTGGCCAAAATTTTGGAGCTTCAGCTTCAGCATCATATATATCACGTATATGTGGAATCTTAAAAAATAATACGATTGAATCTATACACAAAACAGAAACTCAGAGACACAGAAAACAAACTTATGGTTGCCAGAGGGGGAGTGGGGAGGAAGGACAAATTAGGAGTATAGAATTAATCAATACAAACTACTATTCATAAAATAAATAAGCAATAAGAACTTATTGTATAGCACAAGGAGTTATATTCAGTATTTCATAATAACGTATAATGGAATGTAACCATAAAAAACTGAGCCACTGTGCTGTACACCTGAAATTAATACAATATTTTAAGTCAACTATACTTCAATAAAAAAAAATTTTTTTTAATACCTCTGTGCCAACCTACTCCAGTATTCTTTCCTGGAAAATTCCATGAACAGAAGAACCTGGTGGGCTACAGACCATGGAGTCTCAAAGAGTCGGACACGACTGAGCAGCTGAGCACACACACACACACACACTGCAGGTATGATATCTGTTAACACTTCATTGGCCAAAGTAAGTCTCATGGCCAAGTTCAAAGTTGATGGATGGGTGGTATAATTTGTCTGTTCTGATGGGAGGCATTCGAAAGTTGCCTGACAAATGCATCAATATAAAAAAACTTATTATAAACTATAAAGGATGAAGAATAATGATATAATCAACCCCAGGCCCTCCAGGCTATAAAAGAATGATCAAGACACTGGTGAGTCTTTGACTTAAGCAAAGGGTGGGGTCATGTTGGAAACCATCATTGCCTTTCAAGGGACTGTTACAAATGATAAAGGTTTTTAGGTTACAGGTTACACCAAACCCTGGATGGGACCTGCAGTTGGAGTATCCAGAAAGCCTCAGTGGGAATAAGACTTTTAAGGCTAGTTGGTTGTCTTTTTTTTTTTTTTTCCTATTCCCAACATCTTTATTATTCCCTAGAACCATGCAAAATGAAAGTCTACAGATGATGGCAAAGAAGACTGAGGTCATGGGCCTGAGTCAAGAGGTCACAGACCGAGAAGAGAAGAAGAGAAAGGAAGAAGGGGGAGAATACAAGGACTAGAAGAGGAAATTTAAGGGAATTTACTATCACAAGGTAGAAAAAAGGTAGAAGCAGAGATGATCCATAGCATTGCCCGCTGCTGAGGTGGAAATTCAAGTAGAGGCTTTACACACAAAGCTTGCATCTCTCTCCTGTAAATGTCCAGAGGGTATCTTACCCTCCACTCCTGTCAATGCCCGATTCTAGGACAGGAAGTCCTCCAAATGAGTTTCTGAATTCAGGCTTTTGATTGAGCTCATTTCCCAGAATCTGCTCTTGGCCGCCTTTTCCACTTGCGCAGTATGAATCAGAATCATAGTTAATGGTTCTGAAAAACAGAACTTCTGATACTTCTTTTACTTGGAGAAAGAAAGAAATAAACCGTGCAGTGAGTTTTCTGATGCATTAGAGAGTAATCTTCATGTTAACTCAGTGAGAAAGTAATCTGATTTTCTCTGAAAGAGAGGAGAACATTATCTTCCATATTGAAGGAGGCGGAGGGAACCATCAAGATCAATAGATTCCAGGGCCAGGAACTACTACAAATGTTCCCATTTTTAAAAAGAATTTGTTCTGACCTCACCTCTAAGGGACTCAGCATATGTGTCTTGGGCTGACTTTCCATTTGCTAATTAAAAGTTCCTTGTCAGCAGTATTTATCATTATTATTATTGGTGAGTGAATCACCATCTTTTTCTACCAAATCTATTTTCCATGCTCACCCATTCGAAATGCTGGCTTACAGCTCCCTCGTGGGTGCCAAAACAACCCACTCAGATGTGCCATCTCTGCATTTCTTTGTCAAATCTTTTTGCTCTCCAAGCTGACTTAAAGTCTCATTTGAACAACTGCCTGCTTTTAAAATTTTCTGGATTGACATCTGTCTTACTCTCAAACCAAAACATTTTTTGCGTTCTTCCAAGACCAGCTCAGAGACCCTTAATGAGGCATCATAAAAGAAATAGATCTGCCTTCAGTCTGGCATCTTCTAGGGCAAAATTGTGAATTTCAAGTTTGCAAATGCATGAATTTCCAAGGCTGTGCTGTAGATCTAAATCCTCTCTGTATTCATGAAATATCATGACAGTGGAAATTCTAATCAATGCATTAATAAAGCACCACTCCAAACCTCTTATTTATTTTTTAACTGGAGAAATTTTAACCTTTTCATTTTGAAATAATTTCTAACTTTCAAAAACATTGTAGAAATACTTCAAAAATATTTGTATAGCCTTCATTCAGCTTCCTCAAATGTTGACAATTCATGTGACCACAGAGCAATGATCAAAATCAGAAAATTAGCATTGATTCAATACTATAATGTATCTTATTCAGTTTTTTATTTTTATTTCTTTATTGAAGGATAATTGCTTTTCAGAATTTTGTTGTTTTCTGTCAAACCTCAGCATCAATCAGCCATAAGTATACATATATCCCCTCCCTTTTGAACCTCCCTCCCATCTCCCTCCCCATCCCACCCCTCTAGGTTGACATAGAGCACCTGTTTGAGTTTCCTGAACCATACAGCAAATTCCTGTTGGTTATCTATTGTTATCTATTTTACATATGGTAATGTAAGTTTCCATGTTGCTCTTTCCATACATCTCACCCTCTCCTCCCCTCTCCCCATGTCCATAAGTCTATTCTCTATGTCTGTTTCTCCATTGCTGCCCTGTAAATAAATTCTTCAGTACCATTTTTCTAGATTCCGTATATGTGTGTTAGAATATGATATTTATCTTTCTCTTTCTGACTCACTTCATTCTGTGTAATAGGTTCTAGGTTCATCCACCTCATCAGAACTGACTCAAATGCATTCCTTTTTATGGATGAGTAATACCATTTCCTTCTCCAGGGGATCTTCCCTACCCAGGGATCGAACCTGGGTCTCCCACATTGGAGGCAGACATTTTAACCTCTGAGCCACCGGGGAAGCCCCAGTATTCCATTGTGTATACATATCACAACTTCTTTATCCACTCATCTGTCGATGGGCACCTAGGTTGCTTCCAAGTTCCAGCTATTGCAAATAGTGCTGCAATGAACAATGGGATACATGTGTATTTTTCAATTTTGGTTTCCTCAGGATATATGCCTAAGAGTGGGATTGCTGGGTCATATGGTGGTTTTATTCCTAGTTTTTTAAGGAATCGCCATGCCGTCTTCCATAGTGGCTGTATCAATTTACATTCCCACCAACAGTGCAAGAGCATTCCCTTTTTTCCACACCCTCTCCAGCATTTATTTTTTGTAGACTTTTTGATGAGGGCCATTCTGACTGGTGTGAGGTGATATCTCATTGTAGTTTTGATTTGGATTTCTCTAATAATTTGTGATATTGAGCATCTTTTCATGTGTTTGTTAGCCATCTATATGTCTTTTTTGGAGAAATGTCCGTTTAGGTCTTTTCCCCACTTTTTGATTGGGTTGTTTGTTTTTCTGGTATTGAGTTGTATGAGCTGCTTGTATATTTTGGAAATTAATCCTTTGTCAGCTGTTTCATTTGCTATTATTTTCCCCCATTCTGAGGGTTGTCATTTCACCTTGCTTATAGTTTCCTTTGCTGTGCAAAAGCTTTAAAGTTTAATTAGGCCCCACTTGTTTACTTTTGTTTTTATCTCCGTATAACGTATCTTATTCAGTTTTGCTAATTGTCCCCCTCATCTCCCTTTTCTGGTTCAAGTTCCAGTCCAGGGTCATATTTGCATTCAGTTGTCATGTCTCCTTAGTATGCTTCAATTTGGAACAGTTACTGAATCTTTCTTTATCTTTCAGGACTTCGGCAATTTTGAAGAGTCAGTTATTTGGAGGCCAGTTATTTTGCAGAATACTCCTCAAATTAGGAAATCTATTTTTAATTAATTAATCTGACAGACGTTTATCGAGTGTTAGCTGGGGAACCAGCAAACACTATCCTGACCTTCAGGACATTTGTGGGTTTTTTTAATTTATTATTATTATTATTTTACTTATTTATTTTTGGTTGTACGAGGTCTTTGTTGCTGCTCGGGCTTTTCTCTAGTTGCAGTGAGTGGGGTCTACTCTCTACTTGCAGTGCACGAGCTTCTCATTTCAGTCTCTTTTGTTGCAGAGCACAGGCTTCAGAGCATGGGCTTAGTTGCTCCAAGGCATGTGGGATCTTTCCGGATCAGGGATTGAACCCATGTCTCCTGTATTGATGGAGAAGGCAATGGCAACCCACTCCAGCACTCTTGCCTGGAAAATCCCATGGACGGAGGAGCATGGTAGGCTGCAGTCCGTGGGGTCGCTAAGAGTCGAACATGACTGAACGACTTCACTTTCATGTTTCACTTTCATGTTTCACTTTCATGCATTGGAGAAAGAAATGGCAACCCACTCCAGTGCTCTTGCCTGGAGAATCCCAGGGACGGGGGAGCCTGGTGGGCTGCCGTCTATGGGGTCGCACAGAGTTGGACATGACTGAAGCGACTTAGCAGCAGCAACAGCTCCTGTATTGGTAGGCAGATTCTTTACCACTGAGCCACCAGGGAAGCCTGGGAAATCTATTTTTTGTTGTTTTGTTTTTTGCTTTTTTGGCTGTGCTGGGTCTTCGCTGCTGCACACAGGCTGTCTCTAGTTGCGGCGTGAGGCGTCTCACTGTGGTGGCTTCTGTTGTTGTGGAGCACAGGCTTCGGGGTGCTTGGGCTTCAGTAGTTGCAGCGTGTGGGCTCAGTAGTTGTGGTGCACGGGCTTAGTTGCCCTGGGGCATGTGGCATCTTCCCAGACCAGGGATCGAACCCATATCCCCTGCATTGGCAAGTGGATTCTTAATTGGTGGACCATCAGGGAAGTCTTTAAAGTACTGCCTCTCCCTTTCATACTTCTCCAACCCAAATTCTGGAAGGGTATTAGGGTTCTGCTCTTGTGAGCAAACATGTGCTAAGGGAAACATGGTGAAACTATGTCAAATAAATATTTATTTCTTCTACACATTAGGGACATCCTGAAGTACAGGGCCTCATGCTACTGATTTCATAAAGCTTATGTGATTGAGTCTGAAATTTGGTCATCATTTTCAAAGAAGCCATCAAGTAGGATTTAATTCGTTGCAAACAACAGAAGAAGCAAACTCAGGTTTTTAAGGCCATAGAGAAGATGTATTGGTCCATGTAACTGAGAAATCTGGTGCTAGGCTGAACTTCAGGCAAGAGCTTCCTGACCCAGGACTTCTAGGGTCTTTTTACCTAAACTCTACCCATCTCTGTTCGGTTTCATCCCAAGGCTGATTCTCTCTTTGGTCAAAGAGTGGTTACCAATAACAACTGGTGTGACATGCTCTTTTATCTACATCCAGAAAATTACTGAACGTTGTCTCTAGCTCAGTCACTCAGGTGAGACTATGGAATGCACTGATCACCTTAAGCCAATCACAGTTCGCCTCTGGAGCTGAGAGGTAAACTTCTGTCACCAACTCACATGTGGGGTGCTGCTGGGGAGATGGAGAAACGGGCACTGCAAATGCAGGTGACTATGTCCACCCCAAGCTGGAATCCTTAGAAGCAGAAGTGCAGTTTAGTGTGTATATGGGAAAGGGAGACTCTGCACAGGTGTGTTCCAATAGATGCTCAATCAGTGCTAAGATTGTCTCAGTGAGAAAGTCAGAAAGAACATTCTGGAAGAAATCAGGCATGGTAACTGAGTGATAATGGTTTTTATTGCTGCTTGTATATAGTCCTGTTGGCTCATTCAGTAAAGAATCCACCTGCAATGCAGGAGGACCTGGGTTCGATCTCTGGGATGGAAAGATCCCCTGGAGGAGGGCATGGCAACCCACTCCAGGGTGCTTAATTGGAGAATCCCCTTGGGCAGAAGCGACTGTCAGGCTGCAGTTCATGGGGTCACAAAGAGTCAGACACGACTGAACAGCTAAGAACACACGCGCACACACACACATAACACTGTCTTTAGTAGCTATTTCAACCCATGCAAGCTCAGGTGTGTTCTGCACGTGGCATACGGGATAATGGCGGTCACCAAGAGAAAAATGGGATCCTTGGGCAGATGGGTTTGAGAGATGTTATCTGTATGAAACATACCTATGCCTCCTCTCACATCTTCTTGGCTCACTGTTGTATTCCAGCCATTGCCATGGCAACTCCACTGTGGGCAGGTAACTCACTCCAGTCACATCATGTGTTTTCTGCTCCATAGTTCTTTCCACCACCTGGCACAACACATGTTATTTATTTGTTTGTTTATGCCCTCTCCTTCCAGTAGAAGTAAGTCCTATGATTATTTCCATGTATGTAAGAATGTGAGTTCTGTGAATATTTATTTGAACGTAGCTGTGTGTTAGTCATTGTTGTAATTAAATGTTTCATTCACTGCACCCCCCGTACCTACAACAGTGATGAACACATAGCAGTGCACAAGAAATATTTATTAATTTAATTAAAACTATGCAAAGAAGAGAGTGATCAGATTGTGGACATGAGATAGGTGAACCACTTGTGGTATCCCTGGACTTTGCAGTTGCTTGCTTTCATTATAAATAGCTTTCATTTTTTATTGGGCTAGGAACTGGGTTTTTAGGAGGAACTTGCAACTGAAAGAATCCCAATACACTATGGAACTAAATGTGTCTAAATTTTCCCTTGTAACAAAATGAGAAATCTATTACTATCTGCCCAGCCTGCCTTACAGACCTGTTAACATTTGTGAAGCTCAATTGAATTACTATGTATGGAAGCACCTGGCTGACTTCAACATAATTCTGCCATGTGTGATATTGTGATTCACTGCTGCTGCTGCTGCTAAGTCGCTTCAGTCGTGTCCGACTCTGTGCGACCCCATAGACGGCAGCCCACCAGGCTCCCCCGTCCCTGGGATTCTCCAGGCAAGAACACTGGAGTGGGGTGCCATTTCCTTCTCCAATGCATGAAAGTGGAAAGTGAAAGTGAAGTCGCTCAGTCATGTCCTACTCGTAGCGACCCCATGGACTGCAGCCTACCAGGCTCCTCCATCCATGGGATTTTCCAGGCAACAGTACTGGAGTAGGGTGCCATTGCCTTCTCCCTGTGATTCACTACTAGGTAAATAATAGAATCCTAGCATTAAAAGGAAATTTAGACTGGGAAACTGTATTACTTACAAATTATCAGAAAAGCTGTTCTGGCAGTCCACAGTTCTCATCTAGGGACAGGATTCTACCTAGCTCCACTGAGTAAACTTACAGGGATAAAGGAGAACTGAGAATAAAACTGTTCAACAAGTTAAAAAAGAAAAGAAAAAGAGCAAGTGGTGGGGGTTAGGGGACTTGCAGATAACCATGCCCAGACCCCTTCTTTTTATAGATGAGGCCAAGAAAACATCAATGTTTTGTTCAAGGTTACATAGCTACTTCAGTGGCAGGATCAAGACCAGAAACCTAAGTCTCTTGGCTTCCAATCCCATACTCTTTCCAATACCACAAATTCACAATTTTCTACTTCTGAAGTTTTTCTCTGTGTTTTTCCTTCTTCTAAATTTTTGGAGATAAAGCATAGTTTGGGGGATCAAACTTGAAGTCTTCTCCATTTCAATATTTGACCAATGGAAGAATTTTCAGACAGAAGAAGGAGAGAGAGAGGAGGAAATTCTTCTTCCAGTATTCCAGAGCATTCCTGCCCAAGAAAATCTCAATAGCTGAAGCCGTTGGCTGCCACCTCTGTTCAAAGGCCTAAGACTCTTTCTTCCAAAGACTCTTGGCTCTGAGAGCTTTAAATTACACTGGTCTTGTATTAATTCCTGCAGGTCATTTCACAAACATTGAACTAGCTAATAAAAGAAGATCGACTTTCAAAGACAAAGGAGAAAACATCCACACAAGTATATGAAATGTGAGGAGTACACAAACAGGAGTGGAATGTTTGAAGACGGGTCCACTCTTTATGCAGCCGTTTCTAGGATCACGATCAGCCCTTGAGATAATGGTGAAAGGGCTGCACAAGATTGGCACCTGGCCTGGCTCCTGTGGCCTTTCTGCAGCCACCATCACGGTCTTGCTCTCTTTATTCCTACTCCTGGCTCTCAATCTCATCACACGTCTTGAGATGGGAAAGAAATGTCAAGTTGGGACTTCCCTTGTGGTCCAGCAGTTAGGAATTTGCCTGCCAACACATGGGGCACAGGTTCGATCCCTGCTCTGGGAGGATCCCACATGCCTCAGGTCGACTAAGCCTGTGTGTGGGCCACAAGTACTGACCTCACTTGCTGTAACTACTGAAGCTCTCGTGCCCTAGAGCCTGGTGCTCTGCAACAAGGGAAGCCACTGCAAAAAAAAAAGAGAGAAACCACCTCGATGAGAACCTGCACACCACAACGACGAATAGCCCCTGCTCACTGCAACTAGAGAAAGCCCTAGCATAGCAACAAAGACGCAGCGCAGCCACAAACAAACAAATTTCTAAAATAATAAAATTTAGAAATGTCACGTTGGCAGTGGCATGCAGAGATCCGAAGCTCAGAGAGATATTTAGGGGGTCACTCAAGCCTTCCAGATTTTCCCAGCAGAGGGAGCTAGCTCACAAAGAGCACAAAGGCCATCTCAGCTTGACTCAGGACAACTCTGAAGACCCACTCTGACTTCTGCTCTGCCTCTGGACTGGCTGAGTCTGTCATTAGCCCCAGACTGTTCAACTTCTCCCTCTGTCCTTGCATGCTTCTTTACCTCCCTTTCCTCAGGTGTTCATACCCAGGACACTCCCCAGTCAACATCCTGTGCATCAAACTACATCTCAGAGTCCTCTCTCCAGGGAACCCAACTTGCAGAACACTCCCTTGCCCCATTCCTGTTTCATCTATGCTTCTGGGTTCCCTATTTCTTGACTTGCTGATGGTACCTCTTCCCAGTTTTTCAAGAATTAACTTGACCATGTGTTCTTCTGTCCCGGGTTTCCCAGAACCTGCCAGTTAGCTGTTCTCTGTTGGTCTCAGCACTAGGAAACACCTTCCAGTCACTCGCTAAATCCTACTAGCTGAGGCTCTATTTGTGGGGACCCTGATGTCCATGCCTTGGGACAGGGTGAAGACCAAATCCTCTGTTTGGAATTGATGAGCAGAGAATGTACAGTGCTAGCATCCTAGAAGAGCCATTGGGTCCACTGAAGTGGGATAAAAATAACCACAATCCAAGACAGAAGATGTGACAACCATCCAAGTACACAGGCACCACTTCAAATCCCCTGATGAGACTCTGAACCACAAAGCCACTGCTGAAATACCAGAGGAGGCCTTAAAATTGTGAGGTCTCCAATGAAATATGATAGAAAATAAAATTTTCTATTTATCCCCAGTTGTCTGCTTTTTGCCTAAATTCATTTGAATTTCTGAGCTTATCACCATTCCTCAACTTGTAGATATATATATATACTCATCAGTCAGTCAGTCAGTCAGTTCAGTCTCTCAGTCATGTCTGACTCTTTGCGACCCAATGAATCACAGCATGCCAATCCTCCCTATCCATCACCAACTCCCAGAGTTCACTCAAACTCATGTCCATCGAGTCGGTGATGCCATCCAGCCATCTCATCCTCTGTCGTCCCCTTCTCCTCCTGCCCCCGATCCCTCCCAGCATCAGGGTCTTTTCCAATGAGTCAACTCTTTGCATGAGGTGGCCAAAGTTGCAGCTTCAGCGTCAGTCCTTCCAATGAACACCCAGGACTGATCTCCTTTAGGATGGACTGGCTGGATCTCCTTGCAGTCCAAGGGACTCTCAAGAGTCTTCTCCAACACCACAGTTCAAAAGCATCAATTCTTCGGTGCTCAGCTTTCTTCACAGTCCAACTCTCACATCCATACATATATACTCATGGTGATGTACTATTATTTATTTATTTTTAATATTTAATTATTTTAAATTAGCTTAAAATTTGTCCACAGGTAATTTACTTTCTCAGCTGAGTTACAGTGTCCTGTCTTCCACTTCTGTGGATTAATTTCTGGAAATAAATATTTAATGTACTTAATGAATAAATATATACACAGAAGAGAATGGCCAGATCATCATGCCAATAGCATGGTTTGAGTTTCTGGATCCAGCTGAACCTGAAGACCTCCCCCCAAGCTTTTTAGTTACAGGCATCAGTATGTTCCCCATTTCGCTTGTGCCAGTTGGAGGTGGGTTTTCAATAAAAGAACTTGTAGTTAGAACTCTGGCATACCACGTGACTTTGGGGACAGTCGTTAAACGTCCCTGAACTTGTTTCCCAAGTAGCGAAAGGGTAAAACCCTGCCTCCTCACAGGGAGCAGATGCTGTCATATTCCCTTGAGTATTACAGGTTCCCTCAAGCTACAGGTTCACCTGAGTTCCAACTGCTAGCATTTCAGTATCTTTGCCAGAAGTCTTCTTAGCTAGACCAGTTTCTGCCCCATCTACTCACCCCGAGCAGCAAGTATTCAATTTCCCCAACTCCCTCAGTCCTGGTGTGGGGCAGGGCCCTTGGGTGGGAATCACTGTAAGGTAGTCTCCTGTGCTGTCCTCAGAAGTTCCCCAGTGAGGTTAAACTTTAGCTGTCCACAGTGGTAACCTGCCTAGCCACGGACTCACCCTTTCCCTGTCTCCCTTCCCTGCGCGTGCATCAGCATTTCCTGTGATCTCATCCCGAATAGACTGCTGACACTCAGATTCCTGTCCCAATGTTACTTCTCTGCTGCTGCTAAGTTGCTTCAGTCGTGTCCGACTCTGTGCGGCCCCAGAGATGGCAGCCCACGAGGCTCCCCCGTCCCTGGGATTCTCCAGGCAAGAACACTGGAGTGGGGTGCCATTTCCTTCTCCAATGCAAGAAAAGGAAAAGTGAAAGTGAAGTCACTCAGTCATGTCCGACTCTTAGCGACCCCATGGACTGCAGCCTACCAGGCTCCTCCGTCCATGGGATTTTCCAGGCAAGAGTACTGGAGTGGGGTGCCATTGCCTTCTCAGTCGTGTCCAACTCTTTGTGACCCCATGGACTGTAGCCCGCCAGGCTCCTCTGTCCATGGAATTCTCCAGGCAAGAATACTGGAGTGGGTTGCCATGCCCTTCTCCAGGGGATCTTCCTGACCCAGGGATTGAACCTGGCTCTCCTGAATTGTGGGCAGATTCTTTACCATCTGAGCCACCAGGGAAGTGGTTTAAACTCAAGTAAACAATGAAGCACAAATGCAAACACAAAAGCTGTGATAAGCACTCTCACCTTGAAGCCATGCTGTTAAGCTCTTCATTTTATTCTGTACACAATTATGTGTATTTTAAAGATAACACTCCCAGGGAACTTCCCTCGAGTCCAGGAGTTAAGAATTCATGCTTCCAATGAAGAGGGCATGGGTTCAATCCTTGGTGGGGGAACTAAGATCCCACATCCTGTGTGGCGTGGCCAAAAAAGATATGTCTGTCTCCTAAAGATAACTCTCCAAAAGTGTCCTCTTCAATGGATTCTTCAGATGAAAGGATAAGGGGAATTCTACACACGCTGTCTTACTTTAAAAACAGCTGAAAGTATGTGTACATTTATAGAATCAATTACATGCACCACATTAATGTGACTGAAGCTGGGATATATTCCCACATGACAACCAAGAATCCCACAGAACTGTGCTGGGTGAAAAAGTATTTATTGTGGCTTAGAGAGGCTCTTGCACAAGGTTCTCATCTTGGGAGGATGAGAAATGAGACGTCTCTTAATAAGCCAGTCCGCAAGTTTAAAAACTAACTGCACCTACCATGAGACTGTGAGTAGCAACCGCAGCCCTCAAAGAGGACTGGCCGTGTGTTCCCATGGCCGTGTGTTCCCAGTGTGGGGAGACTGCGGCCCCGCTGGTCTTATCAGTGACACCTGCTGCCCCAGCTGGGGAGCATTACTGGTGGCGTTATCTTCAAAAGCAGAGGACAGGGAACACAGTCCAAAGAAGAACCAGAAATGCGGGCAGATGGGGCTGGTGGCTTGATTGGCAGGTTCCTCCACTTGGGGAGCTGGAGCAGGGCCATCACGTCCTGTTTCCTGTGCTGGTGGTCCCCAGCACTCATCTTGGCAGTGACCCATCACTTGCAAAGCTGTTTCAGATGGCTGGGAATTTCCCTCTCTTCCCACAACCTTCTCACCCTTCCCCAATTCCATTACTCGTACCCCAAACCACATCATTAAGGGTCCACTTAACCTCTGCGTTATAATTTATAAATTATTTCAGACCTACTTTGGCTCCTACCCCAGTTTATACTATTATTCAGAGAATCATAGACTATCATAGTTGTAGGCCTCCTTAAAAATAAAATAATACTGTGAATGCATATGTTTACATATATAAACACACACACAGGACTTCCCTGGTGGTCCAGTGATTAAGAATTCACCTGCCAGTTTACAGCACACAGGTTCGATCCCTGGTGTGGGACGATCCCACACACCTCGGAGTAACACAGCCCACGTGCCACAACTACTGAGAACCTGCTCTAGAGCTCGTCCTCTGCAACAAGAGAAGCTGCTGCAGTGAGAAGACCACGCACCACAGCAAGGAGCAGTCCCCGCTGGCCTCAACTACAGAAGCCCGCGTGCAGGAACAGATGCAGCACAGCCAGAAACAAATAATAAACACACACACATTTACCAGGTAGGCACACAGATAACAGATTCAAATAGATGATGGTCGATAGGCAGAAAAGAAGCAAATGTGGTAAGAACGTCAAAGTTTTTTATTTCGCTTTTGTCCAGTGTTATTGAGAGGTGATTGACATATAACTTGCATAAGTTCAGGTGTTATACAATGAGTTGCTTTGATACACTTATATGCTGCAAGATGATTACCACCAAAGCTTTAGCCAACATATCCATCACATCACATAATTACCTTTTTTGTGTAAAGTGGTGAGGACATTTAAGATCTGTAGTGACTTTCCATTACACAATGCAGAATTACTAACTATAGTCACCATGCTGCAGTGTAGATCCCTAGGACTTATTCACCTTATAACTGGAAGTCTGTACCCTTTGACCAACATTTCCCCATTTTCCCAGCCCCTGGTAATTACCACTCTACTCTCTGAGTTCTCAAATGCAGTAACATTTGAACCACTGGGGAATGTTGGTATGTGAAAGTTGTTTATATTATTCTTGCAACTTTACTCTGACATTATTTCAAAGCTAAAAATTTTTTCTAAAACAAGGCAAACCAACAGTAAGCACACTACTATAATTATGATTCCAGTAAGTAGTAATTTTTAATTATTGAAAACCTAATTTTTAAGGCAGAACACCCAAAAGCTATTTTAAAAGGCTTTCTTAAAAATTTTTTTTTCCTTATTTGCTTTTGGCTGTGCTGGATCTTCGTAGCTTTGAAGGGCTTTCTCTAGACACAACGAGCAGGGGGGCTCTCTGTTGCAGTGTACAGGCTTCTCCTCACAGCGGTTTTTCTTCTTGCAGAGCACGGGCTTTAGGCACAGGTAGTTGTGCTGCATGGACTTGGTTGTTCCTAGGCATGTGGGGTCTTCCTGGACCAGAATCCAAACTGTGTCCCCTGCATTGGCAGATAGATTCTTATCCACTGCACCACCAGGGAAGTCCCTTAAAAGGTTTTCTTCTCCCCTCCCCCCACTTTTTTTTTAAATTTTTACTGAGGTGAAAGTCACATAACATGAAAATAACCATTGTGAAGTGAATAACTCAGCGGCATTTTGTACTTCAACTGTTGTACCAGCACCACCTCTGTCCAGTTCAGAATGCTTCATCATCGCAGAAGGAAACCCAGGGACTGCTGCTGCTAAGTTGCTTCAGTCGTGTCCGACTCTGTGTGACCCCATAGACGGCAGCCCACCAGGCTCCCCCGTCCCTGGGATTCTCCAGGCAAGAACACTGGAGTGGGTTGCCATTTCCTTCTCCAATGCATGAAAGTGAAAAGTGAAAGTGAAGTCGGTCAGTCGTGTCTGACTCTTAGCGACCCCATGGACTGCAGCCCACCAGGCTCCTCCATCCATGGGATTTTCCAGGCAAGAGTACTGGAGTGGGGTGCTAAGCAGTAACTCACCATCTCATTCTTCTCTTGGCCTCTGGCTGCCTCTATAAATTTGCCTATTCTGGATATTTCATATAAATGAAATCATTCAGTGTGTGTCTTCTTCTGTCTGGCTTACTTCATTTAGCATAATGGTTTTGAGGTTCATCCATGTTGTGGCATGTACCAATAGGTCTTTTTTATGGCTAAATAATATTCCATTGTATAGTTATATCACAATTTGTTTATCCATTCATCTGTTGAGAAATCTTTGGGCTCTTTCCACCTTTTGGCAATTGAATAGTGCTGTTAGGAACATGGGTATGTACGTATTAATAATAGAACACCTAAATTCTCCTTGTTTTTAATGTTTATTGATAGACATTATAAGTTCATGCCTGAAGTATATCTAAGCTTAGACTTCTTGGATATACAAGTCAATTCTCTTTTGTGTGTGAGTTGGATTGGGTTTGGTTTCTGTCAATTTGGAAGAATCCTGACTGCTACAAACTTTAAAATAGCTCTCAAAATGTTGTTTTTTGGATCTATGAGGTTAGGGAGAAATCTGTTCATTAAGAATACCTTTTTGAAACATAGCCAAGTAAAATTTTCTGAAGTTCAACACTCTTCTGTACCCAAGAAACTTGAAATGAATAAGAACCTGAAATATTTCTGAACTAGAAGAACGATCTCAGTTTAGCACAAAACATTCCAGAACTGTATCTGCCACCACAACAGGATAATCATAACACAGAGCTTTTGAATCAGAAGCTTTTTGCATGTGCCAGATTTAAAGAAATTCATAGCACTGTGTTTGTGAAAGAATTAGAACTTTAAAAACCATCTCTCTCCTAAATCACTGGGTAATCATTTTTAACAACTCATCTGAACAGAAGTCCTTAAACACAAATGCTGTTCTTTATTTCTTCTCTCAACATTTGCTTCCTGCCATCCATCTTTCAGCTCTTGCGGTCAAAGGAACTTCAGATTTTCTTTTCAAAAGTCTTCTAGGAATTGCTTTTGGCTTACTTGATAAAATCCTCACCGCATACACTTCTTCAGAAGAACATGGTTTCATCTGATTTCTGTTGAAGAAAAATCAAGCAATTGGAGGATTTATCTGCTGACAACCTTAAAAGGAGGTCTCATTACCTTCAGTTCATTTTGATCTTGGGGTCCTTGACTCACCCGGTTTATGAGGATGCAAATACGGTGTGAGTTCTGACCAGGTTCCCTCCATGACATGGTGGATCAGCAGTGGAGTTTGTATCTCCTTCTGCCCCTTGAATCTCTTTCCTCTCTTGTTCTTCCCTCAAGGCTACTATGGGTTGAGCCAATCAAATACCCAATTCCCAGAAATGTGGTCATGGTAGAAGACGTTCTAATTCAGTCTGACTTGTTCACTTGAACTGAGGTGAATTGAGGAATCATCAGTCATTTGGGGGAAACATGTTTGGATATGGTCAGTGAACATGACCTGAAAAGTAAAAGGAGAAGAGAGGGCAGAAAGGATGGGGGGAGTTAAAGAGACAAAGAGAAAGAAAGGGAGGGGAGGAAGGGAGAGAGATTTTCTTGGTTTATATGACTGAAAAGACAGAGGAATCTATCTTCAGGTAAGGCTTGATCAAGTGGATCAATGACCTCCCCAAGGACCAGGCTTTTCTGCATCTCTTCTCTATCTATGACAAGATCAAGATGATCACCACAAGCCCTCAGGGCTATACAATTTTTTTCTTTCACCCAAGAGGAAAGAGATCCAGAATTTTCACTTGAAAGCCCCCCGAGCTTTTTGCTTCTTGCTGACTTGATGGACATAGGTCACTTGCTCATCTCTGCATCAGGTACTGTGGCAAGCAGGGAGATGAGCAGGAGAGACTATGTTCATTGGATGAGTCTAGGTCATGTGTCCCACCCACAGAAACAGAGCAGAGATCAGCACCCCCAGACCCACGCAGATCCCTAGTAGAAACTTGGGGCTATAGGCAAGTGGGCAAGAGGAAAGTGGGAATGGAATCAAATAATGTACACCATATTCATCTTCCTGTTTGGCCAGACAACTTCACATCTTGATAATTCCTCCTTTTTAACCTCCATTGGCTTCTGCTACTTATAGCCAAAGAATGTTAACTAAAAGCATCCTCTTGGAATAGTGAAGAGAGAAAAACAGTGGCCCAACCTTCAGGGAGAGGTTGGACACTTAGCTTATACAAGAGGACAGTAACGGAGCTGAGGTGGCACTACCCACCAATCCACTCCCCACTGGAGATGCCAAAGTGACCAGCTCTTCCCCCAGGCCATCTTTGTTCTGTCTTTCCTCCCAAGGTGTGGCTATATCACCAAGAATTATATGATTCTAGTGTACATTTCATTAAGAGGGCCCCACACTAGCCCCTGCTATAACCTGTGCTCAACAAAAGGAACAGAACGGCTGGAGAAAGAACTGGCAGAGCAGCACTTACTGCATAGGTCAGTCTCCAGTGTGGCTTGTTTCTGGAGGGTTTTCAGAGGTCACTTTCCTAAAGGACTTTCAAGGAACATTTTTTGCAAAAACACATTTTCAAGAGAAATTTTGCTGGTTTATTAAACTGGACTCCATCATACCCAGACAGATAACTATCACCCGTGAGAAGCTAATGAAGCTGACCAGTGGGAGGGATAGAATATCACTGTGTCTACAAACGTGACAGTTTGATGGTTTGGCTCATATTGAGCAGTTATTAAAATGGGTCTCAGCACTTTGCACACGGTTAGACCTTAATGAATATTGTGACATGGTGTGGCCGATTTAGACAGAACAGTCGTGCCTGGTAATGTATCTTGGCGAGATAGTCTAGACCCTGCATGCTTGAGTGCTGTTTGGGGGCATTTCATGGTGGTTTAGTGCACAGAGAGAGGTGTCCTAACTTTTAATACCACTTCTGCCATGAACTATTTGTGTGATCTGGGGAAAATTACATAAGGTCTCCGAGTCTCAGGTTTCCCCCATGGTGAAATGGGAAGAAAAATGCTTACTCTACTTGTTTTTCAGAGTTATTAAAAATCAGTGGCCTGTGCTCTCTTGGGCAGCAGCTCGATGTCTTTTAGGGCAGAATGGATGCTATACAAAAGGAAAATTATTCAGATGGAAAAAAATTGTTGGTGCCTCCAGAGACATTCAGTGAACAGTTTATCCTGCCTAATGCACCCTTGGATGTTGAAATAGAACCCAGTACAAAAGTACAACCCACCGGTAAGCATAAAATCTCCAGAACTCCACAGAAATCCTAATGAAGACGGTATTTCTACTTCTGTGTTGCCAACCCCCAACTTATGATCTTTGACCCAAAAAGCTCAGGAAAGGGATAAATTAAGAAAAATAGTCTCTGCTTTCCAGAGCAAAGCCTAATGCTAACTCAAACAATGAAAGAGACTTTGAGAGCCAAACACCCAGCTCCAGATTTTCCAAGCAGAAAAAGTAAATATAATGGGACCTACTTATGGTAAATTTGGACCTTGTGATATATAGTGACACGGAATGAGGCTTGGGTTGTTCCAAGCAGAGCTCAGGTCTGTGGTTATTGAATCCCTTCTCCTGGTGAAGTTGTTTCACAATTTAAACATTAAGAAGTATCTTTTCTGCATCAGCCTAAATCTTGTCCTCAGGTTGCTTCTCTCAAGGGTCTGGCAAGGCTTGTGAAGCTACAGACTTGTCTTCTGTTCATTATTGCAGTTGCTTTATCACTGTCCATTCCTTTGAAGGATGTAGCTTAAAAAAAAAATAAAAACACATATCTCCAGGAACCTAGCATAGCCCCTCTAGGTACCTACCTAGCAGAAAGACATTCAGGGACTTCCCTGGCAGTCCAGTGGTTGAGACTCTGAGCTTTGAATGCAAGGAGAGCAGGTTCAATCCCTGGTTGGGGAACTAGGATCCCACATGCCATGGGACGTGGCCAAGAAAATACAAAAACAGAAAGATACTGTCATGCTTGTCCACCATAGAAAAACAAAAAGTGCTTAGAGCTGGACTGTTTGTAATAACAGCCCTCAAGTGGAAACAGGTAGGTATTTAAATTAACTTTCCAACTTTCTTCATTATTATTTCAGCATCTGAAACCTATAGGAAATTAGATTGGTTGTACAGAATCCAAGGAGACTGAGAATTCTGTCAAAGGGAAAGTTTTATCCATTCCTAGAATGACTAACAATTTGTGTGTGTGTGTGTGTGTGCACGTGCACGCGTGTGTGAAAATGGGGTATTTTCAGTAAACCCACATGTGACAGGTGAATTACCAGCAAGTTGTTAAGAAGTGACACAAGGACTTCCCAGATTGTCCAGTGGTTGAGACTCTGCAGTTCCACTGCAGGGGGTGTGGGTTTGATCCCTGGTCCAGGAACTAAGATCCCACATGCTTTGAGGTGCACCTTCACAAAATTATGGCAGGACAAAAATGAAATTACATTTTTAAAAAAGAAGTGACACCACTCAGCTGTCTCATGACACAGGGAGTAGGAAGGAACAGAAATCTCCCCAAGCTAACTCAAGGAAAGATGGAGTTATGTAAGGATCCCAAGGAAACTTGAGGGGCTCAACTAGCTAAGTTGCTTCAGTCGTGTCCAACTCTGTGCAACCCCATAGACGGCAGCCCACCAGCCTCCCCCGTCCCTGGGATTCTCCAGGCAAAAACCCTGGAGTGGGTTGCCATTTCCTTCTCCAATGCATGAAAGTGAAAAGGGAAAGTGAAGTCGCTTAGTCGTGTCTGACTCTTAGCGACCCCATGGACTACAGCCCACCAGGCTCCTCTGTCCATGGGATTTTCCAGGCAAGAGTACTGGAGTGGGGGGCCATTGCCTTCTCCGGCTCAACTAGAGGAAAGACAACTGGCAGCCATGTTCTCCTTGTCTCCAGAGTTCCATGGTGTCTCATCGCTGTCACGTTCTACCTGTTCTTCTCTTCCGTCTCATTTCTCTCCGATGCTCAATTCTCTGCAGTTGCTTGTGAGGTAGCCTGGTGCCAATCAACTCACACGATGGCTTTGGGCTGAGTCTATGTGACCCTCCAGTCTGGCTAATTGACTTTATTTTTCTCTCCCTGGAGATGCTTTTTCAGACACTCAATAAATATTAACTGACTTGGTAGACACTCAATAAAAGTAAATACCTATGAATCACTGGGTAGACACTTAATAAATATTAATTTTCTTTTCCCCTTCAGAGAATGAACACCATTGGAGTAGAAAAGAATGTTTGTTTGATAGTGGGTTCATGAAGCAATATTCTTTTCCCTGCCCCCCACATATGTAAGGTAGAGAAAATACTTCCAGTTGGGTAAAGCACCCTTCTAGAAAGACCTTAGAAATTCTGACCAATTTGGCAAATCTACAAGATTGAACCAGGTCACTATTGTTTCTTAAATCAACATACTTTGTGGCCATGAGAAGGTGTTTATTTTCATATCCCCAAAGTTGCGATTTGTGATTTTATTATATAGTACAAGAAAGAATAAAAAACCCATTCAACCTCCACCTAGGTGAGGGCTGTGGATGACTTTTGTGTTAACTCTGCTATAAATAAATCTAAATCTTGATTGGGAGTTGAAGTGACACATAACTTAAATGCTCAACTCTCTTGTAATGAAGCATGAAATAGGATCAGATCAGTGACCTTTAGCATACACTCCAGAGGTGACATGTATGACAATTTCCACTGGCACACAGACTAGCTCTGTAGGGTAAATGCCTATAGAGTAGTCTGTGTCTGTCCACACCACACCCATTCGCACCCCATCCATTCTCCACCCTTCCCTCCCCTGTTCTATGCCTGGCAATCTGGCCCCTGCTGACCAGAGCTCTTTGTAAGTGACTCTTCTGGTTGGGTTTTGACAGAAGGAGCCCCTGGTAGTGCTGCTCTTAGACCCAGGCAATAGGGGCCAGCCCTGGGCCCAATGTTTTATATAGCAACATAGACCGTAGACACATGCAATAAATAAATAAGTAAATATATATATATATAAAGATTAAAAGACACATGGGGGACTTAACTGGTGGTCTAGTGGCTAAGACTTTGTCCTCCCACTGCAGGGGACCTGGGTTTGATCCTTGGTCAGCAACCAAGATCCTGCATGCCTCAGAGCAACTAGGCCCGCAGTCCACAAGACAACAAAAGATCCTGTGTGCTACAACTAAGACCAGATGCAGCCAAATAAATACATAAATAATTATTATTCTTAAAAAAAGACACATGGGCACTTTTGTTTATTGGGAGAGAGCACACCCATCAGAGTGCACAACGCTCAGTGGGCAGGAGAACTTAATGGCTGAGACCTTAGATGAGAAAAAAGACATTAGCATGCTAAATTTGTCCCCTTTCAGAAGCACAACAGGTTTTAGAATAATGAAGTACTGTTTTCTGGTGGTGCTAGGTACTCATTTTCTTGCTTCTCTTTGGTTGTTTTAATTCAAGCTCTGTGTATTTAGTGTTTACAACACTGTCACCTGTTGCCCAAGAAAGGCTGTGTGTATGCAGTCCAGATGTCACCTGAGTGAGGCACGAAACTGAGTCTCTACATTTGGCAACTGGATGAACATCAGATGCTAAGATGGTAAATAGATTTGTGTTTTAAAACTATTTTTAAAGGTTCTATTAAACTTAAAAATGCTTAGATTTTGAAAAGTAATAATTTTTGAAGGTTCTAGAACAAAAAGTTTTTGAAGGAAAATATGAAAAATAATTTAAAAGTTTTTATATTTACTTTGCAAGTTTTATGAAACTTTGCTGAAATGTTAAGTACAACACAATTGTATTTTAGCTTTAATCTTTTCACCTTTATTATCAACAAAATATAAATTATATGAAATCTAGATAATAGAACATAGTGATTTTCCTGAAATTAAGATAGAAATTAATTTTATGGACTATATATAGGGAATACTTTATAAATTGATTATGTCTGTATTACTCATCCAAATGTTGCTGGCCATAAAAAGCCAATCATATGTCATCATAATTAAATGTAGTTTTCTTTAATATTTTGTTGACTTTCAATTACATACAAACACATGTTTGCATATGTTTTCAATTTTGTGGTTATAAAGGTATATCTGTTGTTTTGGAGCAAGTTGTAAACTTTGGTGTTGTGGGCCAGACAGTTTCTGTTACAACTCTTACTGAGTGGAGTGTTAAGTGGCCATAGATAACACGTGAAAGAGTGGGCAGAGGTGTGTTCCAAAAACATGAAAGAAGGCAGTGGGCTGGGTTGGGTCTGCAGGCTGTAATTTGCTGATCCCTGTGTTTTCCCAGGAGTCATATATGGATGTGAGAGTTGGAACACAAAGAAAATTGAGTGCCAAAGAAGCAAGGAGATCAAACCAGTTAATCCTAAAGAAAACCAGTCCTGAATCAAAGGACTGATGCTGAAGCTGAAGTTCCAATACTTTGGCCACCTGATATGAAGAACTGACTCATTGGAAAAGACTCTGATGCTGGGAAAGATTGAAGGCAGGAGAAAGGAATGACAGAAAATGAGAGGGTTGGATGGCATCACTGACTCAATGGACATGAGTTTGAGCATGCTCTGGGAGTTGGTGATGGACAGGGAACGGAACTGAACTGTGTTAGAGGAAGCAGACGGTGTGAGACTCTGAAATAGAAGTTTGTGTGCAGAAAATTTACTGCAGGAGGGTAAGACTCGGCAGGAAGAGAACTTGAACTCTAGTCACAGTAGATACCTCAGCTGACCCATGGGGAGCCGGCCCTCAGGGTTGACCCTTTAGTCTTGCCCCAGCTCAGGGCAAAGTGGCTTGGCCTTTATACCTCCACATGCCCTGGACAGGGACTGCGAGGTGTGACCCTAGATAGGGCGTCTCCCTTCAACAGAGGGAAGTGCCCAGAGGGGGACCCCGCTGTGAACTGTCAGTACCTCAACCTCCCAGAATCAGTGCCTCCATCTTAAGGAGAGATGTGATGGTTAATTTTCTGTGTTATATGCTGGGTCACAGTGTCCAGACACTTTCTCATAGAATGTTTTGCTTTGTTTTGTTGGCCCCAATACATGGCATGTGAGACCTCAGTTCCCCAACCAGGGATCAAACCCACACCCCCTGCACTGGAAGGTGGAGTCTTAACCACTGGACCGTTGGGTCCAGATACTAGGTCAACCATTGTTCTAGATGTTTCTGTGAAAATGTTTGTGGATGAGGCTAACACTTAAATTGCTGGACTTCGAGTAAAGCACATGACTCCCCCACCCCCTACCATAATGTAGGTGGGCCTCATGCAATCAGGTGAAGGCTTGAACAGAAGAAAAGGCTGACTCACCTGAGCAAGGGGGAAACCTGCCAGCAGACGGCCTTCAGACTTGAGTCACAGCTTGCCTGTTCCTTGGGTCTCCTGCCTGATAGCCCGCTCTGCAGACTGTAGGCTTGTCAACCTTCACAGTCAAATGACTAATTCCCTAATGTACATTTCTCTGTTATATACACACATCCTATTGGTTCTGGAGAACCCTGGCTAAAAGAAGAGTTCTTGGTGATGCACCAGGATGTTTACTATGACTGTCAAAACAGGAGGACAGAACACGCCTGGTGTGCAATCTTGCTTTGCAACTTTTAAATATTCAAGTGTATGTCACGTGAGCTCTGAGGAATGAAGTATTTCCTGCCGTATCACTAAACAAGGGCTATCACAGTCATCAGCAACTGCAGCCGCCAGGGAGGGTGAGTGAAGTGGCGAGCCCTGCCAGGACCCAGGAAGGAAAGAATACCCGCCATCCTGCAGCCCTCAGAGGGCAGCTATCCCCACGGTGAGCCCCAAGGGGAGTCAACATGTGAAAACCCAAGATACTGGTCCCAGATAGATTAGGTACATATCAAAGGAATGATTTCAGTGAGCCCAGATTCTTGCATTTTCCCATACATTAAACAGCGCTAAATTCCTTAACTTGGCATATCAGGTTTTCCTTTAATTAATGATAATCTTTTGGCATTCAGACTACCTGCCCTTTGTTGTAAAACTTCTGTATAACCTGGCTTCCTCCTGGACTTCTCAGAGCAGTTACCTCAGACTCACTTGAGATTCTGCCTCCCAAACTGAAAGTCCTAAAAATTCCTGCCAAATAAAACATAACTCCCAACTTTTAGGTCATGAGTATTTTTTAAGTCTACAGCCCCATGGCACGCTCCCCTGTCCGATGGCACCCTTGAGCAGTTCACTAGGATCTGTAACCAATTGTAGGCATCTCTTTTAAATTTGATGTTCTCTGGTATCAGTTTGGTAGCTTGAAATCATCATGGTGAGAGTATTTCCAGTAGAGAAGTCAGCAAACACAACACATCCAGGCTGGTCGTGTACATGGTGGTTAAACATGGACCTGTCTGTAAGGGGCTGGGTTCCACAAGTGTTAGGAGCAGGCTTGCCTCTACGCTAGCAGTTTCACCAAAGACGGAAAGTCCCTGCTGCTTGGCTTCCTCTGTCCTGAGTTCCTGTAACTCCGTTTCCTTCCCACAACCCTCCAGAAAATGGCAGGTCATAGCTCCCCACGGTTGCTCTGCTCTGAGTGCATTCCTGCTTCTGACTGTCCCTTGGTGAGGAGACCCTGCCCTGCAGCCTCCTCCTCTGAACCGTCTGAGACAAATCGTTTCCCTCTGGGACCTTGGTGGCACAAAAGGGGGCCGGCAAGTCTGTCTCTGGCTCTATGCTCACTCTAAGGTTCAATGTCATCCCTCCCACCATTTCCAGTTTCCATCATTTGCACCAACAGCTGATAACCTGTTTCATTTCTTATCTTCTCTCCTTTATACCTTGTCCATTCTCTACTCCTTCCAAAAGACACAGGCAATAGGGTGAAATCCCAGAATCAGTCTCCAAGTCACATGTCAAGGGATATTCCACAGCCAGGCGTTTTGTCCCTCAGTCACATTGGTTATTAAAAATGTGTGTCGGTGATGCTCAGTGAGGTTAATTTTGAAATCCCCAACTATGTAAAAGGAAGACAAAAGCCAACTGTCAAAATTAATTGGAAACAATGTGTTTAATTTCAGAAGGCAAGAGTGATAGAAATCACATGGAGCTGTTCATCTCTGGCTCATCTCTTTGAATTATTTTAAGAATCAAAACCTCTTGTGGTTTTGACTCATAATCTCATGTTTCTGCATGTCTGATGTACACATTCAGTAGTAGGTCTGGGCTTAGGGCAAGAGCCAGGGCTGTGGGTGGGGAGTGGGCCTATGGACCCTGCACCCCACCTGGATCATGGAGCTGGTGGAGAGGCCTCTGTCTGGAACACACCACATCAAGGTGTTCTTGACCTTTTAAAAATATATATATATAATTTTTATTGTATTTTGACCAGACCATGTGACATGCGATATCTGTGTTCCCTAACCAGGGATTAAACTCTCACCCCCTGCACTGGAAGCACAGAGTCTTAACCATTAAATAACCAGGGAAGTCCCTGTTCTTGAACTTTTTTCCTGTTATGGCCTCCTGAAGCTTATGGACCTTTCCCATAAGAATGGTTTTAAATATAATACAATCACATTAAACTATATTTAAGTAAAAAAAACACAAAAAGGTGGGGGGCTTCCCTGGTAACTCAGATAGTAAAGAATATGCTTCCAATGCAGGAAACCCAGGTTCAATCCTTAGGTCGGGAAGATCCCCTAGAGAAGGGAATGGCAACCCACTCCAGTATTCCTCCTTGGAGAATTCTAGGGACAGAGGAGCCGGGTGGGCTACAGTCCATGGGGCTGTAAAGAGTCAGACACGACTGAGCGATTAACACACAGACACACACAAGTACAAAAAATATCACCACATGATAGCTCTGGAGTTTGGGAAGATTTTCAGGTTGCCTCTGCTCTTCCAGCCCCTCTGGTCACACTGCTTCCCGAATTTTGCATCAGCGACTCTAGACACAGCACAGTGTTGGTGAGCTTTAATCAAAAACAACAAAGAATAACACTGCTGTCTTCTTTTTCTTTTTTTTTTTTTTTTTTTTTTAATGACCTATGCTTTTTCACTTGGAAGGAAGGAAAGGGGGGAAACAGAAAGAAAGAAGGAAAGAAAGAAAACCAGGGGTTATTGGCTGGTGTGCTCAGCCCTTCTTCCTTCTCATCCTGGAAATAGACCCACCTGCCCTCACCCAGTGAGTGACAGGCAGAGTCCAAGAGTGTGAAATAAATGGACCCACCTGACCCAAGCTGAACCAATCATATATTCTATTCCAGAAAATTGCCCATTGAGTAGAGTTGTCAAGATGTAAAACAGTTGCTTCTGAGACAACTAGGAGCAGCATTCTTGGGATAAATTTCCAAGCCACTGCTGACGGAGATTCCTGGAACCACCTGGGTCCATCATTTGGAAAGTTTAGCTCTTCCTTTGAATCCATGAGCTAAGCATTATTCTGTCAATAAACCTCTTCCTTTGCTTGTAATCCAGGAACCCTAACTGACCCAGAAATGACTTCTGGCTTTGCTGAACGCTAATGTGGAGGAAATCAGCATAATCTGAAGAAGGAGAAGACCAGGGGAGCTTCTCTCCAGGGTGTCAAAGTGGAAAGACAGGCTCTCAGGACAGTCAATCACAGCAAATCTTTGAAGAGGCCTTCCAGCCCCAGCCATCTGTCTTCCAAGCCCCCAAGTCCCAACAGCCAAATTGAGAATACCAAGGAGCCTGGGAAAGCTACTTTTGACACACTTTCAAAGTATAAGTTTTACAGTAGTAGAGGCCTTGGCCATTATTTAGTCCATTTTACTAGGTTTTAGATTTAAAATGTAAAGCTTTTTCTTTTTTATTTTGTTTTTGTTTTAAAGTTTGTCCATACCCCACAGCTTGGAGGATCTTAGTTCCCCTGCCAGGAATGGAACCCAGGCCCGAGGAGTGAAAGTGCCAAGTCCTAAGCACTGGACCACGAGGAAATCCCCATAAAGGCTGTTTCTTCTTCTTCTTTTTTTTTTTTCTTATCTTGTACCATCTAATAATACAAAGATCTTAAATGAGTCTGACCAGCAGTTTCACATTTGGATTCACATAAAATTACCTCCAGAGGCATTGGTGTGTTTTTGTTTTGTTTCTTGATGTGGACAATTTTTAACGTCTTTATTGAATGTTTACAATACTGCTTCTGTTTGTGTTTTGGTTTTTTTTGGCTGTGAGGCATGTGAGATCTTAGCTCCCGGACCAGGGGTCAAACTGGGGTCCCCTGAATTGAAAGGTAAAGTCTCAATCACCGGCTGGCCAGGGAAATGCAGAGGTGTTGGTTTAAATCAATGGCAAAACCATGTTCCCAATCCAGGGAAACTCCAAGAAAGGATCTACCAACCTTATGTCAAAATGGATTGATTTGGAGAGGTGAGGGGGGTGGGGGGTAGGGATTATTTTCTGGAATGTGATAATAATAATAAAATGAATAAGAGCTAAGACTTCCTGAATAATCAGTGTGTGTCAGGCAATGTTCAAGAGGCTTTTTCAAGCATCATTTTATTTAATCCTTAAAAGCAAAGTATTGTGAGCCAGACTATATTGAGGGTGTAACATCAAGCCTGAAGAGGTTAAATTGGTAGCTCTAAATCACATGTTAGTAGTAAGTGGTAGAGCTGGGATTCAAAACCAGATTTCCCGACTCTATAAATATGCTGTTAATGCTATGTATAAAATAGATGAGCTTCCCAGGTCGTGCTAGTGGTAAAGAACCTGCCTGCCAATGCAGGAGACATAAGAGGTTTGATCCCTGGGTGGGGAAGATCCTCTGGAGGAGGGCATAGCAACCCAGTCCAGTATTCTTGCCTGGAGAGCCCCATGCACAGAGGAGTCTGGTGGGCTATGGTCCACATGAATGAAGCAATTTAGCATGCACACATGCACACATAAAAATAGATAACTAAAGAGAACCTACATATAGCTCAGGGAACTCTACCTGATGCTCTGTGATGACCTAAATGGGAAGGAAATCCAAAAAGGAGGGGATACGTGTATAAGTATAGCTGATTCACTTTGCTACACAGCAGAAACTAACACAACATTGTAAAGCGACTATATGCAGATAAAAAATTAATTAAAAAAATAAATCCTATACTCTTAACTAGCAAGTTAGTTCCTACATATTCATCGTTGTGGACACCCTCATTATTTGTCTTGGGTCCTAAAGCTAACTGCTGGCCTGGTCAGAGTCCCGTTTTTCCCAGCCTTTGTATACTGCACAGCAATGATGTAGCAGCAGGAGCCCACCACAGTGTAACAAAGCCCCTCATTCAGGATTGTCCCAATAGGAAGGATACAGTCTGATGTGACAGAAGTAGACACGCTACAAGTAGGCCATCAGAAGAAAAAGAATTAATATAAACAATAATAATAAATTATGCATAACTTTTAACATTAATCAAGTTCAGGAGGAGGGATAAATTGGGAGATTGAGGTTGGCATATACACACTACTATAAGCAAAATATATAACTAATAAAGGCCTACTGTATAGCACAGGGAACTCTGCTCAATGCTCTGTAATGACCTATATGGGAATAGAATCTTAAAAAGACTGGATTTATGTATATATATAACTGATTCATTTTGCTGTACAGAAGAAACTAATGCAGCATTGCAAATCAACTATACTCCAATAAATTTTTTTAATTAAATAGGAAATGCCAAAAAAATGAATTAAGTTCTCAGGGGAGAAAGAGAGCTTCCTTGCAGATACATACAAAAAGACCGGAATAAGGAAGGGTACTGAGTCCCAAAGGGTGGAGGTTGGGGCAATGAAGCATCTCAGTCCAACTGGATGGGTTAGGTCACGCTGCAAAACGTTAACTCCCAGCTGAGTGGCTTGAAGTGCTATGAATCGATGAAGAAACATTGGTGACTTTCTCATTTTGTATTAGGTTGATGCAAAAGTAATTTCGGTTTTGCAACTGTTGAACTTCGCCATTTACTATTAGAGCACATTCTTAAATAAATGTGGTATGTTTACACTTCATTTTAATGTACATTTCTTGCTTTATGTTTTTGCCAATGAATTACTACTTGCTGTTTATTTTTTATGTATTTTAGACTATGGAAATGATGTTAGACAAAAAGCAAATTTGAGCGATTTTCTTATTGGAATTTAAGATGGGTCATAAAGCAGCAGACACAACTTGCAACATCAGCAATGCATTTGGCCCAGGAACTGCTAGTGAACATACAATGTGGTGGTGGTTCAAGAAGTTTTGCAAAGGACACTAGAGCCTTGAGGATGAGGAGCACAGTGAATGGCCATTGGAAGTTGACAACAACCAACTGAGAGGATCATCAAAGCTGATCATCTTACAGCTACTTGAGAAATTGCCCAAGAACTCAATGCTGATCATTCTATGTTCGGTTGGCATTTGAAGCAAATTGGAAAGGTGAAAAGGCTTGATAAGTGGGTGCCTCCTGAGCTGACCACAAATTAAAACAATCATTGTTTTGAAGTATAGTCTTCTCTTATCCTATGAAACAACAAAGAACCATTTGTCAATTGGATTGTGGTGAGTGACAAAAAGTGGATTTTATATGACAACCAGTGACAACAAGTTCAGTGGTTGGGCCAAGAAGAAGCTCCAAAGCACTTACCAAAGCCAAAAGCTTCCTGATCTCTGGTGATCTACTGCTGGTCTGGTCCACTCCAGCTTTCTGAATCCCGGTGGAACCACTACATCTGAGAAGCATGCTCAGCAAGTCAGTGAGGTCACTGAATCCTGCAAGGCCTGCAGCAGAACTGGTCAGCAGAAAGGGCCTGGTTCTTCTCTGCAACAACGCCTGGCCACAGGCCACACAACCAACACTCCAAATGTTGAGCGAATTGTGCTACGAAGTTTTGCCTCATCCACCATAATCACCTGAACTCTTGCCAACCACTCCTTCAAGCATCTCAACAACTTGTCGCAGGGAAAATGCTTCCACAACCAGCAGGATGCAGAAAATGCTTTCCGAGAGTTCATCAAATTCTGAGGCATGGATTTTTATGCTGTGGAAATAAGCACATTTATTTCTCATTGTCAAAAATGTGTTGAGTTTACTGGTTCCTGTTTTGATTAATAAACACATGTTTGAGCCTAGTTATAATGATTTAAAATTCAAGGTCCAAAACCTTGAATAATTACTTTTGCACCAATCTAATAGTACTGAAAAACAACCCAAATAAATTAAAAATAAAATTTAAAATATATATTGTATAGGAAAAATAAAATTAAATAATCTGTCTTTTTTGTCCAGGACAGGGAATCTGATAAAACATGATGGTGTCCAATGTTCATAGATGTACTATTTACAGTAGCCAAAACATGGATGTAACCTAACTGTCCACTGATAGAGGAATGGATAAAGATGTGGTACATATATACAATGGGATATTAGCCATAAAAAAAATCACAAAATAATGCCATTTGCAGCAACATGAATGCAGCTAGAGATTATCATGAACTAACTCAGAAAGAGAAAGACAAATGCTCTGTGCTATCACTTACATGTGGAGTCTAAAATATGGCACATATGAACCTATCAACAAACAGAAACAGACTCATAAACATAGAGAGCAAACATATGGTTACCAAAGGGGAAGGGAGAGGAATAAATTAGGAGTATGGGATTAACATATACACACTACTACATAAACAGAGAATAGATAACCAACTTGAACCTACTGTACTGTATAGGCAACCGTACCTAATGTTTTGTAATAACCTATAATGGAAGAGAATGCAAAAAAGAGAGTAAATATAAATATATATGTATGTATAACTGAATCACTTTGATGTATACCTGAAATCAACACTACATTGCAAATAAAGCATACTTCAATAAAAATTAACAACAACATCATGGGGAAACGTTGCAGTCCTTTAATGGACCAGAACCTGGTGGCCTGGAGTCGACGATAAGAAAGTAAAAGAGAGAAAGAGAGAGAGAGAGAGAAAGAAAGAAAGAAAGAGAGAAAGAAATACACGGGGACCCAAGCTCTGATGGAGCAAAGATACTTTATTAGCAGAAATGCAGGCTTATATGTCTTTAGTAAGATGATTACTCAGCTATTACACAGGATGAAATTTTATCAATAGCCACAATATGGATAGTCTAATACATACAAGGTCGCTGACGCTGAAAAGAGTCACTGAAGGGAGTTACTGAAAGGAATCCAAGCAGATACCCTTTCTCATGATCTCAGTCCTGAGAACTGTGTGCAGCTTTACTCGTTCTCAGAATATGAACTCATAAGGAATAAAGAATCCTTGAGAAATAGAAAACAGCATGCAGGAATCCTCCTGTTAAATCTTCCCTGACAATTTCCCCTTATTTATTATATTTGTAAAAAGGATCTTGACCAATTGAGTTTGTTTAGTTTTAACAATTTTTGCATAAGGGCAATGGTAAACAACAAATCTAATTGTAACAAAAGGAAGGGGAGCACAAGCTTGTATGAAATACGACTGATTATAATGAAAGAAATAGTTACTATGACTTTGATTGGTCTCTGTGAAATGTCCAGTCCAAGTCCCAAGTTCTTCCGTGCTCTCAGCAAGTTTCTAGAAGTCCCATTGTTTAGGCCCAATCTGTCGAGGATGATTCAAGGACAAGGGGGGGCCATTCCACCGTCAAGCCACCCAAGAAGTCCTTTGTCATGGTAATGCTCCATTGTCGTGTTAGTAACTTTCCATGCTACTTGAGGAGCATAGTCACACACAGTACTATTAATATCATCTGAGCAGTTTGATAACCACATACCATGGGGTCCCCCATCGACAATTGTATGATTAACCATAAACATTAATTTTTCTGATTTTGGAAATCCTGATTTTGGATTTTGATACCCTTTTGATACCCTGCTCATGTCTAACTGTCTACCTATTTCCCTTCTCAGGCATTTGGGAACCCAGTCTCAGGGGAAAAGGGGCAATGACTGCTCTGGTTTCTTCAGGCTGTACGGGGGCATCGTGGGGTTCTGGGTTCCCTTTGCTTGCTCTCTGTCAGGGTGCATTAACAGAGGGAGATGAGAGTCCATGGAATGATAAGGTGACTTGTTTCATCATTGTCTAGGTGTTGGTCAGGGAATATTCTTGTCATACTACCATTTGGAGATTTGTTGTATTCTGGAAGAAACAAACTTAACAAGAAAGGTAAAGGTACATGACTCAAAGATTAATAGAAGTAGAAAAGCTGTCCAGGGGCTACCAGGAGAACTAGGAGCACACATTGGTTCATGACAATAGTATTTCTCTAGGTATGAGAAGGTGCAAGAATTTGGGCTCATAAAATCTTTACTTGAAAACATCTGGCTGTCTGAAGGCCAGTTCTTCTGGGTTTTTCCCAGAGCACAGAGTGCCTTATTTCTGATTTCCACCTTGAACTCCTTTCGGAGGGTGTTGAAGGTCAGCAGCTTGTAGTGGTCATGATGTAATCTTTGAGGAGGCAGCTGGCAACTTCCAGGCAGCAAGATCCCTTCATAGCCACATATTTGACCATGTTTGGGGAACATTTCATGGCCATTGTGTCTCACGCTGCTGGGAAGGCTCCTTTATAAATTAACCTCAGCAATATTATCTAGAGACAAAGACATACATTGAGCCATACATATATATCCATACAGACAGAGATCTCATAGTTTTCTGCTTTAAGATTTAAAAGGTCTTTCTGTCCCCTCTTTTTTTTTTTTTTTTTTAAACCAAGGTTTTCTTTTTATGCAGTACACTCTTGGTCACAAACAATATTCTGACATACAGATCATTCAGCCACTACCAACATTAGTACATAGGTCTTGGGAAAGTAATCTCTTAAAAATGAACAGTCTCAATTTCTAGGCTCAGAGATGATTTTTGCAATTATATAATTCCATGACATGAAATTTTATTGGATTTAGCAGCTCCGTGATATAGCCATTTAAGAGGAACAAGGAAAAATCAACCCAATCAAACACTATGCATCCAAAAAAAACCACACACATCTATAAAGCACATGGGTGCATTCTATTCCACAGTTACTGAGCTCCTATTATGTGCCTATCATCGAGTATTAGGCTATCATCAGTTCAGTTCAGTTCAGTCGCCCAGTTGTGTCCGACTCTTTGCGACCCCATGAATTGCAGCACGCCAGGCCTCCCTGTCCATCACCAACTCCCGGAGTTCACTCAAACTCATGTCCATCGAGTTAGTGATGCCATCCAGCCATCTCATCCTCTGTCGTCCCCTTCTCCTCCTGCCCCCAATCCCTCCCAGCATCAGGGTCTTTTCCAATGAGACAGCTCTTCGCATGAGGTGGCCAAAGTACTGGAGTTTCAGCTTTAGCATCAGTCCTTCCAAAGAAATCCCAGGACTGATCTCCTTTAGAATGGACTGGTTGGATCTCCTTGCAGTCCAAGGAACTCTCAAGAGTCTTCTCCAACACCACAGTTCAAAAGCATCAATTCTTTGGTGCTCAGCTTTCTTCACAGTCCAACTCTCACATCCATACATGACCACTGGAAAAACCATAGCCTTGACTAGACGGACCTTTGTTTGGCAAAGTAATGTCTCTGCTTTTCAATATACTATCTAGGTTGGTCATAACTTTCCTTCCAAGGAGTAAGCGTCTTTTAATTTCATGGCTGCAATCACCATCTGCAGTGATTTTGGAGCCCCAAAAAAATAAAGGCTGACACTGTTTCCACTGTTTCCCCATCTATTACTCATGAAATGATGGGACCAGATGCCATGATCTGAGTTTTCTGAATGTTGAGGTTTAAGCCAACTTTTTCACTCTCCTCTTTCACTTTCATCAAGAGGCTTTTTAGTTCCTCTTCACTTTCTGCCATAAGGGTGATGTCATCTGCATATCTGAGGTTATTGATATTTCTCCTGGCAATCTTGATTCTAGCTTGTGCTTCTTCCAGCCCAGCGTTTCTCATGCTGTACTCTGCATATAAGTTAAATAAGCAGGGAGACAATATACATAGCTGGATAATAATAGCCATGCTCTGTAGCCATGTCCCTGTTCGGGTGCCACTTGTTGCTATCCTTTAATGGACCGGAACCTGGTGGTCCAGAGTCGATGATAAGAAAGTGAAAGAGAGAGAGAGAGAGAGAAAGAAAGACATGGGGACCCAAGCTCTGATGGAGCAAGGGTACTTTATTAGCAGAAATGCAGGCTTATATATCTTTAGTAAGATGATTATTCAGCTATTACACAGGATGAAATTTTATCAATAGCCACAATATGGATAGTCTAATACATACAAGGTCGCTGATGCTGAAAAGAGTCACTGAAGGGAGTTACTGAAAGGAATCCAAGCAGATACCCTTTCTCATGATCTCAGTCCTGAGAACTGCATGCAGCCATGGCAATCCACTCCAGTACTATTGCCTGAAAAATCCCATGGACAGAGGAGCCTGGTAGGCTACAGTCCATGGGGTCCCAACGAGTTGGACACGACTGAGTGACTTCATTCACTCACTTACTCGTTCTCAGAATAGGAACTGATAAGGAACAGAGAATCCTTGAGAAATAGAAAACAGCATGCAGGAATCCTCCTGTTAAATGTTCCCTGACAGGGAAATACTGTCTGTGGTCATTGGAATGGTATTTTTCTGGAATGCAGCAATCATTACATTGTTTGCAGCCTAGGGTTCCATGTTGTATACCTCTTTGAAGCTAGTCTTGGATTCTTGTTGTATTTCACATATATAGTCCCTGGCCCTCCCCACTTCCCCAAAGAGGAAAAAAGACAAAGAACTAAAAGGGTTAACAAATACTGATGGGTTACTGAAAAAGTCCAACAGTTCAAAATCAGTGACCCATGATGTAGCTGGTACAGTGGACATCCACTGGAGCAATTCGTTAATTCTTTTTTTGGAAACTGGCTCTCATCGACCGTAGTTGATGGGTGAGCAGGGAACACAAGCTGGGCCAATCACATTGTGTCTCTGGAAATTTAGAACTTAGACTATATAAAAAATAATTTTGAAAAAAATCTTTATTTGAAACAATCTCAAACTTACAGAAAATTTGCAAGATAGTACAAAGATATTTGTTGCTTCCTAAATTGTGTGACACCAAGCCCCTGACATGATGCCTCATCACCCAAAGACATACTCTTCACTGAATTTCAGTCATCAAAAGCAGGAAATTAACACTGATAACGGCTACCAGCTCATCCTCAGGCCATTCAAGTTCTTCCGTGTTCTTTATAGTTAAGGGTCCAGTTAAGAATTATGACATTTCCCTTTATTAGAGCTTGGAATTTTAAAAGTGATATATGGCCTTCCCAGGTGGCTCAGTGGTAAAGAAACCGTCTGCAATGCAGGAGACCCACGTTCAATCCTTGGATTGAGAAAATTCCCTGGAGAAGGAAATGGCTACCCACTCTAGTGTTCTTGCCTGGGAAATCCCATGGACAGAGGAGCTTGGTGGGCTACAGTTCATGGGGATGCAAAAGAGTTGGACAGACTGAACAACTAAAGAACAACAAAAGTGACATCTAGAAAAACAAATCCATATACAAAAGTTTCCAGAGGAAAGCCTTCCCAGAGGTACTCCCTGTTATCAGCATCTTGTGCATACTTCTTTTAGTCTACTAAGTTCCTCTTAGCTCCTGAAAAACTAAGATCAGGTGTTGAAGTTCCTCCATTAAGAACATTATTTGTTTGTTTTTGGCCTTGCCTCATGGCTTGTGGGATCTTACTGTCCTAACCAGGGACTGAACCTGGGTTCCCTGCAGAGGAAGTGCACAGCCCTTACCACCAGACTGCCAGGGAATTCCAGCCCTTTAAGAATGTTGAATATCTGTTAGAACTTTACATCAAGACAAAGGTTAAAGAAAAGGAGATTTCTGTTTTCCTTCCCTCTTTATAGACATTAAGGATCCTTTGTTGTTTAGTGCTTTCAAATGCCTAGAACATTTTTAGATTATAAGTCGTAATTGTGTAAAATTGCTTCTGTCTTCAGTTCAGTTCAGTTCACTCAGTCACATCCGACTCTCTGCAACCCCATAGACTGCAGCATGCTAGGCCTCCCTGTCCATCACCATCTCCCAGAGCTTGCTCAAACTCATGTCCATCAAGTAGGTGATGCCATCCAACCATCTCATCCTCTGTCATCCTACTGACTTCGGACTTTCCCAGCATTAGAGTCTTTTCCAGTGAGTCAGTCCTTTGCATCAGGTGGCCAGAGTATTGGAGTTTCAGCTTCAGCATCAGTCCTTCCAATGAATATTCAGGACTGATTTCCTTTTGGATGGACTGGTTGGATCTCCTTGCAGTCCAAGGGACTCTCAAGAGTCTTTTCTAACACCACAGTTCAAAAACATCAGTTCTTTGGCACTCAGTTTTCTTCACAGTCCAACTCTCACATCCATACATGACCACTGGAAAAACCATAGCCTTGACCAAATGGACCTTTGTTGACAAAGTAATGTCTCTGCTTTTTAGTATGATGTCTAGGCTGGTCATAGCTTTTCTTCCAAGGAGCAAGTGTCTTAATTTCATGGCTGCAGTCACCATCTGAGGTGATTTTGGAGCTCAAGAAAACAAAATCTGTCACTGTTTCCCCATCTATTTACCATGAGGTGATGGGACCGGATGCCATGATCTTTTTTTTTTTTTTTTTTTTTATGGTCATAGTTTTTTGAATGTTGAGGTTTAAGTGAGCTTTTTCACTCTCCTCTTTCTCTTTCATCAAGAGGCTCTTTAGTTCCTCTTCACTTTCTGCAAAAAAGGTGCTGTTATCTGCATATCTGAGGTTATTGATATTTCTCCTGGCAATCTTGATTCCAGCTTGTGCTTCTTCCAGCCCAGCATTTCACATGATGTATTCTGCATATAAGTTAAATATGCCTCATAGTTTCATTGAGTTAGACAAGGCTGTGGTCCATGTGATCAGTATGATTAGTTTTCTGTGATTGTGATTAGTTTTATCTAGTTATATACATTGGTTGGTATATAATATTCACAAGGAAATTTACCAAAATGTTCTTAATATTTTACCTTTACATAACTGTATATAAATATATTTTTAAAATTATAATTATATAAATTGTATATAACCAGGGCTTCCCTGGTGGCTCAGAATCTGCCAGCAATCCTGGTTTGATCTCTGGATTTGGAAGATCCCCTAGAGGAAGGCATGGCAACCAGCTCCAGTCTTCTTACCTGGAAAATTCCATGGACAGAGGAGCATGGTGGGGTACAATACACAGGGTCACAAACAGTTGGACACAACTGAGCTTTAACACTTTCACTTTTCATATAATCGAACAGACAAGTTATCTTCATTTTAATAGTATCAGGACAAAAAGTTCCAAATTCATTCCTGAATCTTAAACATAAGGCAAAAATCTCTTCTTCTAATAACGTAAAAAGTGGACCTATAACTTAAAATGTGGAAACGCTGATGGTGTCATCTTACTCTTCTTGTTCAGTGGGCTGAGGAGACTGGCCCATTGGTGTCAATGTGAGGAAAACAAGGCTAATAGAAGAAAACAGAGGAGTAAAGCAGTTTCTGAGGACAGTGCGTAGTTCCTGCTCTCAGCCTCTTCCTGAGGACTGCCTGCCTTTTGCTTTGGATTCAGTGTTGTGAGATCCCACAGGGCCTTTATCATAAAAATCTACCCTCACATCTTTTACAGTTTTTGCTTGAGGTAGTTTGAATTGTTTTATGTTTCTTGCAACATTCCTAAGGCAATGGTCAGGGGATTGAGGTTCATTTGAATCCAAAGAAATCTGAAGGATCACAATACCTAGGTGGTTTCTGATACTGCTGGGGCCCTCCGGAAGAACTATAAAATTGTTCTAAACAAAGCTTTATAACAGATCCAAATAGAAGAACATACACAAATCCAATCGTTTTCTTTCATCAAATAATGAGCTGCTGCCAGATGAAACTTTTTCTTTTAGAGTCATTCCACTGTAACTTAAATGTCTTTCCTAATTCTTGGTTTAATGATTTTTCCAAAAGGATTTTAAAAATTTAATGTACTTTATTGGCCATTTCTTGCCTTATTCATCAGATGAGCTTCTTGAAACATGATACAGTACATTATTTCTTACTAGTATGAGAGAAAAGATACTTCTGATTAATTTCAGATTTTAGTAAAAAGGGTTAAAAAACTCATGACCGGCTACTCAAGACAAGATCATGTGTAGTATGAAGGATAATGACTCAATTTTAATTTTAAAAAATTCATGGAAACAGCTCATAACCCCAAAGCTGGCATTTCTCACAACTTTCCTCAACACAATATAATCTTAGTCTATTTGCTTTGGCATTGTCATATAGC
Organism: Bubalus kerabau; assembly: GCF_029407905.1. Classification (NCBI taxonomy): domain Eukaryota; kingdom Metazoa; phylum Chordata; class Mammalia; order Artiodactyla; family Bovidae; genus Bubalus; species Bubalus kerabau. The sequence goes on from NC_073636.1 coordinate 7,751,999, forward strand.
ATGAAGTTCTCATCTCTACATTTTTGCAAATTTTGGGTAATGCATAATCCATACTTTAGGCTGAGCACAGACTCTCATTCACACTCTTTCATTTTCCCATGTGCCTGATTCTGGTTACTCTTGGCAACTCCTTTTTCATAAACTTTTCAAGGAAGTGATAATGTGAACCCAGAGATGCTGAATATAGAGTTTGTAACTCTAATGTCAGTGGGGTGTGTGGAACAAAGGTTCTCAGTTGCCGTCCAAGAGGTTTGTCTAACTTCTCTTGACTCATGTCCATATCCAGAAATCTTGGAAACTTACATGATTGAGCATCCTGTTTTGGCTCTCTCAAGCTGCAAGTACTCTGACTATAATTTAATATCAAGTTTCCTTAAGAATATGGAGAAATGATCTGCAAAGCAGGGCAAAATAGTCCATAAAGACTGGCCCAGGACTGCTTATTGTTCTGTTAAGATATAGGTAGAACTGCAAGTAATAGACTTGAGAAAATAGTGGCTTAAACAGTATTTTCTTTTTCTGTCACATAATTAATTGATCAGTCATGGCTGACTCTTAGTGAGCCCATGGACTGCAACATATTGGCTTCCCTGTCCTTAACTATCTCCCGGAGTTTGCTCAGACTTATGTCCATTGAGTTGATGATGCCACCTCATCCTCTGCTGTCCCCTTCTCCCACCTTCAATCTTTCCCAGCATCAGGGTCTTCTCCAATGAGTTGGCTCTTCACATCAGGTGGCCAAAGTATTGGAGTTTCAGCTTTAGCATCAGTCCTTTCAATGAATATTCAGGACTGATTTCATTTAGGATTGAGTGCTTTGATCTTCTTGCCGTCCAAAAGATTCTCAGGAGGCTTCTCCAACACCACAGTTCGAAAGTGTCAATTCTTCATCACTCAGACTTCTTTATGGTCCAACTCTCACATCCATTCTGTTACATAGTTTATCTCAAAAAAGTCCATGGATGATATGGGCTGTGCGCCACAAAGTCCTCAGGGATCCTGGCTCCTTCCAGCTAACTCTTCAGTAGTCATCAGTCTACATAATGAAATTACTAGTAGTACATGATTTTATTATTATGATTACATTATTTCTACATAATCAATTTAATATTATTTCTACAAAATGGAGTTTTGTGCTCAGGATCCAATATGGCTGCTGGAACTTAAGGCATTACATCTGCATTCCAGGCAATCAGGTAGGAGAGAAGAAGAGGCAAAATTTACTAGTGTGCTAACATCAAAGGAAGGTCCCTAGAAGCTGTCATCTGCTTCCACAAAAAACTGTGAAGAAGGTTGGGTAAAATTGTTTTATTCTGGAAAGTCCTATGTTTAACATGGAAGATGGAAAGAACACATATTGAGAAATAACCATTAGTTTCACCCACAGTCACTGAAAGTCCCTTGAGGAGCATGTATAACCTTTTTTATTGGTCTGATCTTCTTAATGATCCTATCAACTATGGTCTAACTGCTGGTATAGAGTTTTTTTCACTTATGGGCTGTTGCTTATGCTCATGATTGCAAAAACTACAGACTCAGGTGATCAAATAACGGAGCACTTACTATAATTGTAATATATATTACAATTAATACAATTATATATTACAATTATATTAATGTGCAGGGGAAGATTTTCATGAAGTGGATGGTGAGCCAAGCCTCATTTTCCAAAAATGGCTGCAACCATATTTTTGGACATGCATACTCTTCAAGGACTTTGCCACTCTCTTCTTTAAGAGGTGGAGTTTATATCCCCTCATGTGAGAAGACCTTTTCAACCACCTCAGTGAGTTAAGTATGGATGGCAGGAGTGACACTGTGACATTGGAGTCTAGATCAAAAAAAAGTGAAAGCCTCCATCTTGATCACCTTTGGAACCCAGCTCCCATGCTCCTAATCAACAGCTGGCACTAACTTGCAAGTCACTGAAGGAGGCATTTTGGAAGCAAATCCTCTAGTTCTCAGCTAAGGCCAAGTGGAGAATACATGAGCCTTCTCCACTGAGCCATCTGGAAACTGAGTATTTTTAAGAAAATAAATGATTATGGTTGTTTTAAATTGCAAAGTTTGAGGGTGGTTTGTTATAAAGCAATAGGTCACCAGAATGGTCAGGATCTTCCCTTGTAGCTCAGTCGGTAAAGAATCTGCCTGCAACGCAGGAGATCTGGGTTCGATTCCTGGGTCAGGAAGATCCCCTGGAAAAGGAAATGGTAACTCGCTCCAGTATTCTTGCCTGGAGAATCCCATGGACAGAGGAGCCTGGTGGGCTATAGTCCACACAGTCACAAGAGTCGAACATGACTTAGTGACTAAACCAGCACCACCATGGTCAGGAATCAAGGAAACTTTCATGATCTTGGAGAGTGCAAGTTAGGCCTGATGAGCATGGGAATGTAGATTTAGGAATGGGAGGACTGGGAATTCCCTGGTGGTCCAATGATTAGGACTCCATGCTTTTACTTTCACTGCCAAGGGTGAGGCCTCAACCAATGGTCATGGAACTGAGATCCCACAAGTGTGGTTAAAAAAAGAAAAAGGAATAGAAGGATCATTCAAGACCCAATATCGTTCAGATGAGATTATTTTGTATCCTTTAGTGTCAGCATCCAATCAGGAGAAAGAAAAAATTTGAAGAACAAAGTTTAAATAATCATTTTAACAGGGTATTAGAGGAACCAGTTGTTGCTTAGTTGCTAAGTCATGTTTGACTCTTTTGCAACCCCATGGACTGTGGCCACCAGGCTCCTCTGTCCGTAGGATTTCCCAGGCAAGAATACTGGAGTGGGTTGCCATTTCCTTCTCCAGGGGATCTTCCCATCCTGGGGATTGAACACTTGGCTCCTGCTTGACAGTGATTTCAGTTCAGTTCAGTTGTTCAGTCATGTCCGATTCTTTGTGACCCCATGAACTTCAATAGCTGGGCTACCCTGTTCATCACCAACTCCTGGAGCTTGCTCAAACTCATGTCCATTGAGTCAGTGATGCTATCCAACCATCTCATCCTCTGTCATCCCCTTCTCCTCCAGCCTTCAATCTTTCCCAGCATCAGGGTCTCTTCCAATGAATCAGTTCTTCTCATCAGGTGGCCAAAGTATTGGAGTTTCAGCTTCAGCATCAGTCAGGACTGATTTCCTTTAGGATGGGCTGGTTGCATCACCTTGAGGTCCAAGGGACTCTGAAGAGTCTGTTTCCCTCTATTCCAAACTTTTTTTTTAATGAATGAGTATTCAGTTCAGTTCAGTCACTCAGTCGAGTCCAACTCTTTGCGACCCCATGAATCACACACGCCAGGCCTCCCTGTCCATCACCAATTCCCAGAGTTTACTCAAACTCATGTCCATTGAGTCAAATGAGTATTAAATTTTGTCAAATACTTTCTCTTTTCTTAAACCTGTTAATACAGTGGATTACTTTGGTTGGTTGTGAAAGAACCAGTTTTGCATACCTGGAATTAAACCTCCTAGGCCATTTAATTGGAGAAGGTGATAGCACTCCACTCCAATACTCTTGCCTGGAAAATCCCATGGATGGAGGAGCCTGCTGGGCTGCAGTCCATGGGGTTGCAAAGAGTCAGACACGACTGAGTGACTTCACTTTCACTTTTATGCACTGGAGAAGGAAACGGCAACCCACTCCAGTGTTCTTGCCTGGAGAATCCCAGGGACAGGGGAGCCTGGTGGGCTGCCGTCTGTGGGGTCGCACAGAGTCAGACACGACTGAAGCAACTTAGCAGCAGCAGCAGGCCATATAATTAAATTAAACCCTCTTGGTGTATAATTCTTTTTATACATTGTTAGATTTAATATGCTAATACTTTGTTGAGGATTTTTATGCTTAAGTTTTAGAGACAGATGGATTCTCCAGAAGCAATCTCATTTCTACATATTAACAATAAACACCAGTGTGCAGGTATTATTTGTACTGTCTTTGGTCTTTGTATTAAGGATACCACAAACAACAATCAAAATGAATGTGACCTTAAGAGTCACCCCAACTACCCCCACATTGTGTACTGAAGTGACAGTGGCCATTTTTTTATCCTGAGTTTTACTATCAGGAATTATTGAGAACCTAGTATTTTTGGTGTAGAATGTTTAACAAAGTACCTGATAATGCTATTCCTTTTTTTTCTACTTAAAAAAATATCAACTTTCTGAGAAAATGAGCCAGGGCTGTGCATATGTTCCATTTATTTGTTATAATCAAGTGTGTGCCCGACTAGTAAAATGAGACTTACAATTAAATATAGTGACTTAACAACAAAGGGCTCAAAAACAAAAACCCAAACCAAACCAATTAAAAAACCAAAGGGCTAAAAAAAAAACCCCCAAAACCAAAGAGCTAAATTTCACAGTAATTTAAAAATCAAACTGAGTAATCCCCACACTATGATTAAAGTTTAAAGGAAAAAAGTCTTTTTCCTTGAATAATGAAATATATACAACTGTTTATAGACAATATTCAAAAATACATTAAGATTCATGATCTTTTAGTGATGAGTATGTAAATACTGCTTTATTTGGCTGAACCACCTAAAAATGTCAGCACTTTATGGTAAGAATACCATGCCCTGCACATACTCTGCATTTTTCTGTTATTATGAGCAATTTTAGATAGACTGTTTATATGCCCTTATTATCTTGACATCATTCTGTGTCTTATATCCTTTTATTCTCGAAAATATATAGTACATTGGTGGGCTTGAGTTTTTATACCAATAATGTCAAGTTTACTGTTAATCAAAAACTTGGCCAAATTCCTACTGCCTTTTTTCCCCCCAAGTGATCATTTTGGATTTTTAAATTTTCATTTATCTATATAGCACACCTACTTCTTCTAAGTGGTCAGTTAACAGTTTATAAAATCTAGACCAGATGAGATCCAGGAGTATTAAGGCCTCAAAGGTGTGTTTTAATTTAATTAAAAAATTAAGATTCCTTAAACTCTACAGCGGCATATCTACCATTCCAGGCATTCCAAAAATCTGAAGGGCAGACAGAAAGATTTCCTGCTACTATAATTAGAAAAATCATCACAGAGTTCACAAATATTTCAACTACAATTATGAGTAATGCAAACCTGGAACTGCCTTTCATGGAGATGTACTCTTAAAGAGTTAGTTAGGTTTTTAGATAGTTTTCCAGAGAGTAATTTGAGGTGAATAAGATGAAATAAATCAGTGTACACAAAATAATAAAAACTTTTATTTATAAATTAATAAACAAACTATAATAAACATGACCAAACAACAAAGAAAGTTACTGGCTTCTATTCATTATGGCTAGAAAAATAAATTATTTAAACAAGTATCTAAATCTGCCTCCTGCTTCCAGAGAAATAAATGTATTGCATGTACATATTTTCAAATTGTTCCCAACTCTTATTCCAACTCAAGACTTGGGTAGTACTCTATTTTTTATATAGGAATTGTACACAGACTTTACAAAAGCTAATAGAGTAAAAAATATTAAAATTTTATAAACCTTATAGTCTGGATTGATTATGATTAATTTGTGGAAATATACAGTACAAATCTTTCAACCATTCACAATTTGGTCTGTTATACATGGAAAATAAATTTTATGACTGTCAGATTTTACTTATATTCTTGAAAGGTTGACTGTTCCCAATAAGTAATCCTTCCACCACTTCTGTATACTTTCTACATTCTCAATTCAAAAGGAAACAACATACAATTATTTGACTTTTTGTTTTTTTCTTGCTTGAAACTGCTCTGTTTTGTTTTTTACAGATTTAATCAACATTGACAAGGCAGGATCAATGGACCTCTTGTGTGATTCCTTCTGAATCTCACCCTCCTTTTCACTCGTTGCCTGAATCAGCCCCTGTTCTTTTTGTTCTCTCTGACGGGCTTTCTCCTCAAGGATTCTTTCCATAGCTTTTGTTTTCTTGAAATTAGGATCTGAAGGATCCAAATTGAACAAGTGGGAAGTATACATTGCCTGAAATCTTGCATCCTTAACATTGACCTGCAAACCCAAAAGGAAAGTATAAATACATAAAATTAGTAAACCAAAAGGCCTAGAAATGAGACCAGAGTTCAAAAAGTCAGCGAGTTGATAAAAAATACAAATGTATTTTGCATAGAAAGCCATTCCTCCACAGATCTTCAATGAAGTTTTTAGGTTTATTCTCGAACCACATGTGCAGGGCACACTGTTCTTACCACACAATGACAACATCCTTGGGAGGGAATTATCGCAGTCTATATGTTACACTGTGGCCTGTTACTACCTCAGCCTCTTAGACTGTCTGCAGGAGTGACCACAGGAGATGCAGGCTCACCTATGCTTACAGTGTGAAATCTCTTTCTGGCTGAGATAATTAAGCCAGTGATGGTATCTCCTGTTGGAATTTTAGGCGAAGTCACTGCCTTCTTAGTACAATAAATTTTTTTCAACCTTGGTGCTAAAATGAGCAGCTACTGAGAGTGAATCATACAGCAGATTTAAAGACCATGATGGGAAAGACGGTACCCCCAAGACTAAGATCTGATCAGATACAAGCTCCAAATGCATCCTTTATCATTCTACAAAAACACTGCGTTCCCACACTTTAAGAGCATACTCTTAACTCCAGCCAGGCCTTCAAGTATTGCCGGGCACAGGAGTGACCAGACAGAAAGTGAGCATGACTCCCTGACTGCCACTCATCATTGCCCTGTGAAAAAGAGCCCACCCAGAGATGGACTGTAGAGTTATTTGTAGTAAGGACCACAGGCGTGATACTACTACCACACTCACAAAAAATGTTTTTATCATGCATAAGACATCATTTTCTTCATGATGATTAGTTATCATAATAGAAGATTTGACTATAAATCATTCTCTGCTTTTAACTTTTTTTAAGAAAACTAATTTACCAAAAATTGATTCAGTGGAACAGCACCATACTTGGAGCTGACTTACAGAAACCAGAGTTACACAGTGGTCTCAAAGTCCCTCTCAATGCTGCTTAGAAGTTATTTGTATGCTTCTCTCAATTCTCCAAACAAATTCAAAATCTCTCCCATCTTCTTCTGAGTCTATTCTTCCATGCTAATGGATGGAAGTCATCAAATAGTTCCTGATAGCTCTCTGTAGGTTTTCTGTACAGGGCTCAAACTCATGCATGGGGACTGTGTGGCCACTAGAAATATGTATTTTAGCAAAAAAAGAGGGGAAAGAGGGAACATTGGAAACAAGAAACAGAGCAATTAAAAAATTGTGGCCTGGGACTTTCCCGGTGGTCCAGTGGTTATGAAACTGACTGCCAATGCAGGGGATGTGTTTGATCCCTGGTCCAGAGAGACTTCAAAAACTGGACAACTGAGCCTACCTGCATCAACTGCCGAGCCCATGCACCCTAGAGTTCATATTCCTCAAGAGAACCCATCACAACGAGAAGCCTGGGTACCACAGCTACAGGGCAGCCCCTGCTCACCAGAGCTAGAGAAAGCCTGTGCAGAGCAACAAAGAGCCCATGCAGCGAAACGCAGACCCAGCGCAGTCAAAAAAAAAAAAAAAATCGCACCTACTGCCTGGCCCTTGCACACAGAGTGTGACGTGAATCTGCTACTTCGCAGTCAGGCTTAACGATGCATAACTTTCCCAGTGTGAGCATCACACTGCATGTGATTCTAATGCTAAAAGCTACATATTTTGGTGCAACATAGCTACCAAAATAGAAGCCTACTACTTCACCTGATGCTTAAAGAACTACCCTGGGGATGAACTGGTTATACTGGACTAAAAGATGGTAGCTTTGGCTCCACAACTGGGTCCTTCCTGAGATCAAGGGGCCAAGCTCAATTTTTATCTAAAGAGCTGACTTTGGATTCAACGCCAGCTTTTAATAGAATAATGATTTTTGTCGCTGGTTACCTCAAAGTCATCCTCCAATAATTCCTTCTTCTTCATGAGCTGTTTTTTCTTCTTTTTGCTCAGATTCTGGTGCTCCACAATCTTGTTATAATTGAAGTGTTTCTTGCTCTCTTCCTCCTCATCCATCACAAGCAAAGCCATTTCAGCCTGTGGAGAGGAAAAAAAGAGTTCAAATATACGACAGTGTTTTTCTTTCCTCAAACAGGAGTATGGAGCACAGAAATCCCCTCAGAAAAGGAAAAGCCAGTCATCAGTGCTCTGGGATGACACCTGTCTTCCATCACAGACTGTGGATCACTGAACTCATAAAGAAATCCACAGACCGCTGTACAGCAACAGGTATAATTTTTTGGAGAAACATCACTGACAACAGGAGAGGGGTGAACACTTGATCTAAAAACCAGACCATATTTCACATTATGTAACTGATCAGTAGGTGGTAGAAACAAAAGTCCTCAAGTTCCCCAAATAAAAATTCCTCATTTTCACTTTGGTCTTTTTAAGCAGACACTAAATCTCATCAACATGTAGTAGTTTGTGATACAGACTAGACTTTCCAAACATGTGCTTTATGAACAATGAATTCCTTTTTTCTTTTGCTGTTTTTGCCTCTACTTTTCCAATATTGATATATGAAGGCAAGATCTTAATATTTGCTGCTGAAATCTAATATAATGCCTGTTTCCATTCAACAGGTATTTTCTACTGACCATGGGATTAAATGTAAATCTTTAAGAATCAAGTAAACAACCATGCATGCTACAGAAAATACAATCTTCCTCCACCCACTTAGACTGCTTTAATTTCCTCTCCTTTCCATGACTGGTACCTACAGTTCGCTTTCTTTTTAGAATGATTTCCTACAAACAAAGATTTTCTTTGTGTTCCTTAACTCTATAAACACTACTGCATATGCAATAAAAGATGCATTAAGATGCAGAGTTTAGGTGACCAGTCTGGCTCCCTCCTAGACAGTGCTGGGAACATCAGACTCAGGAATGTTGCTGCTGCTGCTGCTAAATCGCTTCAGTCGTGTCCGACTCTGTGCGACCCCATAGATGGCCTCCTACCAGGCTCCTCTGTCCACGGGATTCTCCAGGCAAGAACACTGGAGTGGGTTGCCATTGAACGCTGCTGACTCCAATTCCTGTCTCAGCAAAAACACGTACTATTTTGTGCCGTGGATTATGTGGAGGTGCTTAAGGGTAATATTCACTACACTTCCAAGAAAGGCTTTAATTTTGCACATTAATTTTCAACAATAAAAAGAGAGAGAGGAGCATTTAACAAGCCATAAAACAAACTCTGTATTACAGGACAGATTCAGACTGAATTAAAACCATGTCAATATTATTTTTAAGTTTTAATATTAGTATTTTTGTCTCTTATTGTCAGTTTTGCCCTTTATTGTCAGTTATAATAAGGGTTTTAAAAGATATTTTCCTCTTAATCACAAACGGACATGCCTTGGGTGTGAACTAAACTTTAACTCTGTACTTGGAGAAATATTTGGTGAAAAGGAGATATTTTTAAATTATGCTGCTAAAATATTTATAAATTTCATTGTTAAAATCAGTTATTTTTTTATTAGACATATTGGAAACTCATATGGACACCTTCACTTAAAGCGTACATATCACTTGTCCATTAAAAATGTAAACATGACCATTAATTACCTTTTGTCTTTCTATTTCAGCTTCTTCCTCTGGAGATATGTCATCTTTTGCAGATTTTGTTGATTTTTTCTTTTCTTTTATACCTGGCACAACAAACCAACATATCACAACAATTTGCTTATACTATTTATTTTAAAAATTTTGTTTGTAATAAAAATGCAAGATATCTAGAAATAATCTTACCAATAAATATATAGAAACTAAAGAAGCTAAAAAAAAAATAAGTATTACTGAGATGACTATGGGTATGAATAGAATAATAGTCTGGACATGATGAGTGAATATTATAAAGGAATTTCTTCTGAAAGTAATGTATAATTCTACATCAATTAAAAAGAAAACTTATAAGATCATTTTAGCAGAAACAGAATAAACACTAGATAGAATTCAGTATCCTCTCATAATATATATACATTTAATAAAATTCTAAATAAAATTTTATTCAAGGAAATCTTTGCAAAGAATGAGATAGATCTGATTTACTAGTGATACAGTATGCTAAAGTGTACTACAAAGTGAAAAAAACCAAAAATGCTGTAACTATACAATGAGAAAAATAGAACAGTATGGCTTAGTATATAATAAAATGTAGCATCATACATCACTGGAAAAAGAAGGGATTATTCAATAACTGGTGCTGGGCAATTTGTTCTATTCTGCAAAATAATCCTTGAGCTATAGCTGTGTGCATGTGCTCAGTCACTCATTCATGTCTGAGTCTTTGCGACCCCATTCACTATAGCCCACCAGGCTCCTCTGTCCATGGGATTTCCCAGGCAAGAATATTGGAAGTGGGCTGCCATTTCCTATTCCAAGGGATCTTCCCGACCTAGGAGCCATACTGCATAATGTACAGAAAAACAAAATGCAGATGTATTAAAGAGTTAAACACTAAAAAACCTATGAGAAAATACAGGGGAACAGCTACCTGATCTTAAGTAGAAGAAACGTTCTCTTAGCATATGAACAACAGAAGAGATCAAAGGGAAAAAAAAGTAATTTAAATATAAAAACTCTTAAAACTCATCAGCAAAATGAAAAATTCATCTGTTTAGTGACAATTTGACAATAACTACCTGGAAGTAAACGTTTAACAAAATCCTTTCTCCTTCTCCAAAGACAAAGTTGATCTTTGTTTAACTTCCTGTGTCTACTATTATTAGACAAAATTACTTATGGTAAAAGTGGCTCCTGATTAGAAAAACTTCCAAGGATGCAGGGACTTCTGGAGACCACAAGATGTTAGATGAGATGTTCCTGAAGGAGAGGGAGTAACCAATGGCAGCTAAGAGCAGTCTGGAGTGACTGGCTTGGGTTTAAACTCTGGCTCAAGTTCACTCAAGCTATAGCATTCGTGTTTTGTGTCCTTCTTTGTAAAGTGGGGATTATAACAACTAATTGCACCTAGCATTTAGGGTTACTGTGAGGACTAAATAAACTAATAAATGTGAAGAGCTTAGTTAACGTCAGGCACATGGTGCTATAAGCTACCTGCTATTATTGTGATAACATTCTGACTACATATATATGATGTTCTGGGTTCCTTGTGATCACACAGATGCTGTTTTTTTTTTTCTTCTTTTTGTGTGTCTCTTGGGAAGAGTTCAAAGAGAATTTGGTGTCAAAGTATGAAGAACCAGTCTGAAGAGTAAGAAGGTTCAGAATCCACAAAGCCCCCTTCCAGAATGTTATTACACCATGTCAACCTTCTCTGAGCTACTGGGCACTGTCTTATTTGTATTTGGATGAGCTCAGTTTTGTCCTTCCAATGCAGAGAAATCAATGGTTACTACTTTAGAAAATAGTAGCAATTTAATACTACTACAGCACTTACCATGCATCAGGAAATAGTGCTATTTACTTCCTTTTATATATGAACTACTTTAAGCCTCACAATAACCCTATGAGGTAGATTCTATTATTTATTACAATTTTCACTCTGTTGTTGACGAAACTGAAACAGAGAGAGACTGAGTGATTTGTCTCAAGCTGAGTAAGCAAAGGAACCATGAGTCAAACCCTAGCACTCCAGTTCAGGCTCTGGTAACCCCCACACTCTATACTTCACTACCAAATGTCACTCTCCCTTGAGTAGTTCTTTCCATTTAAAAAGCACTTTGTTGTGAAATAATAAATTTCAGAGAACATATAATGATGGCTGAATAACCACATCTAGTGGGGGATAACAGGAAGTCAAGAGAAGCTTCCTTTTTAAAAAATTTATTTATTTTTAATTGGAGGAGATCTCTTTATAATATTGTTATAAACATTGTTACATTTTTGGTTTCTGCCATACATCAACATAAATCAGCCATAGCAATACATATGTCCCCTCCCTCTGGAACCACTTTAGAAGCTGCCTTGTGGGCACTAGCCCTCTGCATGGGGGCAGCCCAGCCCAGCTGAGAGAAGATGATGGTGTATAAAGTGTGGCCAGGTTCACTCCTCACTGCCGCTAAGGCATCTACCTGTCTGCACTTTCAAGGAGAAACATTACTGTATGTAGTCCTTTCTCTAAGTGAGACTGTGTTCCTTATCTCAAATGTTTTTCAGGGAATGATTTATCTGTTTTGAGATTATAGCCTTTTCTCTGCTGTAAAGTACATGCATGTACATGTGTATATATACACATACACACATATATAAAAGTATCCTCAAGGTTCCACTTTCTTAGAGTCTGACTCCCACACCCTCAATTTGCCTCTGCTCCTATCCTCTTAAGGCCAGGGCTCCTTTTGAAGTGAACAGACAAGTGACACATGCAGAAGCTCTCTCTGTGGCACGGGAAAAAATCAGGCTGTCCATGATTAATACATGAAGGAGATAAAGATCTTCACATACAGCTGTGGGAAATCATTTCAAAGAGCCCACAATGAACTGTTTCAGATTTTTACAACAACCTGGTGAAAAGCCATAAAAATAAACTTGAAAGGAAGACTTCAGTAAGGGAGGAAAAAAATCTTCAAGATGGTTGGGACTAAAAATGATATCTAATTTTACATGATGAAAATTTCTTTGCTCAAGAAGAATTTACTGTGTGCTAAACTGAACTGTTTAGTCCAAAGATAAATAACGTGTAGAGACCCTTTCTGCACTGTTAACAAGATTGCTGTAAGCGGGCACATCTTTATTTATTTATTTAAAAAAAAAAAAAAGCATTTTCCCTTTGGAAAGTTTTCACATCTAATTTAGATGAAGACTACTGGGGAAATGAAAGTCCCTGTTCTGAAACGTTATCTTTATAATTTCATTTTCCATTACTTGTTATGTTAGAGAACTGTTCCTGTAAAAAAGTTCTTTCAGAGTGTTCAGTTGAGCACTTTTGTGGGACAGCAGTTAAGAGAACTCACTGGAGGGCAGACTGGTCTCCGTACTGACCAGACGGGAGTGTTAAGTCCCCTAATGATTCACACTTAGCAGCAAGCTACTGCACCCAAGAGTGCTAATTCATAATCAGATTCAATATGCAGCCTGTGTATCTTCCTCTGAACCAAGGCATTCGGCCTTGCCTGGAAAGCCAGCAAGTCCTTGTGTCCAACTCTGACACATATGGATCCTGGGTCTGGTCTTTACAATGCACTTGAAGAGTTACAAAATGCTTATAAAAGCATTTGTAAACTATAAAACAATGTATGAGTAGTATACTGTAAGTACTCACCATAGTGGCTGAATGAACCAAATACGTTTACTTTACTGATTTTTTTTTTCCATCACGTTGTGTGGTCTGTGAGATCTTAGTTCCCCCTTAGTTCCCATCCAGGGATTGAACCTGTGCCCCCTGCACTTGAAGTATGAAGTCTTAACCAATGGACTGCCAGGAAGTCTCACCTTATTAGATTTTCTTGGTATTTTATCAAATATCTAAAGTTTTCAAGACAAAGGATACACTCTAATAGGGTATATTTACATGTGATATACTTTAATTCACTCCTACTTCTTAAAAAACAAAATCTTATTAGAGTTTATGCAGTTAGATAGCAATAAGCACATTACCTCACCATCTCACTTCTAAAAAAAAATGTTTTAACTCATTCTAGAAGTACATTTTCAAAACTTTCATCTAATATTGAGTTTGCAGCTTAGAATAAAATAGAAAGAATACAGCAAATTTACAGTGTATGGGGAACAAACAGAAGGAAGAACTAAAAAAGATTTCTGGTACTGATATTGGCTCCTAACCTGAGCCAAATACCAGGTCTGGCATCAGTCGGTGAACTCAATTTCTCCATATTTTTTGAACAGTGTGTAAGTTAGCCCTGGGACTGCCTAGGATAACGGTGTTATAAACATACCCAAGTCCATCTGGCTTAAAATGTCTCTGTCCTGCTCAACTGTGGGAACTGAACTATATACCCTTCCAAACACAAATGCTTTTCCTATTTCACAGCTGTTCCTTCTCAGTTTCTTAAACTTTCCTACCTTCCAGGTACACCTTCTCCAGGACAGGGTACTTTATGCAGGCTCTTGACTTCAGAGCCCAAACCTGCATCTTCCTCTCTCACCAGCGCTTCCTACCTTTCATTCTGTGGTGTGAAATACTATTTATAAGCTAACAATTACTAAGTATATATTTTCAATCTGACTTTTCAGCTGATCTCCAAACCTCATATACAAATGTTAACCTATCTGATTGACATCTTAGACCAATTGTGTCCTACTGACCCTTTCCTAAGATTCTCCTTAACTCAGTAAATAGAAGAACATTATCACAGCCACAGGACTGGAAAAGGTCAGTTTTCATTCCAATCCCAAAGAATGGCAATACCAAAGAATGTTCAAACTACTGCACAATTGCACTCATTTCACATGCTAGAAAGATCATGCTCAAAATCCTCCAAGCTAGGCTTCAACAGTATGTGAATCAAGAACTTCCAGATGTTCAAGGTGAATTTAAAAAAGGCAGAGGAACCAGAGATCAAATTGCCAACATCTGTTGGATCACAGGAAAAACCAAGAGAATTCCAGAAAAACACCTACTTCTGCTTCATTGACTATGATAAAGCCTTTGACTGTGTGGATCACAATAAACTGTGGAAAATTCTTAAAGAGATGGAAACACCAGATCACCTGACCTGCCTCTTGAGAAATCTGTATCCAGGTCAAGAAGCAACAGTTAGAACTGGACATGGAACAACAGACTGGTTCCAAATCAGGAAAGGAGTATGTCAAGGCTGTATATTGTCACCCTGCTTATTTACCTTGTATGCAAAGTACATCATGAGAAATACTGGGCTGGATGAAGTACAAGTTAAAATCAAAGACTGCTGGGAGAAATATTAATAACCTCAGATATGCATGACACCACCCTTATGGCAGAAAGTGAAGAGGGACTAAAGAGCCTCTTGATGAAGGTAAAAGAGGAAAGTGAAAAAGCTGTATTAAAACTCAACATTCAAAAAACTAAGATCATGGCATCGGTCCCATCACTTCATGGCAAATAGACTTGGAAACAATGGAAACAGTGACACGTTATTTTCTTGGGCTCCAAAATCACTGAGGATGGTGAAATTAAAAGATGTTTGCTCCTTGGAAGAAAAGCTATGACAAACCTAGACAGCGTATTAAAAAACAGAGATATCACTTTACTGACAAAGGTGGGTTTTATCAAAGCTATGGTTTTTCCAGTAGTCATGTATGGATGTGAGAGTTGGACTATAAAGAAGGCTGAGTGCCAAAGAATTGATGCTTTTGAACTGTGGTGTTGGAGAAGACTCATGAGTCTCTTGGACTGCAAGATCAAACCAGTCAATCCTAAAGGAAATAAACCCTGAAAATTCACTGGAAGGACTGATGCTGAAGCTGAAGCTCCAATGCTTTGGCCACCTGATGTGAAGAGCTGATTCACTGGAAAAGACCCTGATGCTGGGAAAGACTTAAGGTGGGAGGAGAAGGGGACAACAGAGGACGAGATAGTTGGATGGCATCACCAACTCAATAAACATAACCGTGAGCAAGCTCTGGAGATGGTAAAGGACAGGGAAGCCTGGCATGCTGCAGTCCAGGGCGTCACAAACATTCGGACATGACTGAGTGACTGAACAACAATTGCAGAGATTCAAAACAAGAATCTAGGAGTTATGCTAAATTTCTTCCTTATCCAAATAAAAATTGGTAAGTCTACCTCCAAAATATATCTAGAATCCCATTCAGTTTCCTTCTTCCAATATTATTACTAGTAAGCTGTCTAGACTAACCATCACCTCTTGTCCAGACCTCTGCAAAGGTCTGGTCTCTCAGCTCTCACCATGCTTTCTTCAGTCTGTTCTCTTTGCAGGACTCAGAGGAGTAGGCTTACATACACACCATACCATGTCACATCTTTGCTTTAAGACCCTTTCAGTTCACTTCAGTCGCTCAGTCGTGTCCGACTCTTTGCGACCCCATGAACCACAGCACGCCAGGCCTCCCTGTCCATCACCAACTCCTGGAGTCCACCCAAACCCATGTCCATTGTGTTGGTGATGCCATCCAACCATCTCATCCTTTGTCGTCCCCTTCTCCTCCTGCCCTCAATCTTTCCAAACATCAGGGTCTCTTCAAATGAGTCAACTCTTCGCATCAGGTGGCCAAAGTATTGAAGTTTCAGCTTCAGCATCAGTCCTTCCAATGCACACCCAGGACTGATCTTTAGGATGGACTGGCTGGAACTCCTTGCAGTCCAAGGGACTCTCAAGAGTCTTCTCCAACACCACAGTTCAAAAGCATCAATTCTTCTGTGCTCAGCTTTCTTTATAGTCCAACTCTCACATCCATACATGACTACTAGAAAAACCATAGCCTTGACTAGATGGACCTTTGTTGACAAAGTAGTGTCTCTGCTTTTTAATATGCTGTCTAGGTTGGTCATAACTTTCCTTCCAAGGAGCAAGCATCTTTTAAGACCCTTTACTGGCCTCCCATGGTCAGTGAGTAAAATCCAAATTTGTCGCTGTGACACAAGGCCCTGCCTCATAGTAAACTGCCCTTCTGCCCACATTCCAGGCACAAAGGTGAGGTGTCCTTCAATTCCACCACACATTCTTTCTCACCTCACAGCTGTTCTACCCACTTTCCCCTCATTTGCAGTGCTCCTTCCCCCAGCTCTCCCTGCCTGACTCCTCCTCATTCTGCAGGTCTCAGCTCAAATGTTGCCATCTCAAAGAAGCTTGCTTCACCCACCCTATATAAGAAAGCCACTCTCCTTCTTCTTCCCAGGTACATGCTCTGTATTATCCTATTTATTAGTTCCTTTAGAACACTGATCATATTCTCATAACATTCTTATTTGTTTACTGTAAAGAATCTGCCTGCAGTGCAAGAGACCCAGGTTCAATCCTTGGGTTGGGAAGATCCCCTGGAGAAGGAAATGGCAACCCAGTAGCCCTACCTGGAAAATCCTATGGATAGAGGAGCCTGGTGGGTTACAGTCCATGGGGTCACAAGAGTCGGACATGACTTTGTGACTAAACTACCACTTCATGTCGTCCCTTCCCTAAAACCATAAACTCTGAGGGATGTAACTTTGCTTGTATTATTAGTACTGTATCTCTAGCATACCAGAGTGCTTAGCACCTGGCAGGTACTCAAAAATATTTATTGACAGAATGAATAAACAAACATATGGTGAGACCATTTATTGGTCTAATTTTAATGTAAATTAAAAAAAAAAAATCACTTTTTCCTTAAATGAAAACAAGATATAAATTATTATTCCTAGGAAGTATTCTGAAATCAAAAGTATATTGAAAACAAGCAAACTTTACCTGTATTTTCCTTTGGAACTTCTGATACTAACTTTCAAGGAAACTATTCACAATTTAAATGTGCTGATTCCAAGAAACAAGCTACCCTAAGCCACCAAGCTACATAACTTACTCTTTGAATCCTACTCTGAGTTCTGCAGTTTGACCAGATTTCACAAGCCAAATGAAGCACTTTGGAATGAGAACAAGGAAATGATAATGCTTCACATTTCTCCGTTATAAACCTGGTTTCCTGAAATGCGAGGATAAGGCTAAAATCCACCATCTTTTAGAAATGACTGCTCAGGTATGATAAGAAGAAGAATATGCTAAGTTTCCATTTCCCTTTCCAATTCCTAAGAATCTCACATCCTATAATATAGACTTTATTCATCTTGATCCCCTTTTCATCAATAAAACATCAGTACTAAAAGGCTGTAACAACCAGGAAATAATTTTGAGCAATTTTGACTTTCCTGTAGAGAACTATTTTGGCCCACTAGTCACAAGGGACGAGAAACAGGGAAACTTCATAAAATCCTTCTCTTTACAATGCCAGCTTGG
The DNA here is from genome assembly GCF_029407905.1 of Bubalus kerabau. Lineage (NCBI taxonomy): Eukaryota > Metazoa > Chordata > Mammalia > Artiodactyla > Bovidae > Bubalus > Bubalus kerabau. The sequence goes on from NC_073636.1 coordinate 7,769,843, forward strand.
AGGTGCTCCAGGAGCAAGCCTTTGGGGTTCATGTGTGTGGTATGCAGAGCAGGGAAGGGCAAAATGCATGAGAACAAATGGAAAAACCTTACAGTGGTCCCATACTGACTTGTCCAAGTATGGTCTGAACCTTACCACACGTATTTATACACACACACACTTACACGTATGAAAAAAGTAAGAATGAATGCATTCAGGAGAGAACTGACTGGTGCATGTGCAATGGAAACTAGGCTCCTTGGAAACTGGAAATCAGATACCTGAGAGTTTATTTAGGGATTCACGGAAAAAGGGGAGGAGGCTGGCTTTTCAGCTACATGAAAGCTAATTATGAAGCAGAATAAATGAAATGGGATAAAATGAAACATAGATGTGGGGTCAACTGGAGCCAAAAGTTTTCACACTATGTACACATGTTTCACACATGCAAGCCGTGTAAAAATTTTAACATATCCACATAAACACAAATGGATTTATTCCATACTTTCAATTCTTCACAGACTTTGCAAAGAGAGACCTGGAGTGGATGTGTTATAAAAAAAGCAGTGAAACACACAAAGATATGACTTTCTTTTTTTCCTCATCCTTTTATAATCAATCTACCTAGAAAGGACTCCCTAGTAAACTTATGAAATTAATCATGTTCACCCAAAGCCTCCTATAATGAAATTACTTCTTGTACGTACAAGGGACATGCTGACTCTCCTATCTGATCAGTGGTTACATCTAACAGGACAAACGTGCTTATAAGCCACTAGGGAGCTACACAAATTCTAGGGATTTTGAAAGAATGCATAGTTTACATTGTTTCTACCCATGTCACCTTTTTTGCTTTAGATTCCAACTGAAAACTACAAATATGGGTTGGCTTACCTATTTTTTTAGCTTCTTCAGCAAAGTATGGGTCATTCATATCAACATCGGAGGGAACATCATCTTCACTGGCCTCTTCAGCAAGAGCCTTAAAGATGAATATAAAAAATAAATACAGTTTATTGTAAGGACCAAAACAAATAAATGTGAAGAAAAACCTAATTTCTTTTAAATCAAGCAGTTCAATCTAAAATTAAACTAGTTTTCAAAAATGGCTAAGTTTACAAAATAACTTCTGATTAACTCTTTTGTTTGTTCAACAAATGCTTATGGAATACTTTATAAATGCAGGAACTATACAGGGCTTTTGAGAGAGACAATAGTTATCAGATATATGGTTTCTGTCTTCAAAAATTTTATGATCTATTAAAAGAAATTAGCCACATAAACAAAGGTATGGTGGTGGTTTAGTCACTAAGTTGTGTCCAACTCTTTGCAATCCCATGGATGGTAGCCCTCAAGGCTCCTCTGTCCATGGGATTCTCCAGGCAAGAACACTGGAGTGGGTTGCCATTCCCTTCTCCAGGGGATCTTCCCGACCCAGGGATTGAACCTGGGTCTCCTGCATTGCAGGCAGATTCTTTACTGACTGAGCTATGAGGGAAGCCCTAAACAACAAAGGTATATAGCAATAATAATTAAAGATAGGGAGTTCCAGAAGAGACAAAAATAAAACACATTCAAGGAAAAGAATACTTTTAGATGGGTGATCAGTGAAGACAGGTAGCCTTAATCTCTCACAAAATTGAGAAATGGCAGTGATTAACAATAGCATGGAGTAGTTCACTGTGGAAGCCTGGCAGGCTGCAGTCCATGGGGTCACAAAGAATCAGACATGACTTAGCGACTGAACAAGTGCATTGTGGGTTATCTTTCAAATCATTATTTAATGCGATTTATCTGCTGGTTAATTAAAGAAAATGATTCTTTGTTATGAAATTTCAAAAATACAAAAGCATAAGGAAGGTATAATGAACCTCCTGTTCTCATCACCCAATTTCAATAATTACTTTATCTATAATCCATTCAAGAAAACTTCTGTACTAATTTTAGGCACATCAATTGGTTACATTTTCCCTAATGAAATTTGAACAGTTTACTAAATTAGTGTATTTAAGTTAAAAAAAAATCAAGTCTATAAAGTAAACAGAATATATGCAAACTAAGATCAGACTAACCAGATGGAGTTTATCCCCAGGAATCTACAATATGTGTCATTTTAAGAAAAATATTTAGATAAATCCATGCAACTATGGATACCTTATCTTCGACAAAGGAGGCAAGAATATGCAATGGAGAAAAGACAATCTCTTTAACAAGTGGTGCTGGGAAAACTGGTCAACCACTTGTAAAAGAATGAAACTAGAACACTTTCTAACACCATACACAAAAATAAACTCAAAATGGATTAAAGATCTAAACGTAAGACCAGAAAACTATAAAACTCCTAGAGGAGAACATAGGCAAAACACTCTCCGACATACATCACAGCAGGATCCTCTATGACCCACCTCCTAGAATATTGGAAATAAAAGCAAAAGTAAACAAATGGGACCTAATTAAAATTAAAAGCTTTTGCACAACAAAGGAAACTATAAGCAAGGTGAAAAGACAACCTTCAGAATGGGAGAAAATAATAGCAAATGAAGCAACTGACAAAGAATTAATCTCAAAAATATACAAGCAACTCCTGCAGCTCAATTCCAGAAAAATAAACGACCCAATCAAAAAATGGGCCAAAGAACTAAACAGACATTTCTCCAAAGAAGACATACAGATGGCTAATAAACATATGAAAAGAGGCTCAACATCACTCGTTATCAGAGAAATGCAAATCAAAACCACAGTGAGGTACCATTTCATGCCAGTCAGAATGCCTGCTATACAAATGTCCACAAGCAATAAATGCTGGAGAGGGTGTGGAGAAAAGGGAACCCTCTTACACTGTTGGTGGGAATGCAAACTACTACAGCCACTATGGAGAACAGTGTGGAAATTCCTTTAAAAAACTAGAAATAGAACTGCCATAGGACCCAGAAATCCCACTGCTGGGCATACACAACAAGGAAACCAGAACTGAAAGAGACACGTGTACCCCAATGTTCATCGCAGCACTGTTTATAATAGCCAGGACATGGAACCAACCTAGATGTCCATCAGTAGATGAATGAATAAGAAAGCTGTGGTACATATACACAATGGAATATTACTCAACCATTAAAAAGAATACATTTGAATCAGTTCTAATGAGGTGGATGAAACTGGAGCCTATTATACAGAGTGAAGTGAGTCAGAAAGAAAAACACCAATACAGTATACTAACACATATATATGGAATTTACAAAGATGGTAACGATAACCCTGTATGCAAAAGAGACACAGATGTATAGAACAGTCTTTTGGACTCGCCTCTAATTAAAATCAATAAATTTATATTAAAAAAAAGAAAAATGTTTAGAATGCACATTGCTAAACATTATCCTACATGCTGAAGAAGACCTGCCAAACCCTAAAGAATGTTCATTTTGGTATTACTATCCTTTTGAGAACAAGGACTACTAAGAATTTTTCACCAAATTATTATAATCGGTTTAGCAGTAATATAATGTTATAGCAAAGATTCTAAAATACTTATATATCTAACTACATATATATTTACATATTTTTACAACTATTCTTTTAGATCTAAATTACAGCTGTATCAACTATGGCAAATAAACATGTATTCATTTCTTCAGTAATAATCTCTTAGGATCAAACTGAAGTGACAAAGAGTTGGGGGAAAAATATTTTTAACCTGAATTCTTCAGATCCTCCTGTATGTGGAGAATCCGGTGAGGTGGAAGAGGTCTGCTGAATCACCGAGTGCAGCACTCAGTCTAGAACAAACTGAGCACTCAACAAACCTATTTTTAATATCATTAAAAATATTGATAAAACTACTCCAGTCTAAGCTCATTAAAGGGAAAAGGTAAAAGCACAAGATAATATCAAAGTACCAATCAAATGAAAATCAAAGAAAACAGCTGCTAAATGTCCCACAGAAGAGTGACTCTTTACTGACCCCATGCAGACCCACTTGTAGGTCTTCCATTAAACTGATGGCTTAATAACTTGTGGAATTATTCCATTTTAAAGATATTTTACTGCCTGGGAGAGGCAGAATATCAATGCAGGCAGGGCTCTGACCTCATTTCCTCATTTTTCTATCCATTTCCAGAAACATGGAGTATAACAGGAGTACAAAAATCAGTCCACTGTATCATTCAATTCCAAAGCCCTCTTTCAATACTGCAGTTCTTGTGTAGCACAGAGAAACAATCCAGTACAGCAGAAAGCACTGGAGCAAGAGACTGGATTCTGGCACCAGCCTGGCAATTAACAAGGTGCGTATTCTTAGAGGAAGCACTTCATTTTCTACAACTATCAATATAAAACATCAGGGTTGGACTAAAAGTAATCATTTAAGATTCCTCAGGTTGTAAAATTCTATGACTAGTGATATAATCTTAAGATAATGAATGAACTGCTAGGATGCTGCATTTCATTGACAAGACAGAATATTTTTATTGGCAGGAACCCTAAGTGTCTCTGTTATTACTAAGGACTCTAACTCTGGAAAGATGTTATTTCTGAATCACGGGAGTCAAATCGATTTTTCACAGACAACATATTAGCACAGACGATCTAATGACAATATGTTAAAAGATCTATACACAAATATTGAAAAATTTCACAAATAGTGAAAAAAGCATCTTGAGAAATATACAGAAAAAATTTCATTCATTTTGAAAATGTCTCTCTCTATATATGCTCAAGTAAAAATGTCTGTCTGTACCTCTCTTTCTCACAAACACAGAACAGAATCAAACTGTCTTACACCTAGAAATCTCCTAAACTATGCATTTTATTGAGGTAGCACATAAATGTAAAATATTAGAGTGCAGCCTTTACAGTGGCTCTGGGCTTTTACAGGTTGTATGCATCATTCTGTAGCCTTGCAGAAAACACTAACCTACCCCCATGAGTGGTTACGTTATGAGACAATGGGTGCCAAGCACTGGTACCTTCTGATACTTAGTGGCTGTTCAATAATTACTCAATCATGATTATTGATACCTTCTGTTTCTTTTTCAGTCTTTTTTTCTCTTTCTTCTTCTCTAAAAATTGTTCCCAAGGGGTCAGTTTATCCTTTCCTTCCAATTTGTTTTTGACCATCTCTTCTGCACTTTCTTTAAGGCCTAAGGGAAAACACAAATAGTTTAGTTTAAAATATGATATCTTCACTCACTCTAAAATGTAATTAACCAAAAAATATTATTTTAATGTATTTACTAGAGAAACAAGAAAAAATGAATACTCCAATGTCACAGAGTAACATAGTATCAACTTACATCAAAGCTATTTACTAAAAACAAACAACTATAAACCTAACCAAACCAAAACAGATAAACAAACCAACCCAGCAGCTAAATACATGGTCAAGCTACTAAAGAAAACTCCTATACTTAGGCTCAAACTTTATTTCTTGGTATGTAATTTAACCACTTGAGACTCTAAAGGTAACTGGTCTTTAACACAGTTATTTCTACTTGCTTCTGTTGCCCAAGTAAAAGCTTACATTCCCTGGAAACTACAGGTGACTAACAAAAATTAACAAAAATTAATTAGTAAGGCAATCTCTGTGGAAATAACCCAGAAGGAAAGAATTCTTGTAATTTCTTATCAAGGACTCATTCTGTGAGTATACATCTTTAAGATCAAAAGGGCCATCATGTTCAGATTCCACTTTGTATGGTTTAAGTTCTTTCAGTGATGCTATTCGCTCTTATAGGTTTCTTGCTCCTTATATTCTGCGGTTCCTGAAATGTTTCTCGGTGGCTAATGCAATAACTAGAGAGGGGTGAGAAGAAAGAAAAAGCCCCAAGGCTGATCTATCAGTTCATGAAGACCTTACTACTGCCACAGTGAAGGAAATGTAATGGCTGTGTTATCACCTTTGAAAAAACAAATGTTTATTTTGGAGTATTTTTGGGAGATCATGTTCAGTTTGGAAAGAGGGGTCTTTAATATCTGGAGAACATAAAATCCATTATGAAATTAATGGAATGATTTGAGAGACAAGGTCAATCCAGATCATCTTTCCAGATACATTCTAAATTCTAAGAAAGTGAAAACCATTCTAAGGATATAATTCCCTTCTTCTCTGATGAGTATACTGAGACTGAGGATATTCAGGAACTTGCCTAAGAACACAGAATAAGGAAGCTATATACAGTTAGACTTTTAACTTCTAATTATCCTCTATACTATTACCAGATCCATCTAAAATGCTGGTTTGGTCGAGAATAAAGAAATGCATAGTCCACGAGTAAAATCTAAAGCTTTGGGTCTCAGGTTCCTTATCTGCAAAGTGAGGCTGGGCTGGATCAGAAGCATACAACTTCCTCCTCCCACATACACTGTTTTCCCTCTTAAAAGAAAATATCTGGTAAAAGTCCAAATGCACAAAAGAACTGAAAGTCATACTTTGGGTCCTAAGCCCCAAAGAATAGCATGAAATAGCTGGAACAGATGATTTCAAAGATCCCCTCTTTGGCTTATAAACCAAGACTTAATCTCTAAATTTCTGTAACTTCGAAAAGCATTAAGGTATATGCATACTCAAGGTTACTTAGATTAGTTTTTATGACACACTACTGCTATGTCTGATTTATGAGAATACTCTGATTTATGGGATGCCAAATCAGAAACTCAACTCTCAATTCACAAATGTTTCTTGTAAAAAAAACAGTTCACTTTACTAAGCAGTTTTCAGGAGAAATGTGAACTGTAGAAAACATGTCCAGATCTCTGACTGAAGCAACAGATACATAGCACCTTAGGAAATGTAAACACTGGTACTCACTTGGGAGAAAGCAGCAAATCCTGACAAAACAATTGATTTCAAATAGGAAAATAAAATAATTTATATATTATGCCTGTGGGTCAGCACACAGTCCAGTCTCAAATTCTAAATGCACAGTACTGTTATTAAATATGTTTAAATAATAATCTTTAAGGTATTCTACTACAGTTTCCTCAAACATGAAAGATTTTACTACTCCAAAATACTAAATTAAGCAATATATTTAGAGTCCCCCACCCCCACTCCACCAAAATGTCTTCTATGGTTAATTTTAATCCTTGAAACATAAACTCTACTCCTATCTTGGCATGATGTTAAGAAAGGTGCTTCTTTTACACGACTAGACCACTGGTTTAATGGGTCTCAATCTCTAAGAACTACTCCAATGTGACGACTGGGTCCTGACATTTTTGAGGGGACATGCATGGATATCTTTATAATAACTTGATAAGAACTATGGAATCTCTCTCTGAAACACTGTACTAGAAAAACTTGTCTACAATGTTCAAAAGTTTATAGATCTTCAACACTCATTTCTGTGGAAGGACCCAAAGGGCCTCAGGCAAACAGCATTATGGGGCAACAGAGGTCTCGAGGAAGGTGGGAGTCTGTCTCCCAATTTCAAGACTTACTGGTACTGACATTTGCAGGCGCTATATGAAGGTTTCTTATTGCGGTATGACTGTCATTTTGGACCAGATAATTCTCTGTTGTGAAGGACTATCCTGTGCACTGCAGGATGTTAAGCAATGTTATCTGGTCTATCATACTAGCTGCCAGTAGCCCCAGTCACGAAAATCAAAAATTTCTCCAGAGTTGCCAGTGTCCTCTTGGGGAGAAAAATCTCAACTCAGAGAACCACTGTTCTTGACAATGATTAGAAGTCACTTCTGAGAAGAAGGGCTGTATTTCAATATTTGTGTCACATAAACTATGTATTATTTTATTTGGTACTTGATTATAATGTCTTTTCTACTTCAGCAATTTCAACTGAATATGCCTTTTCTTTCAACCAGAACAAAGGCAGCTAAAGTCACCTTCTTTTGTATCCCATAATATTTAGCATAGCGCCAGACACATAGTAAGTACTTAATAAGCATTTAATTGATCTGTCTTGAAGAAAGAATTCTTATTTTAAGCCAAGTGTTTGATCTTTCATGTTTGGAACAGTCTTTCCAACAGAAAATGAATCAAAACTTTAGGATCTAAATAAATGGCCTTCATCCCGAAGTGGTTCATGCAATTTTTTTTTTTTTTAAAGGAACTACAGCTCTAGAATAATTCATAAAATATCATTCTTGGGAAATATTTTTCTGGTATTTAGTTTGTTTATAACAATAAAGAAATAGCATCTTCAGTTAAATCCAGTCTGAAATTTTTTGCTTGGCTCTCACTTAATACACCAAAATAGTAGAATGACAAACACATTGCAATGAATTAATACACCACCACGATAGCTTAAAAATGCTTTGTTCTTGCTGTCATCATGAGGTCATTTAAATCTCTGCCACAGATCACAGCTGTTTATATTCTAAATTCTTAAAAATATGCCCATCCCAGAAGCTTCTTGGCAGAAGCACAAGAACATTCTTCAAACAAAAGTTTTAGCCTCATTTGAGAGCAGCCACTATGTGACTGAAAAACAACTTCATTATAAATGTCTAGTTTTGTGCATTTGTTTTTTAAAAATTTTAAGCATATATTCAAGGGCTGTTGAATTAGTTAAAAATAACATTAATAATCCTACAAATAAGGGATGAGAAACTCTTTAAAACCAACCATGAACATAGATGACTCAATTTTAACAATAATAATTTAAGTGCAATTTATTCAGAATTATTTTGGCAGTTTGCATACACACAAAAATACTTTCAAATATTCTTTCAAAAGCCACTAAAGTAAGAATATACATTTCTTCTGACCTAGCTCATTTCAAATTTTGAGAAGTCTTCAAAGGGCAGGACATGAATAATAACTTATAATAACTCAACTAGGTACTATAGTTGGTTTTGTTTACAAAAATAAAATAAATATTTTAAGATTTCTGATATAGGCTGAAACTGGCACTTTTTAAAAATGTATGTGAGAACTCAGGATCCACTGAAAATATTTATGAACACTTATGGTTCAATCTTTATTTATGTATGTTGTATGTTTGAATGAGGCCATGGTAATACTCAATTCCAAAAGTAGCTTGTAAAATGTAACTAACTACCATCACCAACTGAACTCCCAACAAGGAATTCACTCTGGCTGTAAGGGTTTTTAGAGGAAAATAACCACCCATGCCCTGAGGGACACTGACATCAAAAATACCCCTTCAAACTGGTCAGTTTTCTCCAATGGTGGGGGGAGAGAGAGATTAACTCATCCTTCCTTCAAGTATATCAGATATGCAAAACTACAAATCTTTGTAATGAGAAAGATGAAGATTTGAAATGTTTTCAACTTGGTTCAAGATTTGTTTATAAAAAGTTGTTTAGAACATTGTTCATAATTTGGTTCATAATCTGAACTTCTGTAACTCCTTTTTTCCTAATCTCTTACAGTATATATTCTTTTATTCTGCTCTATTTAACACAGTTGCAACTTTACACTTATTTGTGTGATCTTTTTGTAAACTATTATTAATGGCTATCTCCCTTACTAGGTTGCAAGCTCCATGATGGTAGAGGCTACAGCTTGCTTTTTTTTTTTACCCCAACAAATGTAACCCTATGCTAGTGGAAGAACTCTGTTGAATGAATCCAAGTGCAGCTGAAGGGATACATAAGTCAAATTTGTTCCCAACCTTACAGACAGGGGGCAATAATTCATGAAATTAAAAAGTAAAATAACAACTAGCTCTGGGAACAATAGTAAATAACAGAATTTACCAATCAGCCAGACAGAGCCAACAAACGCTCTCTGTACGCCCTTAACACTGTCAGAATACTGTTACATCTACTACATGGGAACAACACAGTTATAATAAAGAGAAGAGAGTAGTATAGGTAAGCTACTTTGACTGGGAAGGCGTCTTATGTAACACTTAATTCTGTTTCTCCTAAAAAAGTCAATGAGGTATTCAAAGAAGACATCCCAAAATATGCACTAAATGAATAAATGTTAAGGCTTTTTATTGTTGTTCACTGTCCAGAAGCCATTTCAGTGGGTAGCAACTGGTTTACATTTGCCTTGAATTTGGGCTTATCATCCTCTACCGTCTTCTGAAACCCCTTTTACCCTCCCATTGAAGGATGTCTTCCATTTGCAAGTATATTCATTTCACTGTGAACTAAGCTGTCCCTGCTTCTTAGAATCAAATGTTCTTAAGAAGCTGACTTCAAACACAAGACATTTGGGCTTCATTAGGAAGCTATTGTTTCTTGTATTTGTCGGTACTTTATTTGTATGTTGTCTTTGCCTTTCAAGTAGCTTGTGATCATAATGTACATAATAGTAAGCTGTCCTTAATACTCACAGAGTAAAACTCTGGCCAAGTCTGATGAAGCCATTCTGCTCTTTAATTTGTGGCAAAGAAGACTGAAGAAATACTTTTCTACTGTCACTTTTTATACATAATGTTTACAGACAAAGTAGAAAATAAATGAAAACTTAAATGAATGGCTAAGACATAAGGAAGCTAAGGGAATTTTTTGGAATCTAGTCAAAATAAGAAAGCTCAAAGGGAAATGTTTAACTAGCTTAGAAGTAGGGATTTTCCTTGGGGACATACACTAATCTGCTCTGGTTTAGCATGGATCTTGGGTTTTAATGGGCTGCTAGCCAAGGAAGCAGGGGACTGAGTTTGGAGCTCGATCTGATTGCAGGCCTCAGCAGAGACCACCACCATGAGGCCAGGGTCCTTTAGGAGATGATGCTCCTCCTCCAATGGTTTAGAAGGAATACATGCCCTTTCTTGGCTTTGGCCACGGGCAGAACAAAAGAAGTAAAAACATATTTTCTCCCTCAGAGAATTTATAACCACAGGCCCCCACTTCCATGGGTTTGTGGCTAGGATTCACACTATTTGTGCGGCTCCAAAACCCTAATCCAAAAATTTGGTTTCAATTGGTCCAGGATTGGGAGTGCCCTTAGGTACCTGGCAAATACTCTCTAAAAGAAGCATGTTTTTTTGACTCAGGCCTCTGAGAATTCCCATAGGTAAAGAAAGATCCAGGAACAATGAGATCATAATCAAAATTCAATATGAACCAGAGTAAACAGAAAAAAAATAAGTCAGACCTACAAAGGCTAAAGATTTTGGAATTATACAGAATATAAAGTCAGTACATTTTAGAGAAACAAAAGAAATTAAAAGATAAGATTATTAAAGGTATAAGACAGATTAGAGAAGGAAAAAATTTCCAGAAATGAAAAACAACTGAAATTATAAAGTCAACCAAGATAAACAGCAGACAGAGGTAAAGAAAAAATTAATGAACTGAAAGAAAGAACTGAAGAAATTACCTAGCACGCTGCACAACAGACTCAAAGGTATGGAAGCCATGAGTTAAGATTCAGAATGAGAACGTACCACACAAATCAAATGGGATTCTCAGAAGGAAAAAATAAAGATGACAGATATTTTAAGAGAAAAGGGCTGAGAAGTTTTTGGAACGTTTAAATGAATGGGGTGTTACTGATCTTCAGAATTCTGGTTATCCAATTAATTCTAAGCCAAGATTAAAGCTACCAAGCAAAAAATGACTTAGATATATACCATAGTGAAACTCTAGAATACTGAAGTATTTTAAAAGCCAGAAACAAAGACAGCACTGTGGAATACAGTCAACTCTTTCCATGACAAGGGTTCAGAAGTGGGCCCCTGGGCCCTGGGATTAAAACAGTATATTCTTTAGTTACACTGGCCTCACTTATAAAGGCCTCCTCACATCAAGAGGAGTCAAGGGGAAGCCTTGAATGTAAAGTAAATATGCCCCTCCCTAGAAAAGGATTAAGAGGTGACTAGGTTGGCATATGGAGAAGGCAATGGCACCCCACTCCAGTACTCTTGCCTGGAAAATCCCATGGACAGAGGAGCCTAGTAGACTGCAGTCCATGGGTTCGCCAAGAGTCGGACATGACTGAGCGACTTCACTTTCACTTTTCACTTCCATGCATTGGAGAAGGAAATGGCAACCCACTCCAGTGTTCTTGCCTGGAGAATCCCAGGGATGGTGGAGCCTGGTGGGCTGCCTGCCATCTATGGGGTCACACAAAGTCGGACACGACTGAAGCAACTTAGCAGCAGCGGCAGCAGGTTGGCATACAGTCAAAGCTATGGTTTTCCAGTAATCATGTATGGATGTGAGAGCTGGACAATAAAAAAGGCTAAGCACTGAAGAATTGATGCCTTCGAACTGTGGTGTTGGAGAAGACTCTTGAGAGTCCCTTGGACTGCAAGGACACCAAACCAGTCAATCCTAAAGCAAACCAACCCTGAATATTCATTGGAAGGTCTGATGCTGAAGCTGAAGCTCCAATACTTTGGCCACCTGATGCAAAGAGCTGACTCACTGGAAAAAGCCCTGATGCTGGGAAAGACTGAAGGCAGGAGAAGGGGACAAGAGAGGATGAGATGTTTGGATGGCATCACTGACTTGATGCATATGAGTTTGAGCAAACTCAGGAGATGGTGAAGGACAGGGAAGCCTGGCCTGCTGCAGTCCAAGGGGTCTCAAAGAGTCAGACATGACTGAGAGACAGAACAACAAGGTTGGTGCATCCATGGCAACAGCAGATACTCTTCCCTCCCTAATTCTCAACACTCACAGCCCCATCACAGTCTAATTCTCAGAAGTTACTCACACACCCACTAGTCTGTCACATCTCCCTCTCCCTTCAATTCTCTATCACTGAGTTCTCAGGAATTCATGGTACGTCATCAGCAAAAACCCAAACACTGCATCTCTGCAGGTTTTCTGCATCTTCTTGCTCTAACTGAAGCCTGGCTCTCCCCTGAAGGGTCTGCACAAGGCAGCACTTTCAAGCACTTGCTGCTCATTGGTGGTGGGGGCATCTGGTTTCTTCACAGAGCAGTCACCAACTGGCCTAGGGCAAAGGTGGTTGTATTAATCAGTAAAGCTCTCTATTCAGTTTTAGGAAGTGTTAGTGGCCCAGGGTTAGGCAGAGTAACTTACTGACCAATAAATCAGGGACCCAATCAATAGACCCCTACAGGTTTGAAACTCTGGTACCTGAAAGAGGTGGTATGTCTGAGTTCTGGGGGTAAGGAGAGATTTATTCTATAAAAAGAATTTAAAAGATCTGCCATGCAGAAGAAGTTGAAATTGAATTCCTACCTTATATCATAAAAAAAAAAAAAAAAACCAACTCTTGATGGATCAAGAACTTAAAAGTCAAAAATCAGTCCCAAATGATACAAATCCACCCTCCACACCAATGTTAATAAACTTAAGAGCTTTACCACAGAATTCAGCCATTTAAAGAATATAATTCGGTGGTTTTTAATGCATTGACAGATATGCAGAACCATCACCACAGTCAATTTTAGAACATCTAATTCTCAAAAACGAACCTTTCTTTCTTCAGGTTCCGTCAGGTTGAGAGTTCAAGTCCCTCTCTTCAGGTTGAAGCGTTCAAGACACTTCAACACTGCCCACCCCTCAACCACTAATCTCTATGGTTTGTGCTGGATATTTAATATAAAATCTATGCCACTTTGTGACTGGCTTCTTTCACTTAGCATAGTACTTTCAAGGTTCATTCACTTTATAGCATGCATCAGTACTTCATTCTTTATATGCACCCATACTTTTTAGTTAGTTAGTTCAGGTGCTCAGGCGTGTCCGACTCTTTGCGACCCCATGAATCGCAGCACGCCAGGCCTCCCTGTCCATCACCAACTCTCGGAGTTCATTCAAACTCATGTCCATCGAGCCGGTGATGCCATCCAGCCATCTCATCCTCTGTCGTCCCCTTCTTCTCCTGCCCCCAATCCCTCCCAGCATCAGAATCTTTTCCAATGAGTCAACTCTTCGCATGAGGTGGCCAAAGTATTGGAGTTTCAGCTTTAGGATCAGTCCTTCCAAAGAACACCTAGGACCGATCTCCTTTAGGATGGACTGGTTGGATCTACTTGCAGTCCAAGAGACTCTCAGGAGTCTTCTCCAACACCACAGTTCAAAAGCATCAGTTCTTCAGCACTCAGCTTTCTTCACAGTCCAACTCTGACATCCATACATGACTACTGGAAAAACCATAGCCTTGACTAGACGGACCTTTGTTGGCAAAGTAATGTCTCTGCTTTTCAATATGCTATCTAGGTTGGTCATAACTTTCATTCCAAGGAGTAAGTGTCTTTTAATTTCATGGCTGCAATCACCATCTGCAGTGATTTTGGAGCCCAAAAAAATAAAGTCTGACACTGTTTCCATTGTTTCCCCATCTATTTGCCATGAAGTGATGGGACCAGATGCCATGATCTTCATTTTCTGAAAGCTGAGCTTTAAGTCAACTTTTTCACTCTCCTCTTTCACCTTCATCAAGAAGCTTTATAGTTCCTCTTCACTTTCTGCCATAAGGGTGGTATCATCTGCATATCTGAGGTTATTGATATTTCTCCCAGCAATCTTGACTGCAGCTTGTGCTTCTTAATGAGATGAAAACATATACAACGGAGAGCAAAGGAGTGAATGCTGAAATCTGGATGATGGTTATTCTTAGGTAATGAGAAGCAGGAGAGATCAAATGGATGGATTTAAGTTGTTGCACAATTCTAGTTTTTGTAGTGTTTTCACTTATTATTTACTAAAAATAAATAAAAGAAAGTCATGCTGGATCAATGATAAGAGTGTCCTAATCCAAAGATGGGCTCGATAAAGGATAGAAATGGTATGGACCTAACAGAAGCAGAAGATATTAAGAAGAGGTGGCAGGAATACACAGAAAAACTGTACAAAAAAGATCTTCACGACCCAGATAATCACGATGGTGTGATCACTCACCTAGAGCCAGACATCCTGGAATGTGAAGTCAAGTGGGCCTTAGAAAGCATCACTACAAACAAAGCTAGTGGAGGTGATGGAATTCCAGTTGAGCTATTTCAAATTCTGAAAGATGATGCTGTGAAAGTGCTGCACTCAATATGCCAGCAAATTTGGAAAACTCAGCAGTGGCCACAGAACTGGAAAAGGTCAGTTTTCATTCCAAACCCAAAGAAAGGCAATGCCAAAGAATGCTCAAACTACCGCACAATTGCACTCATCTCACACGCTAGTCAAGTAATGCTCAAAATTCTCCAAGCCAGGCTTCAGCAATAAGTGAACCGTAAACTTCCAGATGTTCAAAGCTGGTTTTAGAAAAGGCAGAGGAACCAGAGATCAAATTGCCAACATCTGCTGGATCATCGAAAAAGCAAGAGAGTTCCAGAAAAACATCTATTTCTGCTTTATTGACTATGCCAAAGCCTTTGACTGTGTGGATCACAATAAACTGTGGAAAATTCTGAAAGAGACAGGAATAGCAGACCACCTGACCTGCCTCTTGAGAAACCTGTATGCAGGTCAGGAAGCAAAAGTTAGAACTGGACATGGAACAACAGACTGGTTCCAAATAGGAAAAGGAGTATGTCAAGGCTGTATATTGTCACCCTGCTTATTTAACTTATATGCAGAGTACAGCATGAGAAACGCTGGGCTGGAAGAAGCACAAGCTGGAATCAAGATTGCCGGGAGAAATATCAATAACCTCAGATATGCAGATGACACCACCCTTATGGAAGAAAGTGAAGAGGAACTAAAAAGCTTCTTGATGAAGGTGAAAGTGGAGAGTGAAGAAGTTGGCTTAAAGCTCAACATTCAGAAAACTAAGATCATGGCATCTGGTCCCATCACTTCATGGCAAATAGATGGGGAAACAGTGGAAACAGTGTCAGACTTTATTTTTTTGGGCTCCAAAATCACTGCAGATGGTGACTGCAGCCATGAAATTAAAAGATGCTTACTCCTTGGAAGCAAAGTTATGACCAACCTAGATAGCATATTGAAAAGCAGAGACATTACTTTGCCAACAAAGGTCCAGTTAGTCAAGGCTATGGTTTTTCCAGAGGTCATGTATGGATATGAGAATTGGACTGTGAAGAAAGCTGAGCACCAAAGAACTGATGCTTTTGAACTGTGGTGTTGGAGAAGACTCTTGAGAGTCCTTGGACTGCAAGTAGATCCAACCAGTCCATTCTAAAGGAGATCAGCCCTGGGATTTCTTTGGAAGGAATGATGCTAAAGCTGAAACTCTAGTACTTTGGCCACCTCATGCGAAGAGTTGACTCATTGGAAAAGATTCTGATGCTGGGAGGGACTGGGGGCAAGAGGAGAAGGGGACGACAGAGGATGAGATGGCTGGATGGCATCACCGACTCGATGGACATGAGTTTGAATGAACTCCGAGAGTTGGTGATGGACAGGGAGGCCTGGCATGCTGTGATTCATGGGATCACAAAGAGTCGGACACGACTGAGTGACTCAACTGAACTGAATCCAAAGACTGTAATTAATGAACTCACATGAACTAGAGGTTCATAAGAATAAAAGGACACATTTAATATATTTGCCTATACCACTTTTGTTCTTCAGAGAACATTATAGATGAAATAAAAAGGAAAATCACCAGCTAGAAAATGTTATGTGCAAAACATACCACTGATAAAAGATGAGCCCAAAATATAGAAGAACGCCAAATACAGGAAGAACTCCTAAGAATCACAAAAGCACAAAGAACACTGCACTAAAAATGGTACCAAAAGACATGAATAGATATTTCACAGGTAAGAAAGCAGGGAAAAAATGGTTTTTTCATTAGTAATTAGGCAAATGTCTGAGCAATCCTTTAAAAACATGTCAGGCCATATCATCTCCATTTCCCATTGCCTTTCCAGTACAAGGTAAAGACCATCAGAGGCCCTTTGTGATCTGGCCACCTCTCTGCCCTCACCTTCTACTACTATCCACTCCCTGGCTCATTCTGCCTCATTATTCCTGAACAAATCAGAAATGCTTTCCCCTCAGGGTTTTTGCATTTATTGCTTCCTCTGCCTGAAATGTCCTTTCCCAGGATAACACATAAGGTACAACATACGTCCCATTAGCTCTTTGTACAAATGTCACTTTCTCAATGAAGCCTTCCCTGACTGTCCTGTTCACATTGTTACCCATTCCCACCCCTGAACTTCCTATGCCCTATCCAGGTCTTATCCTTTTACTTCCACAGCCCTTAACCATCATCTGATTATTTTACCCATTTACTAGTTTACTAATTCCCTTCCTCCCTGCTCTCCCTCAACACACACACTAAAATGGAGGACTCCACAACGGCCCAGATCTTCGTCTGTTTTGTTTAGTGCTATTGGTGAAGAGTTTGGCACACACAGCAGGAGCTCAACTAATTTTTGAGCCTAATACACAAATTAAAACCATAATGAAACACCATTACTTATATACTCAATTGGAAAAAAAATCACCCAACAATTATCAATTAACAGTGAGGATAAAGAGCTGTGCAAACTCACACTACGAGTTAGAGTAAAATGCTATAAGCACCCAGGAAAACAATCCAGCCCATGACCTTAAGGTAATTCTGAGTATGCTATACAACCAAGAAATCTGACACATATCCAAGAAGTTCTATATATACCTTGGTGACAAGTCCAAGAATATTCACAAAGACACTGCTTTTAAGAGCAAAATACCATAACAGCCAGCAACAGAACAGATATAATATATCTATAAAGGAATTCTACATAGCAGTGAAAATTAATGGACCATGTCCTCACATACAGAGAAGGCAATGGCACCCCACTCCAGTACTCTTGCCTGGAGAATCCCATGGACGGAGGAGCCTGGTAGGCTGTAGTCCATGGGGTCGCTGAGGGTCAGACACAACTGAACGATTTCACTTTCACTTTCCTGCATTGGAGAAGGAAATGGCAACCCACTCCAGTGTTCTTGCCTGGAGAATCCCAGGGACGGGGGAGCCTGGTGGGCTGCCGTCTATGGGGTTGCACAGAATCGGACACGACTGAAGTGACTTAGCAGCAGCAGTCCTCACATATGGATTACGGATAACTCTCAAAAATAAAATGTTAACAGCAAAAAGAAATGACAGAGGAATACATAGAGGATGCTTTTATAAACTTCAAAATTAATAAAACTAAGTAAAGACTTTAGGATACATGCATGAGTGGTAAAACTATTATACAGAAAAGGGGAATGGTTAACGTGGAATGTACTTTCACATTTTCTTCTAGGAGAAGGAGGAGGGTGTAACAGGGACTGCAGACACTGGTGATGTTATTTCTTAAGCTGGATACACAGGTATTCATTTAACTTTTTTCCTTTAACTGTATACATACACTGTTTACCTTTTGTGTCTATGTTCTTCTTCCCCACAATAAAGTGTAAAAAAAAGGGTGTGTGTGTGTGAATGTTCACTCTTTGACAACTATGTGCTGATAAACTGGCTTTCACTAATCTTTGTCATTTAATTCCCATCAAAATAATAGGTACTTAAACTCAGATTTTCTGATGTAAGCCCTCTGTGATCTTTCCACGATCACAGTAAACTACTAATGTTATCCCAAACTTCATTATAAGAAGGTCCCAATCTATATACTTTTTAAAAAATTCACCTATAAACTAATGGCCTGAAACTCAGGTGTCTGTTTTCCTCCCTGGGAGAGACTACAGAAGCTACTAACATAAGGGCATTTTGAGGCTGCAGTACAACCAAAATAGCATTTCTAAATCAATTAAACCAAAAAACCCTGTCTTTAAGAAAAATGAAAAGAAATGAAAAGCACTTTGGCCTCACTAGCATTTAACAAGCTAGATTTTTCTTGCTGCTGCACTCTTAAGCATTTTCTTCTACCTTTACTGGGATGAGTTTATATAAGTAAACTGTAATTCTGACCAGACTACTGTTAAAAAGACTTCCCAAATAACTATTAGGAAAGCAGTGTATTCCTAACCTTTTTCCTATGATGACAGATACAAAGAATAATGCTGTAGGGCACAATGGAGTAAACGGGAGAAACAACCAGAGGAGGAAACGAAGCTGGGGTCTCTGGGTGGCCTCAAAGAGAAGGGGATCAATCCTTGAGCAAATCAGTAACTCACAGGTGGTATGCTGGGTGGGAATCTCTGAAGCAGAGTATCATTGAAGGTTTACTCTTTCAACGTTTCTAATATTTGCAATTACCCCAGATCTTATTTCACTGGCAATGTCTTCTACTGCAACACTGAAAAAATTATAGAATAAGAGTTAACAGAGAATGAAAGTAACACTGAAATTTAGAAAATTTAGGACTTCGATTTATATCCATGGCTGTTTTTATAAGCGACCGTTGTTGCAATTCTTAGGGATTCTCTATTGACAGAAATCTACTAATTTATGACATGTCAAGCATTCTTTGTGTCCAAAAAGATATCAGAATTTTGTAACACTAATTAACAACATGTATGCCTAGAAACCTGTAGTGTTCAACAGCAAATATGCAAAAGCTTTCCCTTGCCCTTTTTTTTTTTTGAAACCTTCAGAACAGAAGGTTTTTTGAAACTTGCAGAACAGAAACCTTACTAAACAGAAGAAGGCATCTCAGAAGACAGGCTTCTTAGACATCGTCACACATGTGATCCTGGCCATGGACCAAAATGTTCCCTCATGCTGAGAAGTCTGTGCTTCTGGCTCAAAATTATGCATCCAAATAAATTACTTTTAAAATATTTTTAAATCTCTCTATGCCTCCACAGAAAGAAGGAGTAACAGTAACCTACAGCGAAATATACTTTATGACAATCTAAGCTGACGATGCTTAGACCTTGGTGAATTGTGGTGGAGAAGACCGTTGAGAGTCCCTTGGACTGCAAGGAGATCAAATCAGTCAATCCTAAAGGAAATCAACCCTAAATATTCATTGGAAGGACTGAGGCTGAAGTTCCAATATTCTGGCCACCTGACGTGAAGAGCCGATTCATTGGAAAAGACTCTGATGCTGGGAAAGACTGACGGCAGGAGGGAAAAGGGGTCACAGAGGCCTCTGTTGGATGGCCTCCAGTCCATCAATGGATGAACTGGATAAGCAAAGTGTATGCACATACATACATGCCATGGGATATTATTCAGCCTTAAGAAGGAAGGAAGGAAATTCAGACTTACACCACAGCACGGATGAACCTTGAGGACATTCTGCTAACTGAAATAAGCCAGTGACAGAAAGAGAAATACTTTAGGATTCCATTTATATGAGATATTTACAGAAGCCAAAATCAGAGAGACAGAAAGTAGAATGGTGGTTTCCAGGGGTTGGGGGAGGGCCAATGAAGAGTTGTTTAATGGATACAGAGATGTAGTTTTATAAATGCTTCTGGAAATGGATGGTCATGATGGCTGCACAATAGTATGAATGTTCTTAATACCACTGAACTATACACTTAAACGCACCTAAGATGGTAAAGCTTATGCTATGTGTATTTTATCACAAAAAAATTGGGGAAAAACCCGAATGTGTTAAAGTAGCATAAGGATATATGGCTTTTCAATTTTAGGGGGACAAAACAAACAAACAAACAAACAAACAAACAAGAAGAGCAATAATGAAACTGCTGAAAGCAGTCTGAGTGAATTCTGTCAAAATAACATATGGAACATGTGTGAGAAAAATGACAGTTTGCTAGCCAGGCAGTTAGGATATAGAATGATGACGTGGGACAACCTCAAACAGAAAAAGCAAAAGCTCTGCTTTAAAGGCCAAAGAATTCACAACTTCAAACAAATCAGCATAGCTGTGGGAAAACAATACATGAAACACACTCTCTGCTCTTGAACCAACTTCAGGCAGATTGTAAATCTAAGGCAAAGTCCAAAAAAGTACTACTGTCTGGAAGTTGTGGCTGCAGATGCAAACAGTGCAGCTGACGTGATACACATGCAGAGGGAAGGACCACATGAAGAGCAATGGCCTAGCTGCTGGCAACCAGAGCCCCTTATTGATTTACATACTTAACTGGGATCCTAAAATAGCAGACCAGTTAACCTAAAACTTCTAAACGTATGAGAATCTTGAGTACTTTCTGAAAATAGTGTTATTATAAAAATATCTTCAGTTTTGCTTTAGATTTTTATTTAAAGCTTCCTGGAAAACTTTTTAAAAACTTAAATCTCAACAGAGAAAATTATCTTTAAAATAATCCAGGAAATTCTAAGAAATTTACTGGCAACTCTACGGAGAAAATGTGCTAGCACTGTTTTTTCAGATAACTCTAGCTGCTTCTCATTTTTACAACACATTCCACAAATGATTCAAATGTTTATTGGTTTCTTTTTTCTTTTTGCACAGCAAGAAGTTTCAGCTTATTACCTTACAAGGCCCTTGCAGTCAATCTGTTAACGAGATGATTCACAGGAGGAGCACACACTTAGGTTTAAAATCTGAGCCCTCCACTAGCCGTGGCCTAGTAACGGCAGCGCACTGCAAGCTGCACCCTGCCCCCCCCCTCCCCCGACCAAAATATGAGGCGAGACGCAAGCTCTTCTCAGCTTATTTGAAGTTCAGTTTTCCGTTTAATGCTCTCCTCTACATGAACTCAAAATTTTAAACATCTGGTTATTTTAAAAGTTCTGACCAAACAAACATTTTTTTGTGACTATATCTCAAATAATGGATATACTGGCAATAAATGGAAATAGACACATAGCCAAAAGTAAATAGTGAACAGGTTTTGAGAAGTCTGAAAATTAAACTGTTTGAAGCCGGGCTGCCTAGTAAAATGAATGCCCAACTAATTCAAAAACATTTTATTTCTAAATAATGAATAATACCATAGCCACAGTCTGTTTACACTTCCCAGTGGGTCACTGAATACAGAAAGGGAGACAGGATAAAGATGGGGAAAAGGAAGTACGAAGGATAAAGAACAGATACCAGAAACAAAGATTTATGCTGTACACCTTAAACTCACAAAGTAACATATGTCTATTATATCTAGTTGGAAAAAAACCCAAGTCAGATCTTACTGCTCCTTAGTTCAAACACTCCAGTTGCTTCTCATCTCACTCAGTGAAGACATCCAAGGCCTAAAACTGGCCTGCAAGACCTTCTGACTTAGCCCTGTTACCTCTCTGACCGCATCCATTGTTCTCTCCTTCACGCCCTCCCTGCGGTCACACTGCTCTCCATGTGCTCCTCAAACAGCTTCAAAGCCAGTCACTTGTCACCCCTCTGCTTGCACACTCTTCTCTCATGGTTCACCCCCTGACCTCTACTTCCTCTTGCTGCTGTTTAGTTGCTCAGTCATTTTTGACTCTTTGTGACCCTATGGTATGTAGCCCACCAGGCTCCTCTGTCTATGGAATTTTCCAGGCAAGAAATATTGGAGTGGGTTGCCATTTCCTTCTCCAAAGGATCTTCCCAACCAAAGGATCAAACCTGTGTCTCCTGCATTGGCCAGCAGATTCTTTACCGTGGAGCCACCTGGGAAGCCTTCTACTTTCTAAATATTTTCCTACCAAAGACTTTTCTGTCTCCCCTTAACCAGAATATAAGCTTTAAGAAGTCAAGGATTTGTATGTTTTGCTCATACAAATGGTATCTAGAATGGTTCTTGGCATATGCTTAATAAGTATTTGAAGGAAAGCTTAGGCACTGAAAAATGCTGAATAGAAAAAAGACTAGATGTCCTTTCACCAGTGTCTATTAATCAGCAGGTAACTAAGAAACAGAGGACATCTGATCATATCTAATCTCCTTTAGGGATTCCCAGGTGGCTCAGTGGTAAAGACTCCACCTGTCAATTCAAGAGACGCAGAAACACAGGTTCAATCCCTTGTTTGGGAAGACTGAAGGAGGAAATGTCAACCCACTTCAGTATTTCTTGCCTGGAAAATTCCATAGACTGAGGAGCCTGGCGGGGTCCAGTCCATGGGGCTGCAAAGAGTCAGACATGACTCAGTGACTGAGCACACACACATGCCTCGTCTTGCAAACATCTATTTCCCTGTCAATCTAGGCCAAATAAAAGTGAATGCTTAGCAACCGGTGAGCATTAATATACTGGCTTTCCCAGGTGGCTCGGTGGTAAAGAAGCTGCCTGCCAATGCAACATACATGAGTTCGAATCCTGGGTCGCGAAGACACCTTGGAGAAGGAAATGGCACCTGGAACTTGCCAGTATTCTTGCCTGGGAAATCCCATGGACAGAGGTGCCTGGCAGGCTACAGGCACCTGGGGTTGCAAAAAAGTTTGACATGACTCAGCGATTCAACAGTAACAATCTCCTTTAAGATGACAGACAAAGAAACATGTCATTATGAACATGTCTGTTCATATTCTGGATGAAATGTCATAGGTCAAAATATACAGCTTGCATTATCTACAACAAAAAATTATCACACAGATTAACTGAACTATTAATACCAGAGAGGTTATTATATATTTATATGAGATAAAACTCATTATGCTTCACTTTTATGTATATCACAAATTTCCCAATGAGGCAAGTTCATTAACAAAGGCGCAATATGCTAATTACATGTGCCACCTTATCTACTCATCAAAATGAGTCAGATAGGATACTTCTCTATTAATAGTGACACACTGAGATGGGAAACAATACCCCACATCAAAACAGTGAATTACAGCTTTCCTTAAAAATCTCATAATTTAACATTTTAATTTATAACATTAATAACATTGTATTCTCACATTTCCATGAGGAACTAAAATACCAACAGAAAAAATAGTTCATTCTAGTTATTACACCATGTACCTGTTATCTGCCTCTCTTAATACTTACTCTTAAGGAATTAAAACTCCTAATGTTATTATACTGCATGCGTGCTAAGTCAATTCAGTTGTGTCCAATTCTTTGCAACCCTATGCACAGTAGCCCACCATGCTCTTTTATCCATGGGATTCTCCAGGCAAGAATACTGGAGTGGGTTGCCATGCCCTACTCCAGGGGATCTTCCTGAACTAGGGATTGACCCTGCGTGTCTTACGTCTCCTGCATTGGCATGTAGGTTCTTTACCACTAGTGCCACCTGGGAAGCCCACTATATTGTGCAATCCAATGTAAAAAAACAGGAAGTTTAAAGTCTAAATTTTTTTTTTAATCAAGCCAAGCCATAGTCCAACAAGTGTTAGTAATTATTAAGAGTACTTATTATTTTTCTAAAGAGTTTAATATTTGGGAAATTCAAGTCACAGAGAAACTGATGTGTGATAAAGTACAATCTTATACTGACCCTCTGTGGTTTACCGAAGTATAACATCAAAAAAGTTCTGTGGTTCAGGGTAATTGTTACCAGGAACATACATTCCTTAAGACACAAATTCAACAAAATACACCTATGACATGAATAGTACTCTGTACTATGAAAGTACACTTATAATACCTCGTAAAGCTACTGCTGCTGCTAAGTCGCTTCAGTGGTGTCCGACTCTGTGTGACCCCATAGACGGCAGCCCACCAGGCTCCCCCATTCCTGGGATTCTCTAGGCAAGAACACTGGAGTGGGTTGCCATTTCCTTCTCCAATGCATGAAAGTGAAAAGGGAAAGTGAAGTCACTCAGTCGTGTCCGACTCTTAGCGACTCCATGGACTGCAGCCTACCAGGCTCCTCCGTCCATGGGATTTTTCCAGGCAAGAGTACTGGAGTGGGGTGCCATTGCCTTCTCTGCCTCGTAAAGCTAGAAAGGTATTATTAGTCCCCCTTTCCAAATAAGTAAACCAAGATCCTGAAAGAGAAGTTCATTTGTCTCATCTAACACGTCAGTGTGTAACAGACCCCTTACACACACACAGAAAATGCACACACTTACTCGTGTGCACAACCACACCAAGGATCTACAGGTTAATAATACCCCATATGGGGCCTTCAAAAATACTGTGGTTACAGACTTTAAAAAAATGCATTATACAGCAGAATATCAATTTTCATTCGTTCAACTAAGAGCAAAAATTATATTGTGAATGTTGATGATAATTCCATGAACCTGGCACTTTCATCATTGTTCAAGGCACTAAAAACTGGTACAACCCCTTTGGAAAGCATTTGGTAATAATCTCAAGACACAAAAAGTGTCTGTGTCCTTTCCTAGTAATTCCATTTCTGGGAAGCTATCCTATGAAAATAATTCAAAATATGGAAAAAGCTATAGATTATTTATAACATTCTAGATGCTTGGCATCTGAGATTTAAATTTTGAGGCTTGGACACTGGTAGTTTCAACAGCTTGTGAGAGAACCACAGGTTGATCCACAGCATATGTCAAGTTGCTATGTGAGTGAAGAAGTCATGTTACTGACTGGTGAGCGAGTCTGACTGCCAGCATTAGCTTCTCCTTGTGGTCTTTGCAGGTTCTCACATGCACTGACATTTCTAAAATAGGGGGCTGGGGAGGGAGGAGGAGCATCTTTGTTAAAAAATTGTTTTTATAAGTAAAAGACCCTAAAAGAGTAAGCCTATTACTTGGCTGGTGATGAAAGTAAAGAGATCTAAGAAAGTACTGATATTTTTGGCTTTGGGATTTGTAACAGCCTTAGATCACATTTCTTTTCAACGTCATGGGCCTACTGAAGTGAAAGATTAGAAATATGATTAAAATATAATTAATATTAGAAATATTATTTAATATTCACCAGTAGAGAAATGATAAATTAAACCACAATCTATCTAATCACTCAGTGGCTGAATAAGGGAAATGGAATTACAGATGATAATTTTTCATTTTATATTTCAAAATATTTTACATGACATTAATATCACATCCACAAACAGCAAAGTCAAGATAAAAATGTACTGCTAAATATCAGAGGGAACAGTTGCTAATTTATTACCAGCATTACCCTGATAACACTAAGCTAAGGACACTGCAAGAAATGGAAACTATAGGCAAGTATTCCTCATTAATACAGGTGCAAAAATCTTTAACAAAACATTATTAAACTGAGTCTAGGAATAAAAAGAAGGATAATGCACCATGACTAAGTGAGGTTTATCCTAGGAAAACTGTATTGCTTAAATCTTCCAATGCATCACTTTTTGGTATTTTTCACTATATAAACTATATTAAATGTTTTATCTCTCTAAAATATTTAATAGAAAACTTTCAATCAAATTTATTTTAAATCTTCTTTCTTATCACCTGGATATCTCAATTTAAAACATATTCATTTAAAATATCTTCATTCAATAAGCTCATCCTAAGATTAGAATTAAGCTATAATTTCAACATATTTGATTTAAAAGACAGACTCCAACATTTCTTAGAATCATTAACCCAAGGACCTCAAGTAAAAAATTTCTTCACACATCTCTGAGTGGTAGGTTCAAACTGCCTTACTGTGAAATTTACTGACAAAGGATACTCAATCCTTTAATGCAGCCTTTACTGAACAATTCTAACAACACAGAGAATTCCTCTTTATACTACCTTGAAACCTTTCATTCAACTTTTATCCACTGGTGAAACACTGACTTCTGAGGTAGTAACTGAGATTAAGTCTTCATTTATATACTTATCATGCAAGTAATTGAAAATATTAAGTCACTTTAGATTCTTCCTCTCCAGGCTACATTAACTGTGTTCCCTTAGCCACTGTTCACATGCTAATACTACTAAACTTCATTTTTTCTTTTCACCACTTCTCGCAAAAGCCAAACATTTAAAACAAATGGGTTAAAACACAGCACCGAATTCTTACAGAACATGTAGGAGACATATGGACATCCTGATAAATTTACTGTAAGAATCTATCCTCAAATATCAAATTATGCTAGCCTCCCCCCTCCATAAAAACAATCTATGAAAACACATATTTTACTCTCAGTGCAAAAACAAATGAGTTGTAAGAAACAGAACTAAATGAATACAGAACACTTAACTTTTAAGCAATGGTGTTATTAACAGTATTCTTTCATCTAGAGACAAACTGAGGCTAAAATAATTGAAATATTGCCCAAAATCATATTTATCTTTAAGATATACATAAAAAGCAATAATTCGCAAAAACAGCATTATTCACAAAGATACATGCTGATTTGTCCCGGACTGTTAAGAAAAAATATCTATGTTAGAAAATTACCCTCATTTATCCTCTTACCTTGGTTTAGCTTTGACAAGGTTTTAATTATTATTGTAGTAGTATTTTACTACTCTAAAAAGTTCCTGAATCCTTCAAGGCAGTTATAAAATTCATAATACTATATATACTTCTTGGACTATCCAAGAATATTTAAAAATTGCGTTAATTGAGATGGAAAACTACGTATTACATATTTTGTGTTAGTGAATCCTCTCTAAGTAAAGTCTACTAGTGGTTACTAGAGAAAAATTCACTTATGAATTACATATTTTGAAAAGAAGTTTAATGACTTTAGAATACATGGTGCCTGGAATCAAGTTTCTATATTCTGAGAACACTGGAATCAAGCCTAGGAAAGGCCTACTTTCATAAATGGGTAATTTATAGTGAGTAAATTAAAGAAACCAAGAATAAGCCAGTACGAGTCTAAAACAGTAGCCCCAAAGTGAATTAAATGATGTATGCAAATATTATATTAACTTCCTCACAAAAACATTTCCTGAAAATGTGATTTTTTTAAGTTAATGTTTCAAAAGAATTGATCTTTTCTATCTGATGTCCCCAAATGAAGGAAAACAGTGAACATTTGGTTAGCATCTAATTCTTACCTGGAACCCACTTAATTTCCATTTCCATATCATTTTCTTTGCCTTTCTTTTCTTTGTCTTGAATAACTTGTAAGAGTTGCCTATATTTAGCAATTTGTTCTTCATCATCCTTCTGACTTTTTTTTGTTTTCCCATCTTCTTCTACACTGACTCCATCATCACCTAACAAAAAAAATCAATTTAACTTAATATACAGAAATAATTTCACTTCTAACTTCACTGTTCAATCTCAGTCACTGCAGCACTCTTCTCAAAGCTGTCAGATACACTATAACAATGGAATATCAAAATCAGACTTAAACTTAACAAAATGAATTAAATGACTTAAATCTTATTTAAAATAAAAAATCAGCTGCAATATAAGTTAGTACAGTGATAACAGTATACTTGGGAATCTCTGTTTTTACTAAAATTCGTATCTCAAAATAATCCTGTAGTCATGTAACGTCCTTGAACTTCTCCACCCTATAAGCAAGATAGCAGGGATGGCATTTTTTCCCCCTTTATGTCTCCTACCATCTAACACATATATGGTCAATAAAAGGAGTCTCAGTAGTGCTGGGATGCATCTGATACATGGACTTAGCTGTTCAATGACACAGATAAAGGAAGCTGCCTGTTATCTAAAACAAAGAATAATGAGTCCTTTCCACGTGATAATGAGCAAGCATACTTACTCTCAGGATCTCATTAGCACATAAAGAATAAAAATGAACAAATTAGAAGCTTGTGCATTTAATTTTCCCATGTGGAGAAAGCTTCACATTTCCATTTCCCAATTTTATAAAAATAATCATAATACAAAGGAACAGTGTAAAATTCATGGGCAACAAATACCAAAGAAAACTAATATGTGAAAAGTTTGTTTGCTCTGTATTTCCACTGTAATTCTCCATGTCAAAACATAAATTAAGAACCTAGGTTTTAATGCAAAACATACAGACTAAATGAATTGAGTAAATGTCCTCAGTAAAGGGAAATTTTACAGAAGACCCTCTCTTCTATGAGCTATAACTAACTGGTCACTAAATACATTCGATATTATTAAGCATTTAGCTGTGAAACATCAATGTTAATAGATTGTCCTTACATCTTCAAAAGGTGATGTGAAAAAAACTGGTTAAATAAATGTTTTTATAGGTTTTTTTCCTCTGAATGAATAAAAAATAGTCCACAACATTCTTTCCATCCTATCACACTTTTACATTTTCACTTGAACAGCTGAAATTCATTTTTTTCCTGTTTGTGCTTTATGCCACAATAATAATGTTGGATGGAATTCTGTCATGTATCCCGTAATTCAATGGATAAAACATCAGGAACGCATTAACAAAATGGCAATGTATTTCTTTCTATTAAAAGCTTACTTCTGAAAACATAATTAGAAGCAAGCTGCTTCCAGGTTGAAATTTTAGTGGTAAGTCTCTGATGGCCTACTTTAAATTGATTTTTTCCAGTACTAAAATTTTACTTTCTGAAGCTCTAAAATGTGGGTTAACTCATGTAAGTCTGTTTTCTCCCAATTCAAGGACAATACTTTGTGAAAGACTTAATTCTATATAAGGAGTGAAAAAAAATTGTAACAGTAAGAAGCCCTGGTATGATCTCTTATAAACTACAACAGGAACATCCAGTAACTTCAAAGCATTCAAATATACTAATGTATCTATCAGAGGTACTAAATTATAGATTATAGTAAGCTTGCAGTCAATTAAAATACTGAAGAAAAATGCATGTTTTTAAAAACTTAATTAGTACATTTCAAACAAAAAGCCATTAATCCTTAAAGTTTTAGAAGTAAAAATATATGATATGAGGTAGTATGCTGACTTTATATATGTTATCTCAATCTTTTCAACCACGAGCAGGTACTATTATGATCCCCATTTCATAGCTACGGAAAGAAAGGCACTGGGGGCAAAGAAAATCTAACCCAAGCCTCAAAGTTATTTTAAAAAGAAAGAATAAAACTTCAAAGAATGGACAAATTAGTGAAGAATTACCAAATCAAAATTAAGGAGAAGATGATCATTATCGAGAGGACCCCATTGCCCTGAATGCACGTACTGGTCTACCAAACAAATAGCCCTGAGACTAACCGACAGTTTTGGCCGTTCTCGCAGGCCAGTAAGACAAAAGTTAAAAAACCAACTAGTACCCCATATTTAAATAAGTAGGGACCCCGAAAGATATACTCCAGGGCAAGGATCAACCACAAGTAGAGGAGCATAGGAAGACAGTGGATAAAAAAAATATAGGAGAGAAACAACATGGAAGTTACAGTGAAAAGATTCAGTGTATATTTAATTGAAGTCCCAGGGAAGGGGGAATAAATACCTGAATAGATAATGGCTGAAAGATACCATGCCACAAATTCAAGAAACCCAACAAACCCCAAGCATAATAAATTTAAAAAATCTATTCTTAGTTCATATTAAAACTGCAAAAAGACAAAAAGAAAGAGAAAACTTTTAAATGCAAAGAATAAAATCCAGACAACCTTCAAAAGACTGAAGAAAGTAGACTGACAGCTGACGTCTCAAAAACAACAAATCAGAAGCCAGCGGAATATTATCATCAATGTGGGAACAAGAGGACTGTCCACCTAGAATTTTTTTTTAATCATGAAAATATATTCACAAATAAAGGCAAAATAAGGACATATTTAGACCAAACTAAAACTCAATTTTGGAAATTACCACAAATATACTTAAGGTAGAAAGAAAATGATCCCAAACAGAAGTATGAGATTTAGAAAAGAACAAGGAGCAAAAGTAGTAGGGAAAATGTGAGTAAATGTAAACAAAACAGTAATATTAATGTCCTATGGTACTTAAGAAGTAAAGCACACAGAATAGCATGAAAGCTCTTTTAAGATTCCTTGTATTCTCTAGGAGGGTAAAAATATTTATTAGTATTCAACTTTAATAAGGATGCAAGTCACGATTTCTAGGATAATCACTAAATGAACAGGAAGAGTCTACTTTGTAAACTAACTGAGCAGAAAAACGGTATGTAAAAAATAACCCAAAAGCTCTTAGTTTAAAAAAGGGATGGTAATAAAGCATTTTACTTGTTTAGGTGATTGCATAACTGTAAGAATCATGTGTCGTCTAAAAGACCAGACCCTTTTTTTGTTGAGGATAGGGTTTTAAAAAAAGTGTCTTTGGTTGAAGAAATTCAGGCTAAGAAAATATCTCTAAATCAAAAACTTCAATTACTATCTATAAGTATATATAATACTGTTCATGTGAGCATACTTCACAGACAATTTAAGGATTAGATATTCTCTTTCAAGCTACTGCCAAAGACATATTGTCATTCGTAAGTCTAGGTTAAGTATTCAAATGCTTACAAAAGCAGAACACCAAAGACAGACAAATACCTTGTGGTTCTTCCTCTATTTCCTCTTCATCTTCACTAGAAGAAGCTAAATAGGCTTGAAAATCCATGTCCAAAAGTTCTTCCTTTTTAAATTTCCTGTTCAGCATTGTAATTCTTTCATGATCAGTCTCATCCCAAGTGATCTCCACCTTCCACCAACGAATAAGAAAAAATAACATATAAAAATGGAAATGTCAGCAAGCCAAACTTGTAAAGAATACTTATTGTTAATGTGGATGTTTAACAGTAAACTAATAAAGACATACTAAAATCAATAATATATAACATGCTTAAGGCAAAAGTTTCTACCTGTGGAAAGGGAAGCATTTCAGTTAACCTGTGTCTGTATCCTAACTCTCTACTATACACAAGGCACTTTATTGCTGGGAGTAAAAATTCATCAGTATGGACTGACTGTGGTGAAAACAGGAAACTGCACTACTGAAAAAGTTAACATTATTATGAATGAGTCAAAACATGTTTTTCACCTGGAGTTCTAGGCATTTCAAGAGGTCTACAAACTGAAATTTCCTGATAAAGCTTTTACAATAATCTCAGTGTGGTCCTTTTTCCAAAAGAGATTAAAAGCCACTGATTAGAAAGGCATTTACTGGTTGAAAGCACAGGCAACCCTCATGACACAAGAATTTATCTATAACATGATCAGTCTGGTGACATGCTCCTGTCCTCTACGAAGCCCCCATTCTGAGTCTTGTTAGAGATTTAATCTCCATCACAGGGCAGGTTCCACATCCTTACTTTTTTTCCCTCTCAGGCTAATCTCCCCAGATCAGAACAAAAGGAGTACTGATTAACTAAGAGATCCAATCCTTAAAATAACTGCCATTGTTGGAGAAATTACTGTTAGTTCCACAATTCAGAATTATTCCTATTCTGGTCATTAAGACTGAGCTGATGACCACAAAATCACTTCTGAACTGAGACAGACATGGATGATACAGCTAGGCCATAGGAACTCAAGACTGGCTGACCGGATAGGCCTGCCTAGTTTTTAGGCTTGAAAATAACATGATCCTAGGTTTTGTGTGACTGAATCTTTCAGACTTCACTTACTGCACACTGGTGGGGTTTCCCTATACTTAGTAACTAATCAAGGCCACACAGTATCCGCAGGCTGCAGGTGGCAGATACAGCAGCTCTCTGCCACCCGGCTGGCCTCAGAACAGCACGCTGGTTTGTCACAAGAAAGGCAATGAGAAGCCTGTGTGGCTGCTGCAGAGTTCAGCTGTGGGTAAAAGGTACATGGGGCAAGAGAGCAGACAAGCTAGGCAGCTAAGTAACAAACTAATTCAATAAAAATCTTTTAGCTGTTTATTATTAAGCATTACTGTGACATTGAAGTAGAATTATTTTACTTCAATTTTTTTTTTACAATTTGGGGTCATATCTGCAGAAAAAAATGTGTCCCTATTTTAAATTTGCACTGCTTCTAACTGCGATTTGAAGTAGTGTTAGCTCCTTGCCCCTACTCCCTAGGATACTAATAACTGACATATTACTTATTAAAGAATCTAGTTAAGTAAGACTGTATGGGAAAGATAGAAGAGAAAAAAGAAACATTTGCAGATAACTGACTCAGGCTTAAAGGTGTAACAAAAATCTGGAAACAGGTTCAAATAGATGCGGTAGATAAAAATGCAAATACACTTGTGTTTAATTTCTATTTGTACTTATGCATTAAAACTTTGAATACTTTCCATTTCCAAAGATGCTATAAGTAAATAACAAAGTCTTTTCTTAAAGCAACAACAGAGTCCAGCTATATACTTTCTAAAGTGAAGAAGTACCGTTGATGTTCCCATTGCAGCAGATGTGAAATATTTTGGTTTATATGCTGTTAAATCCACTTCTGAGGCTACATCCTTGGGCTCATCATCAAAAGTAATATCATCTGGTATAAACCTAAGAAACAAAGGGAAAAAATGAATTCATTTAAACACATGCTGCAGTGATAAACAACCAGAGTTTAGATTGTCTTCTAATTAAGTATAGTTTATACATATATACCACATAGAGGTTCTACAGAACACACATGCAGATGAAGTAAACAATGTTAGAAATAATCTTGGCACAAAACTTTTGAAATTCATAAGCTATAAATCTGTAATTCCACTAAATCTAAGTGAACTCTGTAGGTAGAAACCCTGCATTAGGAGTCAGTTAATGTGAGTCTGGTGTAAATACACATGAGTCC
Source organism: Bubalus kerabau (assembly GCF_029407905.1). NCBI lineage: Eukaryota > Metazoa > Chordata > Mammalia > Artiodactyla > Bovidae > Bubalus > Bubalus kerabau. The sequence goes on from NC_073636.1 coordinate 7,802,915, forward strand.
CTCATGCTTCAAAAAGACCTAGATTCCTGATAACATAGTCACTGACTTGCTTCATGATATTCTGAAGATCAGACAGAATTATTAAAGGGGAAGTACTCTGAAAATAAAGTATCATACAAACGAGATATCACTGAAATAATGAAAAGCTTAAGGCTGATTCTTCAACACTAAAAATTTTAATATTATCTTATAATTTCTGTCACAAGTAATAGCAGTTAAATGTAAATTAGCTACTGTAACTGTTTGACAATTCTTAGCCATCAGGCTAATGAACGGGAGGAAAAAAAGCAAAGAGAAATGATCCATGGTTATTATATTTAGGTTCTATCATTTTCATAAATTTTATTTTCACACACACAAAAAAGCATGAGCTATATATTGCACCGAAAATGATATTTGAGGGAAGGAATGAAAAATTAAGGTTCATTAGGTCTACAGAATATGCTCCACCACATACACTTTTGCACAGATTTAGTAGAAGAAACATAACCATCTGAGATCAGTATTTTAAACATTGTCAATAGGCATGATTTTGAGGTAGATGAATAAAGAGTTCCCTAGATAGTAGGATAGCAGCAGAAAACTCAATTTTCTTTTATGAAGAAAATATATGACAAAACAGGGGATGTAAGTTTTTCCCATGGTCATTGATCTTGTTTTCTAGGTACTGCCAGAGGCTATTCTAACACTGCATGGAAGTGTCCCAAAAAGGAAAAGAAAGAACAAAATGATCCTGAGAAGAACATGTAAACATGAACTCATGACAGGCGGCCTGACATTCTAATGTTTAGTAACTACAATTAATACATTTAAAACAAGCACCTCCTTTTGAAATTATTAAAAAGAGAAGGAAACAGCTTGTTTGATGAGATAGGTCCTTCTTGCTATATACTTAAGCATGCTAAAATCTTACCCCAAACTATCAATGCAAAAAATTTTATTTGTATTTTTCTATGAGTCAGAATGCTTTTGAAGTATGAAAGCCAGTGACTATCAACTGATGCATTTTTTCCCCCCCTAAAATATTTCATCTTGACAAGAAAGCCTCTAACAAACTTGGATACAAAGAAGTGATTTCTAGCAGGAGGGAGGTTCAAGAGGTAGAAGATAAAACAAAAAAGAAAAAAAAAAGAATCAATGATTGTGAAGCATGATCTTAATATACTGATGTGTCTCTGTATTAGTCACCTGCTGCTGCTAAGTCACTTCAGTCGTGTCTGACTCTGTGCGACCCCACAGACAGCAGCCTACCAGGCTCCCCCGTCCCTGGGATTCTCCAGGCAAGAACACTGGAGTGGGGTGCCATTGCCTTCTCCAGTATTAGTTGCTTAGTTGTGTGCAACTCTTTGTGACCCCATGGGCTGTAAGCTGCCAGGATCTTCTGTCCATGCAATTCTCCAGGCAAGAATACTAGAGTGGGTTGCCATTTCCTACTCCAGGGGATATTCCGGATGCAGGGATTGAACCCAGGTCTCCTGGACTGCAAGCAGACTCTTTACTGTCCGAGCCACCAAAGAAGCCTTAATATACTGATACTTAATTTAAAATTAAAAATCTTAAAAAAAAAAAAAAAGTGATTTCTGTTGACAGTGTCACAGTAGAATGGTTTACTGGGTTCAAGGAACTAGACTAATGATAAAATGGTACAACAGTTTAGCTTCCTGGTTTCTTTAGAACAGACATTCCCAACCACGTAAGGTTTTTCAGCTTGGGTCAGTGAATCCTGAGCACATGGTGGAAATAATGCCCAAGTCTGAAGACAAGGCCAGCAAGACCATCTACTCATCAGCACTGTCCAATAGAACTTTCTATGATGATGTCATCAAAGTTCTATTTCTGTTCTGCCCAACATGTGGCCATTAAGTACTTGAAATGTGTCCAGTGTGACTAAGCAGATGAATTTTAAATTTTTTAAGTTTTTAATTAAATGTAAATAAGCCAGATATGATTACTGGCTACTGTACCAGACAGCATGGATCAAGAGACACTAGTCTATTAGCAAATGCCTTTGCCTCCACCTCAATGCTTTTGGTCAAGTTACTTCACTCTGGTTCCCTAGTTCTAAAAGACAGCTGCCAAGAAATATCATTGCATAAAACCCACCATCCTAAAAACACATCTGACATATCTGAAAGCATATAAATGTGAGGTGACTTCTAACACTTCAGCATTTTCTCATTTGAGTTTTCTTTCTTAAGAGTGATGTGCTACAAGAGCATTCTACTAAAAGGGAGAAATCCTCTTAGAAAATGAAGCAACAGAGAGCACTACCAATTCTAATATCTCAGTTCTTACAGTTACATTGTGCTACAAGATTAAACTGGTACCACACACACGAATTACCTTAGATCTACAAACGAACAACTACTTTCGAATTCCAGGCCATCACAATCCTCATAAATTTTAGCAGCTGTTTCAGGAGAATCACAGTCTACTACTGCATAATAGTATTTCAGTCGTTTGAATTGATAATCTCTCAGTTTTTCTCTAGAGGCCCTAAAAAGGGGGAAAAACTCATTAGGTTTACTTAAACAGGAACACAAATACCTCTCTCCTTGTAAAAAAGAAATGTAACTGTTCCAAGAAAAACATATTACAAACTGGCTTTTATTATAATCCATCTTCCTTTATGAATAGCCTTCTTGCCTAACATTAAATACTTACACACAATTTATTATTTTGACAAGGTACAGACTAGGGATTTTGACTGGAATTTTGTATTTTGAAAAGGAAAGCAAGAATTACATGTGGCTACCTATAATTTTAATTTTTAGAAAAGATTATTTTTTGTTTGTTCGATTACCATATACAGCTCTCTCAAGTAAATCCACTGAGGAGGACCACTGCAGTATAACATATGCTAAGAAAGCACTAGCTTTTATTATAAACAAATACCTGATCTTGTAGAACTTTATTCATGTGTTGTCAAGACTAAATGGTATTTAAGTTCAACTTACTTAACTATAGCTTATTCTTTGAGTGTCTTCATCTGGCAAATAAAAATTTGCCACCAATTTTTATTAAGTGCACATATAGCTCCACCTAGTGGATTCAAAAGTACTTAAAATTTATTTCTCTACATGATGATGATGAAGAACTTTATTATTCTTGCATTCTTATATTTTTCTATTTAACTAAGATAAATTATATAATTTGGAGGTAAATAGTTTCAATGCCCTTTACATAGAAATCAACATCTAAGAAAAAAAGCAAAATTTATTGATTCAGGTTTAACCATGAAATGTTTTTCAAAACTGCAATAATTACTTTCATGAATACAGAAATATAAATATGTACAGAAAATGTGTTTGGAATAGTGTGTCACTTCTGGCAGACTTTAACTTTCTTTGCAACCTATTTTAACCATGAATGGCACAAATATAAACTTTAGTTTCAACTATGAAAGTGACCAGAATTCTGAATTAGTGACACAAACTCATATGAGGTTTAGTTTTATTTTCTGGAGTGTTTTAATACCAGTCCTTTTCAGGAGCATCTTCAGGAATGCTTAATAACTCCACTGGTCCTTGAACGTGCTCTTCCTTCATCCTCTCCTTTCCAAACTCTGAAGGATATATCTAAACACAAAAAAATAAGATCAAAGTAATTTATACTTCCCTTTTCTCAAAATATACAGACCTTTGAAGGTCAGGAACTCTCAACAACTAGACAGAATGCAAACAGCAAGAATGGCACATACATACACGCTCCCATGTGTGAAAAATGACTGGATAAAATAATCTGAATTAAATCTTTGGTATTTTTTTTATCCCGGCTACTTTTGAGAGTCAGGAAATATAATCGTATTAACCTGCAGTGTTTTGTTACTACCAGGCTTAATATTCATTTATTAACTAATGTATGCTTTTTTCAGTTGTCTGAAATACGTAATTTATCAACTAGGGAATCCAAGTTTTTCTCACTAATCTAAGTTGCATAAAACAGGTTTGGTTTTATTTCTATGAAGCCAAGCCAGGTTTATTCTAATATGTCTATAAATAATAATACTATATTTAAAAATAATTAATCCACAATGCATGTGAGACAGGATGATGCAGGGCAACAGATGTAAACCATAACAGGTTTCAATGTAGAGGTTTTTAGCATATATGCAGTCACATGTTGATTCTTTGTGGTTTTTCCTCTTTATAAGTCCAGTGATTCCTACTGCCCATCTCCTAAAATATAAGATTTAACAAAAACACCATTCTATTTCAATTCTGCCTACAGTTTGACTTTTAATTTTTTTCTTTACTTCATCTGGCTATCATTTGGGAGAAGTGAAAGTGAAAGTCGCTCAGTCGTGTCCGACTCTTTGTAACCCCATGGACTATACCGTCCATGGAATTCTCCAGGCCAGAAGAGGAGCGGGTAGTCTTTCCCTTCTCCACGGGATCTTCCCAACCCAAGGATCGAACCCAAGTCTCCCACATTGCAGGCAGATTCTTCACCAGCTGAGCCACAAGGGAAGCACAAGAATACTGGAGTGGGTAGCCTACCACTTCGTCAGGGGATCTTCCTGACCCAGGAATTGAACCGGGGTCTCCTACATTGCAGGTGGATTCTTTACCAACTGAGCTATGAGGGAAGCCTTAGTTGTCCCTATGCTCTACCCAAACCTGAAAACTTCTGCAACATTATAAAATGTTGTGATGTTGTAACTGGTAGGGTAAATCCTTTTATACTGGTATGATTTCTCAAAGACTTATGAGTCATTCTCACTTGTTTATTTTTTTAGATAACTAATGGCAACCTTTTAACTTTCATTTGCACTGAGATTTTGACTGAAACTATACTAAAACTATAGAACTGATATCTTAAATATTTAAACTGAACAACAGTAATTTAGAGTTGCTTCAGGCGCTGTAGTAGATACTTCGTATGATCTGCTTTTCATTGAATCCTTACCACTATCTTAAGAAATACTACTATTATATCTACTTAGAGGAGAAAACACATTTGAGAAATAATCAATAAAATGCACAAGATCATATAGCATGTGTCAGAATCAAGATTTGAATACAGGTCTGTCACACTGCAAAGTCTAGAGTCTTAATCACTATGTGGGCTTTCTAGAAATACGGTATCTCACCATTTTTCATATATTATTTATCAAGTGTTATAGCTTACTTCATATAGGTTGTGTTTATAAAGTAATTTGTAAGATTTTTATATATTTCTGCTGTTAGTAAAAATAGAATGTTACTTGTTAATGTTAGTAATGAAACTTTTTAAAAAAATATTTATCTTATACCCTGTCCCTTTACTGAGCTTTATTATAATAGCTTTTCAACTGATTACTTTGGTTTTCATAATTAAACACAATCATATAACCGATCAATAATTTTACCTGTTCCTTTCTTACCTTCAAACTTGTTTCATCAGTTTTGTGTCTAACTGTATTGGAACAACTTTCAGATTAATTATTTTCCTTAAAAGGAAAACTATGACTATAAAAAAAGGGATTTAACTTAGAATGCTTAGAAATACTTCAAAATGAAATTGAAGTAAATTCTCACCTTTACAGAAAATATAACACCTCCTTTAGGTTTAAATGAATTGAACAAAGCCAGCAAATCTTTTGCCTTCAATCTATCCCAGTCCATGTTGCAAACTGCTAATCGACACGTAATCTAAAAAATGACAAAAATTACTTATTATATAAACTATATCATTCCCAATGCTTGCAAAATTAAGATAGTAAATATAATGCCTATCCTGAAATAATTAATATAGTATTTCTCTAAGTGATTTCAGTATGTAAAAGGAAACTTCAGATGAGCAACACAACAGTAAAACTAAACAGAAAAGCACTCTCTTATTTGGTTCTTAGTTCTTGAATCAGAACATGAGGATGAGCTGATTCTTTAACTACCAAGTTTATTAAGCTATTTTGCCACCCATGAGTGAGTAGGAAAGTTTAATATATCAATCTATAGCATTTCTAATAGGTACAGTAGGAACTGATACACACTTCTAGTTAAAACGATTTTCTAAAAATTTCACATGACTTCTGATTATTTATATAGAAATTCACCCCTAACTGCTGGAACAGATATTAACTTTATATAGGTATATTCTGTATCAAGAAGTTTTAATCAGAATCACCATCAAGATTTATTATTTACCAATAAAGCTTTTCCTTATTAATTTAATTACATTAATCCTACCATCCATAACAGCTACTTGTACTCTTGACAAAATAATCTTATTTATTCAAAAGGTTACCTCATCAGCCCGAGGAGCATCTTTATCTAATTCTCTCCAAGCATGCTCAAAACCAGATTCCTCTGGAAGTAAATCTGCCATATCGTCTTCATCTTCAGAACTGGTTTCTATATTACCTTTGCCCCTCGCAAGATCAGGGCCACTGTCGCTTTCATCATCATCCTCACTATCACCTTCCTCATCATTTTCAATTCCTCCATCATCATCATCATCATCATCAGCATCTTCATCATGAAGATCAGCAGCAGCGGCCCTACAAATGCCTGTAATTTCATCTTCAGATTCTTCATCACTTCCTGTTTCACTAGCACTTTCTGAATCTTCCTCCAGAGCATCTTTGTCAAACCTTTTACCACCTGTTGAGTCTTCATGACCATCGCTGTCTCTTGCCATTATGAATGGAACCACTGCAGAAAGGTCAAAGGAGAAATTAAGAAAATGTAAACGATGTATTAAATTAAATCCAAGTTATTTTGACCTCAAATCCAGTAAAAATTTAATTTCCATGAAGCAGACTAAAGGAAAATATAAATTCAACAAAATTCATGCCTAACCAAATGAAGTTTTGTTAGGAGAAAGAGTAGGAACTAAGCTTTATTTCAGTATCACAAGAGTGGGGTGTAATAAAAGATAACCAGCAGATGTGAAAAAGCCAAAAAAGGGCATTAACCTAAGTTCTATAAATGGGATCAGAAAACTACCACAATTATGAAAGTAAATTAGTATGAGATAAGCATCAGAATTCATTTTTAAACAACTTGCTTAAAATAACACCTTGGGGACACATTTCTATCTAGTATTGCAGTAATTCTTAAGCATCAGTTATTATCATACAATTTTCATGATTTTTGCCTATCAATGACATTTTTCACGAAGCTGTTTTTTTAATTAAAATTAGCAGCTTGTTCTAAACACTATCCCTGAAGTCACAGATTTCATATATCTGTGATGTGGTGGTTACTTTTTCCCTCTAAAATGTTGAACCACATAACTATTAATATAAAAAAAGTTTAAATATCACCTGATAAGACATCGTCTCACAGTTAACAGTGGTACACATATCACATTTGGGGTCATGTAACAAACTGAAAAAATTAAATCATAGTATTTTAATATTTTTGACAATATCAAGTATACTCATAACATTTATTCATACACTAAATATTTGTTCAAGGCCCACTGTGTACAAAACCTTATTTTAAATAATGAGAGAATACAAAGAAACAAACAAAAATAAGCTAATAAATAAATAAACAATGAGGGAATACAAAAATAAGTTAACTGCCTCTGTTTCTAGATGGCAATACTCTGGTGGTAACTGCAAATACTACTACTTACTTACCTATTTTTTAAAAATGCTTATTTTTCTCTGATTACAAAAGTAATGACTGCTCATAGCAAAAGAAAAACAAAAAAATATGGTTTAATGAAGAAAATAAAGATGACTAGTAACTTTTCATTTAGAAGTAACTGGGTGGTTATTTTGGTATGCAACTCTGTAAATTTGTTTTCTATGATATGCCCCCTAATTTAAATAGCTGGTCATACTATCTACTCAATTTTGTAATCTATTTTTAAAACTTCATATGTTACAGACATATTTGGAGGTATCGGAACTCATTTAAGGGATTCCTTGACAGCTCAGTTGGTAAAGAATCCGCCTGCAATGCAGGAGACCCCGATTCGATTCCTGGTTTGGGAAGATCCACTGGAGAAGGCATAGGCTACCCACTCCAGTATTCTTGTGCTTCCCTTGTGGCTCAGCTGGTAAAGAATCTGCCTACAGTGTGGGAGACCTGGGTTCTATCCCTGGGTTGGGAAGATCCCGTGAAGAAGGGAAAGGCTACCCACTCCGGTATTCTGGCCTGGAGAATTATACAGTCCACAGGCTCACAGCGAGTCAGACATGACTGAAGACTCTCACTTTCATGGTCTTTCATTAATGACTTATGTTACCATTTTAAAATTTCAAAACAGGGTTACAGTCCACGTTCTTTGCACACATGTCTCATTATTTATTTAAATTCTTAAGCACACAAGTGCTGGGCAACATTTTAAAATGACATGTAATATCAAACTGCAGCTCCTCACATCACCTTTACCTCACAGCACTTAAAAAGCCCCTTGTACACAGTAGTTGCTGGAATGGTGAGTGATGAATACTAATGAGCAAAAGATGGTGATATGTGGAGTCACTTAATCTCTAAGAGATAATGCTTTTTCTGGATTGAGGAACCAATGAAAATTACAGCAAGCAACAAGGTGGGGCAGAAAGACTCAAAGACTTGAGTTAGAGGTCTGTGTATCCTCATAGAAATCACTTTAACCTTGTTTCCTAAGTAATGTAACCTAATTTCTCATGGTTATTCAGAAACCTAAGATAATGTAAAATAAATCCAAAGGATTACTGGACATATTAATATTAACCCAGTACCCTAAATCTACTGAAATTTAAAGGAAGCTAGATTAACGTAGCTCACAAATGCAGCATCAGGCCAACCTTGCTACTGTTCCAATCTGATTTTGTTTTCCATTTTCAGTAACCAGACTTGCATCCCTTCTCCCTATACCTCAGTTTGCTGCCTGGTTCCTCTACAAATGGAATGAGATCTCACTCCTAACCCCTTAGTCCCTGTTATTTAGAATTCTGTCCACTGCCTGATACTTCCTACCTTCTCAATGTGACCATGGCCTGTCAAGACGTTTCTCTTTTATTGATGCCTACCCTGCTAGGGTACTGTAACCATAACCACCCTTTGTCTGGGTTATCTGAACATCACCAGTTTTCAGTTACAACACCAATGATCAGCAACACCAATACTCAAAATTTCCTGCTGCCGGACAGGACAATTCTAATTAGCTTAGAAAACTTGTGAACATGAACTAGAATCAGACATTTCTTACTTCGTATCAAATAATCATTTCTAGCTTTATTCTTCACTCACTCCTTCAGACATCTTATTATCTAATCAAATAGGAATACTGATCTCTTCTGAACAAGCCCAACCAAACGTCTGCTCAAAAAGTTCTCTCCATTTAGGATACTTTGGATTCCAAGTTTAATTCTTCTAAACTCCAACAGAGATAGCACTTCACCTATGAATTTTACCAATTACTGTATCTTGAGTGACCTCTTCCTCCAAAGTCTCAGAGGCCTTTTCTTCTACGGTACTTAAAATTACTCTATTATGTATTATGGTTCTGATTTCTTCCACTTTGTATCTGCACTATCCAATATGGTAGCCAGCAACCACATATGGTTAACAGCACCTGAAAAACAGCTCGTCCAACTAGATATAGTAAGAAAACAGAATGTAAAATATCCTATTACATTTTCATATTGATTACATATTGAAATAGTTTTTGATATATTAGGTTAAATAGTATATATACTCATAGGAGAAAGCAATGGCAATCCACTCCAGCGTTCTTGCCTGGAGGATCCCATGGACGGGGAGCCTGGTAGGCTGCAGTCCATGGGGTCGCACAGAGTCGGACACGACTGAAGTGACTTGGCAGCAGCAGAATATATTCATGTATCTATTAATCACTGGTTTCTTACTTTTTAATGTGTCCAATAGAAAATTCAAAGTTACAGACTTCTATTGGACAGTAGTGCTTCAGATCAGGGCTATTGCATAGTGTTGCAAGCCATTATTTGCAAAAGCTGATTTTCAAAGGGTCAAGAAGGGCTACAATCAAAACCAAACTTCAATCACCAAGCCTCACACCTTGCAGGAACAGTGTGTCTTTTTGGGGAAAACAGTCTATGCCTCCCTCAAAGGTACTGTCCTCACCACGCTGTGAGCTCTGGAAGCTCTGTGGGTCCAGAAGGGCGTATGTTTTTCTAATTTTTGTAAAGGCATCATTTAAACTAGCAGTAGCCCTAAGATGGGAGGAATCATGTCTTGATGTTCTATCTGCCACATATTTACTAAAAGTAGTTGAATAAATGAAGCAATGCCTGAGTACCCAACTCTACTTTCTTCAGATACATCTCTTCTTACCCTGTCATGAGATCACATGACACTTTATCTAGTTAGAGAACACAGCTGTCTCTAGTGCTCACCATAAATCAAAATCACTGGTTTAGCCTCAAGACTCATACTTTGTCTTTCTTCTAGCCATTATGGCTTCAAATCAAAAATTATCTTATGGTGTATTATCTTTCATAGCTTTATACTTCTAAATAAGTATTTGACCACTCCTATGATACTATGAAAACACTTATTATACATATTTCCTTTTTAAAAGACCAGTATAAGAATAAGTAATACCAAAGATTCCTTAGTTCTTTCAAACCAACCTGATTGCATTTTTCTTCTTCTTGTCTCAGAATACTTGACCTTGGGAGACTGAACAATCTCAGAGGTGCCTGAGTCTACCATTCTTAGTTGTTCTTTGGGAAACGAGTCTGTGCTCTGTTGAACAGTGTTTTTTTCCCCTTTTGTACTTTTTTGTGTAAATTCTTTGCTATCTTTCTCAAGACTTACTAAGTCGATCTTCTTAGATTTGCATGAGGTTTTCATTTTCTGAATTCTCTCTGAGTTATCTAAATCATTATTTCCAGAATCCTTTTGATGAATTTTCTTGGTTTTTTTCTTTTTATCTTCAACAAGATTTTTTGATTCTACTTCATTTATAGTCTGGGGTTTTTTCTTCTTCATTTTCTTTTGACTTAATGTTTTATTATTCTCATCAGAGAGATCGGAATCAGAATCTGAAAGGTCGTAAAAACGTTTCAAGTCCTCTGTAGTGCTGTGGTTGATGGGACGTCCTCTTTTATCCACAGCATAATTCAATTTGAACTTTTTGTCATGAAACATTGCTCGAAATCTCTTGTCAATTTTGACTTTTCGATCCTTTTCTGGCATTTCCCAAAATCTTGGGTCCTTTGCAACCCGTCTAAACCGTTGGTCACTCATGATTTCTTGTTTAGATGCCATTTTTAAATGTGTAACTGGACAAATGCCTGACGAAATCAAATACTAAAAAATAAAATCATAATGAAAGGTTAGTAACAGAATTAAGTAAGATGCTTTGGGAAAATATTAATTCACAATACTATATTCTAAGCTACATTAAGTAAAATAAAAGAGGTCTAATTTCATTTCCCGAACGAATCTTGAGTCACATGCAGAAAAGAAAAACTATCAGAATATTTTGAGTACAGCATTTGAAGAAATAAACTTAAGGCAAAACCAAGCAGAATTCCAGGTCTTTATGGAGGGAGGCAAATGATTACTAGCCAACTACCCTCACTTAGATATCCCATATTTCTACTTTATATTTGTATGTGTTACAAGTAAAAGCTAATATGATTAAAATATCCTTAAGTCTCAGTCGGTCTTATTTGTTTTTTCACATTCTGGTCCTATTATCTCCGTTAATCCTGACTTCGTTTTATTCGGAACAGCCTTTACTTCGACCAGGCTGTAACAGAACAAAATGAATTCAGGTTTAGCTTACAAAGTTCCCCCTCTTTGTATACAACCACCCTTCGAGAACCAGGTAAAGCCTCTCTCTAGTTAACAAATACAAAGCAGTGCTTTGTTTCAAAAGCAAGGCTTGACTATGACGCACCATTAAATATTTGACCCTCAGAACAGCCTTGTGGGGTAAACAATATTTCATTCAACTATCAGAGGTAAAGCGTATAGATGTTTAGAACGAAAGCACTTGATCTACGCCAGATATTCGGAGACAGGAAGGCGACCTGACCTCACCTCGGTCGCCCGCCCTCATCTCCGGTGCCCACCTGCCCCTCCTACCCACCCGGTAACGCCGGGAACACCAGGGAACTAGGACCTGCTTCCCAACTCCCAAACCTCAGAGAGCCGCTTTGGGGCTCAAGTCCCTCAACACGACCTGGAGGAGGAGCAAAGAAGCTTGAAGATAGGGGTCGGAAAAGCAAGGAGGAAAAACGCGGCGCTCGTAAACCCGAAGGAGAATCTGTCGTACACTGCCTCTGTCCCTCTTCTCCTGGAGCCCGACTCCACTCATCGACTCCGAATCCTCTCACGGCGTCACATGGGGCCCCACACCCACAATCCTCTGCGAGACACCCCGCCGTGATGGCACGCGAACTGGGCCAAACTTCCTCCGCTTTCCCTCAGCGAAGTGCTCCGGCGTCCTTGCCGTAGCCTCGGCGCATGCGCTCGATAGCCGAGCCGGCTAGGGGTGTATGCGCTGGAGATGCCTCTGCTCACCCCGCTTCGGTTCTCGTGGCGGCGGCTGCCGGCGGCCGGGGTCCCCGTGAAGAACCTCGGCCTCAGGACGGTGGCCTCTGGCGCCTCTTCCCCAAGTGGTGCCTCGCCCAAAGCCTTCAACATCTTCGATCGGGATTTGAAGAGAAAGCAAAAGAACTGGGCGGCCCGGCAGCCGGAGCCGATGAAGTTCGACTACTTGAAGGAGGAGGTGAGTCTGCGAGACGGCGCGGAGGGTGGCTTCGGGTGTCGGATCTCCGGCCAGGGCCCGAACGCCCCCACCTCGCCGTGTGACCTTGAGAGGCAGCCCTGCCTGTCTGGGCCTCTGCTGTAATCGCGCAGGGGCCGGGCGCCGGTGGTTGCAAGGTGCGATTCATTCATTCATTCATGTCCTAGGCGGATAGCATTAATACTTGAGTTATAGGTGTACCTGGGGCAAAGCAAGACCGCTGCCCTCAAGAGATTTCATTCTTGTGAGAGACGAGACAGTGAACCGAAAAGGTAATTTCAGCTAATGAAGTAAGGCCAGATAGTGAAGTGAAGTAGTAAAGTGACTGCGTGGTCGGGGGCAGACGACGAGGCAAGAAATTAATCAAGCTGGGATCTGGGGGATGTCGGGGCGAAGTTTTGCAGGTAAAGGGGAAGACGAACCCAGAGGCCCTGAAGTCAAAATGGCCTTGTCAAGGCCTCCAGGAAAGCTCCAGTGGGAGGCAAGAGAGTGCCTAGGTCAGGAGGGCCTTAATGGGTAAGAACTTTGGATTTTCTTCTCTATCTCAGCTGTACATTCTATGTGGTAATTTCTGGCCACATGCAGCTTTTGAGCACTTGAAATGTCCCTTTGAGATGTGCAGTAAGTGTAAAATACAGTGGGTTTCAGTGAATTAATATGGAAAAAGGATGTAAAATATTTCCTTAATATATTTTTATATTAATTACACGTTGAAACTCTATTTTGATATTTTGGGTGAAAATCAACTTCTTTACTCTTTTTAAAATGGCTACTAGAAAATCTTTGGAGAAGGGCATAGCAATCCACCTGCCTGGAGAAATCCATGGACAGAGGAGCCTGGTGAGCTACAGTCCATGGGGTCACAAAGAGTCAGATACAACTTAAGTGACTAACACTTTCAACACTTTCACTAGAAAATCTTTAAGTTGCTCATGTGGCTCTGATTGTTTTTCTACTGGCCAAATGGCTCTAGAGTCTAGAAGAATGGGAGGCTGTTGAATGGTTTTCAGCAGTAAAGTGATGGGATCTGATTCATCTTTTAGGAAGATTCATTAAGATGAATTAAGATCTCTGATTTATCTGTGCTGTTTTGAGAGACCTCTTCCTCTTTACCCAGGTGGACTAGGGACTTGAGCCAGTTTCTACTCTCTGAACAGGCAGCACAGAGCTCAGGCCTGTGTAAGTGCTTGTTCAGGCATAGACCAAAATTGAAATCAAGTGTGATGATTGCAGCCAACACTTACTGAGCTCCTACTCTGGGCAGAACTTTGTGCAGGTCCTGGCCAGATCAGATGACTGACTCTGTGACACATATAAATATTTAGAAGATGTGAGTTTCCAGACACTCTCTTCCAGGAAAGGCACCTGGATTACAACTTGACTGAGGCCTCACCATTGTTTAGGACTAGAATAAATGAGATAAAGTATACGAGAGTCTTTTAAAATAATAAACAAAAGGTATTGATATCAGTAACGATGCACAGAGTGGACTCCTCTGGGAAAAGACTTCTGCTGTCCCTTCTCCCTTACTCTTCCTCCCCACCTCACCTCCCAAAGAAAATACACATATATTCTGTTCTGAACTTTCAAGTCCCAGTAGAAACTGTGTGATGTTTACCAGGGAATGAGTGGAATGTGGGGAATGTTAGTCTCCTACATCTTTATTCCTGCTGCATGAAGCTAGCAGAGCAAAAGGAGGCACCTGCCTTATGACCTCTTTTAAATTGGATTGGGATTGAGGAGGTTTCTTTAAATGTGGCTGACTTCTAATTTGCAGATGTTGCTCAGAAAAGTTATTTATTCATTTAGGAGTGCCACAAAATTTGTTAATAGTTAACAAATAATTAGTTTTTATTAAACGATCACTTATACATTGATCTGTAATAATCCCCAGCTAACTAATTTTTCACTTTCACATACCTCACACCAATATCTGTGGATGATATGCTTGTTATGTTTCTGTTGCTCTTTTTTTTAAATTAGGGTATCCTGTTGCTTTTTGTCTTTGCACTCTTGCAGCACATGAAATATAAAGTCATAGATATACAGAATTTAGTCTTCTTTCCTTAAATTGACTTCTGAGGTAATTAACTCAATGTGTTTCCTTGGTTATTTTTATTTCCAATGTTCCTATTCAGAATTTTAAAAGTTGCTGAGGTCAAATTGAAAAAGGGATAAAGGGAACTCAATGTGTTTCCTTGGTTATTTTTATTTCCAATGTTCCTATTCAGAATTTTAAAAGTTGCTGAGGTCAAATTGAAAAAGGGATAAAGGGAACTCAATATAAGTAACCTATGGATTATTGATTACTGGGAAAAGTGTTATTTCTCTGTTAAACATACTCATCTTTACTTTTGTACATCATTACCTTTTGTAATCTGTCAGGTTGGAAGTCGGATTGCAGATCGAGTGTATGACATAGCCAGGTAAGTGATGACTGTCATAATAAAATACAATCAATTTCCCTGGTGGCTCAAATGGTAAAGAATCTGCCTACAATGTGGGAGACCGGGGTTGGATCCCTGGGTTGGGAAGATCCCCCGGAGAAGGGCATGGCAACCCACTCCAGTATTCTTGCCAGGAGAATCCCATGGGCAGGAGAGCCTGGCGGGTTGCAGTCCATGGGGTCATAAAGAGTCTGACATGACTAAGCGACTAACACTTTCACTTTCAACACAACTTTTGGAGACTTAAAAAGTTAAGTGCTTTCACTTTCACAGGTATCAGGAACCCCAGTTAAATAATGGCTTTGCTATAGAATTGCTCTGTGATATTAGCAAATCACTTTTTGTGCTCTTCTGTGTAAAAGACATCCATTAAATTAGACCAATATGGGATGAATTTATTACATTTGTCTATGTTAAAAAAGGGAAATTTTGTAAAATCATAAACTCTAAAATTATATTTTAGATATATCCTGGCTACTTGAAAGAGTCATGAGGTGAATCAGTTTCATAAAATTAAAGAAAATTCTTCATTGTTGCAAAAGCCACCTTCGTTTCATCTACTTCATTAGTTTCATTATTTTAAAAATCTGAAAAGTAGCTAATTCTTTGTGATATAGTCATTCATTCGCCTGGATTTTAGATCATTTGCGATTTAATAAATGAAACATTAAATTTTCCAAATCAGATTGAATTTTGTAATCTTTCTATGTCATTATACTCAGCAACAGAGAAGGCAATGGCTCCCCACTCCAGTACTCTTGCCTGGAAAATCCCATGGACGGAGGAGCTTGGTAGGCTGCAGTCCATGGGGTCACTAAGAGTCAGATACGACTGAGCGACTTCCCTTTCACTTTTCACTTTCATGCATTGGAGAAGGAAATGGCAACCCACTCCAGTGTTCTTGCCTGGAGAATCCCAGGGACGGGGGAGCCTGATGGGCTGCCGTCTTTGGGGTCGCACAGAGTCGGACACGACTGAAGCGACTTAGTAGTAGTAGTAGTAGTATACTCAGCAAAACACAAGTCTGTGGAGAAAACTGTGATTGCAGCTAAAAAAGCATGTCTTAAGATAAGTTAACTCTTTGGAATTAAATTATTAAAAATACCAATCTAAAATGTCTTACACTGATCTTCTATTATTAGCAAGAATTGTCAATACTGATCTTATGTTTATATTTTAAAACTAACACAACAGATTATTAGATGTCTTATTTGTGCTATCTGAGGCTCACTTAATACTGTTAGAATCCATGGTAATAATATTAATAACTCCTAACTATTGTTGAACGTTTGTACTGTGCTAAATACTTTACATGCTGGATAAAATTCTCATACCAACCCATTTTATAGATGGGAAAACTGAGACCCAGCAAGATTAAATCTCTTGTCTGTGTTCACAGAGCTAGTAAATTGCAAGCCTAGAATTCTAACTCATGTCTTTGTGATTGCAAAGGCTGTATGCTTTCCCAGGCCACACTGCCTGTGTTCACAGTCAAGACACAGGGCATTAGGTATACTAGACGTTCTCTCCCCAGTGGTTCTCCAGCTGTGTACTGGTGTTCTATATTTGTGTCTAGGTTTTTAACAAAAATTACAAAGGGACTCTCAGTTCCAATAGGAAAAAATTTACTAGTGCATGAAGTTTCTTTAAAAATTGTCACAAATTTTTCATAAACCTGTGATCCACAATTGGATGTGTAAAGTGATTTAGTATGAGATGATACGTTTGGAGGAGACAGCATAGCATAGTGGATAAAGAGTTCTTCTGGTCAGGATTCTTTCTGACTGAATTCAAGTCTGACTGCTGCTTATTAGCTGAATGACCTTGGATTGACATACTTAACTGTACACTTAGCCCAGTGATTTGAACCTGATAAGATTTCAGTAAAAGCTGTTATTTAGTTGATGGCTTATTTGGGTTTTAGTTTATCATGTTATATTTCATAGTATTTCACATAGTAATTTCTAAGTTATCTGCTGCCACAACAAATTTGAGAAATAGGGATAAGTAGTAAGTTCCTGATAGGTATGCCACATATTTTCATGTTAATTACATTAACTTCTCTTCATTCTTTGTCTGAGTATATTATCAGATTAAAATTGTTCAGTCACTCAGTCATGTCTGACTCTTTGCAACCCCATGGACTGCAGCACGCCAAGCTTCCCTCTCTTCATCATCTCCCGGAGCTTACTCAAACTCATGTCCATTGAGTCAGTGATGCCATCCAACCATCTCATCCTCTGTTGTTCCCTTCTCCTCCCACCTTCAGGTTTTCCCAGCATCTGGGTCTTTTCCAGTGAGTCAGCTCTTCATATCAGGTGGCCAAAGTATTGGAGCTTCAGCTTCAGCATCAGTCCTTCTAATGAATATTCAGGATTGATTTCCTTTAGGATTGACTGGTTTTATCTTTTTGCAGTCCAAGGGACTCTCAAGAGTCTTTCTCCAACACCACAGCTCAAAAGCATCAGTTCTTCAGCATTCAGCCTTCTTTATGGTCCAACTCTCACATCCATATATGACCACTGGAAAAACCATATCTTTGACCAGACGGACCTTTGTTGCCAAAGTAATGTCTCTGCTTTTTAATATGCTGTCTAGATTGGTCATAGCTTTTCTTCCAAGGAGGAAGCATCTTTTAATTTCATGGCTGCAGTCACCACCTTCAGTGATTTTGGAGCCCAAGAAAATAAAGTGTCACTGTTTCCATTGTTTCCCCATCTGTTTAAGTACCTGCACTAAATCAGTTCTTCAGATCCATGTCATGGAGCAGCCTTGTGGAAAGCCATTGGTTGGGAGGCCCTGGGAGTGGCTTGGCCGAACAGCCTTGCCATGCCCAGTGTGTTCTCTGATGGAGACATCTGGTGATGTGAGGGAGCAGGCAGATGATAGGACTTGTTTGAAAGTTGTATTCATGAGAATCTTTTTTCTTAAGAAAAATTTGTTTTTAATAATTACTTTATGGGGGCTGTATTATTATAGACAAAGCATAACTTCTGTGTCTGTTTTTCAGAGATTTCCGTCTTGCTTTGGATGTTGGTTGTGGACGAGGTTATATAGCAGAACACTTGAATAAGGTATATTTATTGAATGACTTAACTTAGAGAAATAAAATTGGCCAATTTTGAAGAAAAAGTTTCTTAATTCAGTCTGTATCATATTTAGATTTTGATGACATCAGAAGTGCTCATTTGTTATTATTTAAGTGATAGAACCAAAGGTTTTATGTCTACTCCTGTGTTTTTTCTTAAATGATTTTTTCTTTGAATCCATTTTATACAGCGTTCCCACTGGTAGTTTCTCTAAGTCTATATACGATACATTGTGTGTTATTTCCACTTTGTTCAAATATTTTTTATAAATCACAGTTAAAATCACATTGACATTCATTTGGGACATGTGATTAAGCTTTTTTTTTAAATCTATGGAAAGTATTCACTTTATCATTTGGTTAGAAACTTTTGTGTGTGATTAAGTATAAATAGTCTTTATTAATGTGTATACATACAATTTTATTTTTCATTTTGTAATTCAGACCAAAAAATATTCATTAATTGTTTTAGCCTCTCTAAATAAACACTATGCTGGACACAGATCAAAGTGGGATTTCTATATCAAATCTACTTAACGAAAAAGTGTACACTTGTGCCAAGATGGGGAGGGGTATGTGATAAGTCTCTGAAAACACTGTCATTGATAATAATAAATGCCATGGAATTGATACAATCATTAAACTGCAACAGTAGTTAAGGGAAAGGAAAATCAGTGGAGTTCATATGACCAGAGACTTCTGAAAGGCATAGCATCTGACCTGAGATTTGATAGACTCTGGATTGGTGCTCATAGCGATTGGAATGTAAGGCATGGCTGGAGGGAAGGCAGAAGTGGCAAGCTGTAGGATCAGTGATGCTTAAGGAAGGTTAGTTTGGGGATGGTGTGTAGGAGGGATTGAAGAAGACAGAGTGTAGAGAAACAGACCAGTTAGAGGGCTGTGTCAAAGGCAAGTGTAGGCATGAGAGAGAAAGGCCAGCTGCCAGTGTGGAGACAGCAGGATATAAAGGCAGGGGTGTACAGGAGACCTGGTAGAATCTACAGACCTTGGTGATAGGTAAGCTCTCGGGGCCAGTGTATAGAAAGGAATCTTCCACACTTGTATTGGAAGAAAGTAAGATAGGCATGCACACTATGTTGCCTCAGGGCGTCTGACTCTTTACGACCTTACGGACTGTAGCCCGCCAGACTTCTCTGTCCATGAGACTCTCCAGGCAGGAATACTGGGGTGGGTTGCCATGTCCACCTCCAGGGGATCTTCCCGACCCAGGGATCGAACCCACATCTCTTATATCTCCTGCATTAGCAGTCGAATTCTTTACCACTAGCGCCACCTGGGATGCCCAGTAAGTAAGATGGCAAGTGTCTAAATAAGACAGTGGATTGTAAGACGAAATCCCCTGAGCCAGTTCAAACACTAGGACATTCATTGCTTAGAGGCTCTTACACTACTCAAGGATCTGGAAGCGCAGCCAGGCCTCCCGAGGGTGGGGACTCTGACACATCAGAATGGAAGTCCTGCTCACATACTACACGGCTGGCTTCTCCCTCTGCCTGCCCCCCAACCCCAGGGCTGACCCTGGTGTTCTTCAGTCAGAGCATGAGATGTGCATGTGAGAACCGGACTCCAAGTGTGCTGCAGCTGCCTCCTCCTGACTCATGAGCACTGGCTGATAGCATCTTTTCCCAGCTCTGTGTTAGTGACGTTGTTTCAACAGCTTAAACTCAGCCATGGCGGGAGTTGTACATTATGGAAGTTGGCAAATGTTACAAAGCAGGGCCCACCAAAAGCCAGTTGTTACACATTCGCCAGCCTTCCCCTGAAGTCTACATGCTCCTCCAAGCCTGGGAGCAGCCGCCCCATCTCCCAGTCTCTTAGTTGAAATTTTCAAGTGAGAGATGAGGAGAGATGATCTGACCCACCTAGTGTTCACCCCTCGCACTGATGTGCTGGAGCTGGCTTTCGAGAGGGACGGTTGTGCACCTCTCTTCCCAGTGCTCCACTGGACAGCACTGTGTTGCTTGCATGAAACCCACCACTGTTGGGGTAGTTACACTGTGGAAATCATCAGACCCTGCAGCTCAGGGCACTTTTTTGTTTTTTGAGGGCCGTAGTTAAACACGTACCGCATACCAGTTGCCCTGTGGTCAGCAGCAGCTTCCAGAGAGTGGTAGGGTGTGGAGGTAAGGTAGCCTTTCGATGTTGTGGGCAGGCACCTTCTTCACAAAGCGGTTAGGGTGAAGGAGAGAGGACTGGGGTTTCTCACAGAGAAGGGAAAGCAGGGCAGAACAGTACTGAGGAGGTTTCTAGGAGCCCGTCATCAGCACCGAGCTTCTAAGAGGTCAAGTGACATAGGACCGAGATTAGGGGGAACAGACGGCTGCAGCTGATGAGTCGGTTATGAGTGATTTTTATAAAGCATGTGAGTAGAGCAGTGAGGGTGGACATAGAGCACTAAGAATCGAGGGGAACTCGGCGAGAAGGAGTGCTGTGGATTACAGACAAGACAGCCGTAAGGTGGGTAGAGGAAAGGAGTTTGCAAGATTGGGAAGCTTATTCCTGTTGTAAGGTGAAGGAAGAAGCAGCAGAAGATAGAGACTGAAGATTGGAGAGGTAGTGGACGGAAGAGCAGGCTCCTGGAGAAGAGAGGGCATGGTGGAAAGTGGCCATCTGGGCAAGAAGTATCATGATGCCCTTTGCTTTGGGAAGGAAGAAAGGATGCGTGAAACAGAGGGGAGAGTGAAACCACTGAGGCCCTCCCACGCATCTGTGTTTGTTAGGTCTTTCTTTACTCTTTGCAATCTCTTTGAATAACAACTAAAGGCAGGAAAACCATTCCAGATCTAATGTGTCACAGGAATGAGGACTAGCTTTTAGCTTATTATGGAAAAGTTAACACATAAGACCTTAGCCCAGTGGAGTAAACTGAAGATGCTGATTATTCACACCTATGTTCTCTATTTTATTAAATACTGGTAAATATATTACATATACGGTTGGCTGCATACATTTAATTCTGTGTAACATAATATGTGTTATTAAAGGTGTTTGTGTACCATACTAATTATATGCGGAAAAACACCCTTACAGAGCTGAAAATTAATCAGATTATCACTTTTTCCTTCAGCAGTTTCAGCAGTTGTTTTGTTTTGTTCCTGGATTCTGATCAACTTTATTGCATTGCAGGAAACTGTTGGAAAGTTTTTCCAAACAGACATTGCAGAAAATGCTTTGGTAGGTAGCTTTTCAGTGCTATTAATTTCTGACCTCCTGGTTTAGTTTTTAGTTCTGTACTTTTTATTATTATTTCCTTCAAAAAATAAAGAAGAAATAAACAGTAGGGGAAATCTAAAGGGAAAGGAAGAATCACCATTAATCCCACCACTCAGAGGCAACTGCTGGTGACATTTTCATCTGTGTCTTTGTAGACGTATAGCTGTCTCCCCATCACAGCTTTGTACAAGCAGTATTATGCTGACATCCATTCTTTGGTATCAGTGAGTGATGGATGCACACACACATGTAGTATTCAGTGTGGAAATATTCCATGCTTTATTTACTAAATTTCTAGCTTTTCAATAACCAACACTGCGGTGAGCATCTTCGTATAAAGCAACTCTCTGTGTTTGATTTATTTTTCTCCCTGGGAATATTTACTTGACAGTTACATTTACTCCACTCCCAAGAGTGGAGTATGTGGATTCATTGATGTTCACCTTGCAGTTTTTAACATCCGTCTCTGGACTGCCCTGTGAAGACTGAACAGCAGTATTAGATGAAAGCCCTCTCCCTCCTCCTCGCTGGCGGCAGTAGGCCAGTTACTTTGTCTCTGTCAGTCAATAGGCGGGAAGTAGAGTTTCGTCCTTTTTATTTGCATTTCTCCGATTGCTAGAGCAACCAGGTAGCTGTTGATACCTTTTGGCTGTGAGTACTTTTTCATCTGTGACTTTTGTCAGTAATTTTGTGACGTGCCTGTCTCTTGGTCCTCTCTCTATTGGCTGTTCTTATTCTGGGTGGTTTGTAAGAACGTGTCTTCTAGGGATATTAATTTTTCTTCATGTATTTTGTAAATTTTCTCATGTTGTTTACATTGTTTATTGCTTTTTAGAAGTTTTGATCAGTTTATGTTAAGTGTATCGATCTTTCCTTTTGTAGTTTCTGGTTTTTGAGTCATACTTACTTTGGCGTTTTCATCTAAGAGTCTAAAGCGTGCACCCATATTTTCCTAGTACGTTTTTTGGCTTTGATTATTCCACTGAGACTCTCAGCTTTCTGAGGTTTGGTTTGGTGTGATGTGGTTATCCCGTTTGTTTTTCCAACCAGCTAGCCATTTTTTCTGGCCAGTCTTAGGTGTCATTTAAGATATACTTTTTTAGTGCTTTCTCTTTGGCTGCTTTTTTAATTTTTAAGAACTAGACACTGTCAAGTAAATACAACATGACTTATGTTTAGCAAACAATGATTGTGTTAATAATTAAGGTGTTATATAAATGTGTTTTTGAACTTTTATTTTTAACCTTTAGAAAAATGCCTTAGAAACAGAAATTCCTACTGTCAGTGTTTTAGCTGATGAAGAATTTCTTCCCTTCAGAGAAAATACGTTTGACCTGGTGGTTAGCAGTTTAAGGTTGGTAATCCATTTGTACTTTAAAAAAATAGTATGTTAAAAATAGTATGCATGTGTGTATGCCAAGTCGCTTCAGTCATGTCTGACTCTGTGGGACCCCACGGACGGTAGCCCACCAGGCTCCTCTGTCCATGGGATTCTCCAGGCAAGAATACTGGAGTGGGCTGCCATGCCCTCCTTCAGTTCTTCTGACTCAGGGATCGAACCCACATCTCTTCTGCATTGGCAGGTGGGCTCTTTACCACTAGTGCCACCTGGGAAGCCCCCAAAATAGGTATGTTATGCTCTAAAGTTATAAGGTAATATTAAAGGTTTCTCCTGTGACAAAAGGAAGGTTATCCCCTAATACTTTTATTTTAAAACTT
The DNA here is from genome assembly GCF_029407905.1 of Bubalus kerabau. NCBI lineage: Eukaryota > Metazoa > Chordata > Mammalia > Artiodactyla > Bovidae > Bubalus > Bubalus kerabau. The sequence goes on from NC_073636.1 coordinate 7,826,066, forward strand.
ATATGAAAACAGTGAATTTTTTTCCTTAAGGAATTTATTTTTTTGCCACTGCATTCAGGCTCTTAGTTCCCTGACCAGAGATTGAACCCAGGCTCCCTGCATTGGAAGCATAGAGCCCTAACCACTGGACTACCAGGGAAGTCCCAACAAGCAGTGAATTTTGATGTGCGCTTTCAAACACCCACACTTACACCTTGTCTGTGGCTTGCTATATTAGTGATTCTTGTACTAATTAATTATACAGATTAAGCTAAAACAGATATGTGTTTTCGTATTTTAGTTTGCACTGGGTGAATGACCTTCCTAGAGCACTTGAACAGGTAAGACACTTAGTGCTGTTTCTAATAGCTTGTGTTGTTTTGTTTATCGTTAGCAAATTATAGATGTGCCTGTTTTTACACAGAAACTGATAGATGGTTTCTGTTTCACATTTTTGACAATTGGAAATGGAAGCAAATAAAAAATATATTATCTTCTGTGGGCTGGACACACTTGGTACCCTTTGCCGTATTAGGAAGTATATGAGTGACTCCCCGCTCCCAGAGAATCCTATAAATATAATTATGGAGATGTTACTAAAGTTTTCGTAAATATTTAAAACTTATTCAAAATAGTATTGCTATCGTGAGAAATTTTATGTGTGGCTTTCTTTTCTTCCTTAATTGTCTATAAATTTTTTCTGGGTAGGAACCCATTTGTACTTCGCCCATGCTTTATACTAAGACAGTGCTGATAAATGTTTGTTGGTTGATATTTATCAGCAAACAGGTAAGGAAGGGGTGAGTAAAAGCATTATGTTCAGAGGAGAGAAGGAGATCACTGTGGCTTGGAGTGGCCTAGGAAAGCTTCAAGAGGAAGAAATTTCTTGAACAGGGCCTCAAAGGACAGGTCGTATTTGGAGTGGGCATGCGTTCCAGGAAGGCTGGATCCTGGGATAGATGGGAAGTGTGAGCGACTGGGAAGCCCAAAAGGACAGAGAGGAAGCCTGGGGGAGGAGAGTATAGTGCCAGGTGTAGATGAGGGATATCGGGACCAACTTTAGAGGACTCAGTGACAGGGTAAGCAATTGGGAGTTTATTCTTTATGCGGTCCAGAGGCACTAGCGCATTTTGAAGAGGAAAGTGACATGATTAAAAAGCTGCTAGGCAGGAGAATAACTACCGTATCTTACGCATGTACTGTTTGCCAGCCACTCTGCTCTGTTTTATGTATGTGTGAAATAACTCTGCAAGACAGCTCCATCTTGCTAAATAGAAAACTGATGCGGAAAGTCAGTTAAGTTGAAGAGAGACTGTGTCCGTGGTCCAGGCATGAAATAAACTGAACCTAGGTGGCAGTTGTTCAGTTGCTCAGTCGTGCCTGACTCTCTGTGACCCCATGGACTGTGGAGATAAAAGGAAGAGAGAGGTCTTCAGGACTCTGCAAAGTAAGAGTCAACAGTCTGGCGGCTGGTTAGCGCTGAAGATTGAAGAGAGTCAGAAGTGAAAGCTTGCCTTCAAGTTTTGAGTCTAGGTGACTGGAGATAATTAGTAAGAGTAGGGGAAAGAATGGTAATGATCAGATAAAGGGACTAGAAGATGGTGATTAACAGAAATATAGCAGTTGGAAAGGGGAGTTGGTTTGAGAATATGTGTTCTGTGTATGTTGGATGCCGTGGGGAAGGATGGGGGTTACGTTTGCCAAGAGACAAATGTCTATGGCACCAGCAGCCAAAAGATAAATATAGAATCCTGGGAAGCTGTCCAGGCTCAAGGTAGAGATTGGGAAGTCTTTCTTGTGAAGTCCACGGGAACTGATAAGACCTCTGAGGTAGAAACAAACTGATAATTTTAGGTAGTTTAGTTCTATGAGAGTTTGGTGTCAAGAGAAGGAAGTAACACTGAAGGGACTGAAGGAAAAATATTTTTACAGTCAGTTTGCATATATACTGTTTTATATAAAGTTGCTTCATAATATTTTAAATATGCATTCAAGATGTGTACTTGAATTAGAGTAGCCTACCGTGATGTGGGTTTGGATTTACTTCGGAGTTCACCTTGCTCTATATGAAAGTAGAGTCAAACTAGTTACAGATGTAGTTCCCAGAGTCATTGAGTAAAACATTTATGATTCTGGAATTGATCGTCACTACTGATTTAAGTTACCAGTTAAAAATGGTTTTTGTTTTACAGCTGAAAAATAAGTTGGTTACTTCTCCTTGATTCTGTGTGTAACTAAATTAATTGATATGCTAATATTTAACTAAAATGTTACTAGACATTTTAGTTGTGAGTCATCATGGCTTCCCTATAAATTAGCTTTTTCTGCTTAATAAGCCACCTCAACTTTGTGCTTTAAAAAAGTAAGTCACGATTTTGTGAGTTAGGGATTTGGGCCGGACTTAGGAGATTCTTCTGGGTCTGGCTTGGTTCACCCACATGTCTGACCTGGGGGTGGCTTGCCCCAGAGCTGTCAGATGGCTGCAGCTGGACTCCTGGCTGATCCCCACGTCTCTTCCTGTCATCCTTCAGCAGACCGGCTCAGGCTTGTTCACAGCGTGGCCCGTACACGGGGCTCCTAGAGAGCAGGCGGAAGCAGCAAGGCCATCGAGCCCTCGGCTTGGCACTGCCATATGTCACTCGCTCTGCATTCTTTGGGCCAGAGCAAGTCGTGGGGCCGGTCCAGATTCTCCCAGTGGGGCTGTTACAAAGTGACATGTCTAAGGGCACAGATACAGGGAGGACAGCGATTTCTGTAACCTGCCACATCAAAAATCTTGTTCTTTCAATATTTTACTGATTGAAAAAGTAAGTTTTGTCTATGATTAAAAAATTTGAAAGCATGTAACATATCTTATAGATATTAACACTATCAGTAAATGTTTATCTGTCTTTACAATAATATCCTGCAGAGCCTTTCTGATAGTTGGTTGTCTTAAGTATTATTTATTAAATTATCTGGTTTTTAACTTGACAGAATAAGAATGGTAATCATGAAATACTGATCTAGATTCCATGTATTTATTCTTTTAACAGTTTTGTGTCTGAAATTTTGAATCGTGTTGTTGTTTGTATTTATTACAGATTCATTATGTTTTAAAACCAGATGGCGTGTTCATTGGTGCAATGTTTGGAGGTGACACGCTCTTTGAACTCCGGTGTTCCTTACAGTTAGCGGAAACAGAGAGGGAAGGGGGCTTTTCTCCACACGTCTCCCCTTTCACTGCTGTCAACGACTTAGGACATCTGCTGGGGAGAGCTGGCTTTAATACTCTGACTGTGGTAACTATCAAGAGAATCGAGTAACCCATTAATCACACTGGAAATAATCTCTCTCTCTTTTTATCTTGATTGACACAAGGTAGGAATGTAAAATTTATAGTTATTTGTTACCTAAATAAATAACTCAAAAAGAAAAGTACCTCAGTTAGCAGGGAGGCTATTTTCTAAGACCTGCTTGTCCATCAGACCCTTAAAATCCAGAGTTGGGTGTACCACGAGAGACAGAGCATCCCCGCTGGGGAGGAAGGAGGTCTCAGGAGTGTTCACAGCACAGCCTGTCCCACCAGCTCTCAAGGAAAGTGGTGTCGTGTGAGGCGGAGGTGAGAGAATGTGCCTTCATGAGGCCCAGGGTTAGATCAGGTTAGACAGGGTTAAATTAAAATAACTTTTTAAGGAGGTGTAGTGTGAGTACATGTCATAAAATCAGCCCACCAAAATGGTTGGTCATGTTCGTCCACGGGCGCAGACTAGCAGGGCCTCTGATGTTGGGAAGGGGCTGGGAGGGAAGGGGAGAGACACTAGACAGGAGGTGACACAGCCCTCAGGGCGATGTGAGGAGCTCATGCCTGGTCACACAGCTCAACAGGAATATTAGGGACTCAAAGGTTGTCGCCCGTGAGGAAAAAGATGAAACTTCTATCCTGAGTCATCAAAAGAAAGCTGAATTATGTTAACAACGTGCAGTTTTCTAAGTTGTAAACTGGGTTATGTGTTCCAGAAAGATTCCCATTGGTGTATGATCTTCTCTATAGTTTATAAAATTAGAGGGTAATTTAATAATAAATTTATGCAGATTTGTTCCTGGAGACATATACATTGTCTCCAAAGTGCTATTTTAACATTGCATCCTGACTAATTTTCAAAAACTCCTATGCAAAAAAGCTTTTATATAATCAATTATGCAGGTTTATGTTGCATATAACATTAGTATATTTTATATTGCAATGGATTTTTATTTTTAAAGTGAAATCAAGTTAAATTAATATCATATATTTACACATATGACCCTCTTAATGAATTATTTTTTTAATTAGTTGCCATTCTAAGTGAAACTCATCTCCTTTCAGAATCATTTTCAGACTAGTATATTAGGAGAAAACTGAATATTATCCTTCATCTTGATTTGAATAAGACCTTTGACAAGGCTGTTTTGGTGCTCTTTTGATTGAGAAGGAGATGGTGCTTTTAGTTGGTTTCATTGAAATGTTTTCACAGGGTATTGTTTAATGGTAGGCATCAGCCTAGAAGGAATTCTTTTTTTTTTTTCATCTTAAAATCTCTTTTTAAAAATAGTTTCCCAGTGTAGAAAAATACATAGAAGAAATGGACTATCCAGAGATGGTCGTATCAAAAAGTGTACATAAAACTTAATCCGTGCATGTGTTTAAAAAAAAAAGAAAACCAGACAGAGAGAGTAACACGCAGGTCTAAGATGAGCGGCGGTCTCCTGCCTTCTGACACCTCCCCTCCCTGCCCCTGTCCCTCTCCACATGGATGCCTTTTGTCAACTGTCGTGTATGTCCTTTCAGACTTTCTTCCTCACAGATTGGAGTGCAGTTATATTGCTTAAACATACATATACAACAATATATATACTCTTTTTCTTTTTTCTATATGTGTAGTCTTTTTTTCCCCGAGTCAATAACTTGTCTTGGAGATCGGCTATAAATAAACACCTACCACGTTCTTTTTTTTTTTTTTTTGACAGCTATTGAGTATTTTGGGCTTCCCTTGTGGCTCGGCTGGCAAAGAATCCACCTGCAATGCAGGAGACCTAGGTTCGATCCCTGGGTTGGGAAGATCCCCTGGAGAAGGGAAAGGCTCCCCACTCCAGTATTCTGGCCTGGAGAATCCCACGGACTGTGTAGTCCATGGGGTAGCAAAGAGTCAGACATGACTGAGCGACTTTCACTTTCACTTTTGATGTAGTATTTCATTGAACAGGTACACTTTATTTAACCTTTTCTCTGTTAATGGACATTTAGATTGTTTTCAGTTCGTTTTTTATATTCTTTCAAACAGTGTTGCCATGAATTTTCTTTTACACATAAGCTCTGCACGTCTGTCAAATTGCTGAGTCAAAGAATCTATGCATTTCAGATTTTGACATGTATAATTACTGTCTATAAGGTAGTATTAATTGACATACCTCATCAACAGTACATGTTAATTTCCTGCTTCTAAGTAATTTTGTGTCTCTAATGTTTAAAAAAAATGGTATTTGGTCATTTTGTTTTACGTTTCTTTAGGAATTAAAATGGATATTTTGGATAACTGTTCTTTAGGGTTTTGTACTTGATTCTGTGCAACATTAAGTCCAAAACTGGACAGATATTAGATAAAGCTACAGAACACAAAAAGATCTGGATGCTTCAAAAGTAGTGTCAATATGACGAAGTTTGATTTATGTGCAGCATTTTGATATCACAGGGGAAAAAAGGAAGTGTTTTATATTCAGGGTTAGTTTCCATTGTAGAAAAACTCCTACATCTGAGTGGCTAACACACAATTTTTATCAATCCCAGCCATTCTGGCTGGGCAGCTCATCTCCGTCCTGTAGTTGTGCCATCTGGGCCTTGTGTCCCCTAAGGTCACGGCCCCAGACATGCCCTGGAAAAGGCTCCCTAGCTATTTATTACCTGCCTCCACCTCCCTTTTCTTTTGCCAGAAGACATGTGTGGGGCTGTGAAATGTCCACGAGTACCTGGATATTTAGGGAGCATCAGTGCTCTCTGCCACTGTCCCAACAGCAAACTCCTGTATCGAACTTGAGAAAGAGCGGGACACATTGCTCACCAGGTCACTCAAGAAATAAACTGTGTCTGTCCAGCTGTGTATCTGTTCCTAAACTAGTCCATGCGGTGTTGCTGCAGCACTGGGAGTAGGATGGACGCATCTTGGGAGATGACCCTATTTGACTCTGGGTGTCACACTTAAAGAGAGAGAGATTAATATTGACTATATAGAGAAAAATGAAGTTGGCATGTGTAAGGATTTTGTCTAGAAGCCTAACCCTCCCCCTAAAAAGTTATAGTGTCCTAGAAGACTTTTCAAAGACTGGAAGAAAAGGATAGTTTACAGAGTATAGAACAGACTTTATTTGTGTGAATCCCAAGGATAGGATTAGAAGCAGTTGATAGCATTATAGGAAGGTTACTGTTAACATGGCAAGCATGTACCCTGCAATTTGAAATCTTTGTAAATCAAGTGTAAGCGAGATAATACCTTCAAAGAGGATTGCAAAGAAGTTTCCTGCTTACTGTGAGAGATCGGTCTGGGGAATTTCTGCGACTTCTTCTCTGATCTAGATCCTTGGTAATGAACGCCAAATGAAGATTCTGCTTTCTTTTTAAATAGGACACTGATGAAATTCAAGTTAACTATCCTGGGATGTTTGAATTGATGGAAGATTTACAAGGTAAGACACTTGAAGGAGTTTTTAGGCCCCTTTTGAGAGTCGTATTTTGTGAGCTGACTGTGCAGGCACTGGGGCCAAGCCCTGGAGATACACTGGGTAAGGAGAAAGTAGACTGTCTGGATGGAGTTTTTAATACAAGCTGGGTGCAGCCGACATGAGGCAGCAGCCACAACGATAAACGTTAGATTAGACTTGTGGTAGGTGCTGTGCAGTAGGGGAACTTGGTGACTGCCCACGAAAGGCCGGCAGGGCTATCTTGAAGGAGCGTGTGAGGATGGTGGGACACCTCAGTGACTTTCTCGAGCAGCGCTTGGCAGCTCGGATCCAGGCACAAGACAGCAAGTAGTTGGCTTACCGTAGGACTGGGGGTTGCCAGAAGGTTATGTGGGCTAGGTCCTGGTGTGGGAGAGTCAGTGAAGTCCTGTCTGAGGAAGCGATGGCTGTGCCCTCAAAAATGAAGTGGGGCCACTGGCGAAGCAGGAAGCACAACGTGTGCAAAGGCCCAGTTGTGGGAAAGAACATGGCGAGAACCGAAAGAGGGGCATTGTGGCCGGAATATCAGGAGTGGAAAGAAGAGAGGACTGAGTAAATGGGCAGGTAAATGGGGGCCTTGTAGCCTTTGTTAAGATTGTTTGTCTTTTTCTTAAAATGCCCCTTGAGATATTTTAATGGGGGAGGGGTCATGATGCCAGATTTGTAGTTTTTAGGTGGGTTGGCAGAGAAATCAGTAGGGACACGTTGCTGTAAAGCTTACTGAGAGGTGACAGTGGTTTGGACTAAGGTGGTGACAGTAGAGATGGTGAGAAGAGAATGGTTTGGATTCAGGAGACGTTTAGGAGATAAACGTGACAGTTGCTGCTGATGGATTACATGTGGGCTGATAAGGAGAGAGGCATTCCAGCCTGGCACTGAGTTTCTATCTCTCGCAGCCAGATAGATGGTGCCCTTCACTGATAGAGAAACAGTGGAAGACAGCCAGGTGTGAGCAGGGACAGCTCTTGAATTCACACCTGCACATGTTGGGTGGGAAGTGCTTCTGAAATCCCCGAGGTGAGACATCAGGTAGGGGTTGCGTGTGTGGCTGTGTAGCTCGGAGGAGGCAAGTGGCTCAGGTAAACATTGTGAGTCACTGGCAGTGGGTGGTATGAGAAGCAGCGGCCTGAGCAAGAAGAGAAAGTGGCCTGGTCCGGAGCCTTTGGGAACCTAACGCACAGTGAGTGCGTAAGAAGAGGAGGAGCCTGCAGAGACTGAGGATGTGTGGCTAGCAGGGTGCTAAGGAGAAACAGCAGAAGGGGATCGTATTACCTAGACTAAGAGACCCTAAAGAGTTCAAAGCAGAGGGAGCGTCAAATGCTGCTCAGAAGCACGATATGGACTGAAGGAAAGCCCACTGATGGAGGATGAGGAGGCTTTGGTGACCACAGGGAGCGCTCTGCTGTTGGCATGGGCTTGGTGGGAGAGGCGGAGGGAAGGGGAGTAGGTTGACACCTATGGATGGTGTGGCATCCATCTTCTCAAGAAACTTGATTATGAAGAAGAGGGGAGAGGGCACGGCTACAGGTGTGAGTGGGGGAGAGGAATGGGAGATGGGCTGAAGTTTTTTATTATGTTTCATCTCAAGACTTGAATTTACTGAACAGTTGATTAGAAGAACCTAAGTGCTTCCATAGAAGAAGTGACTCTAGAAGAGAGAGCACAATTAATCAGGTCAGGTACCCGAGAAGGTGGAAGGGGATGAGATAAGAGGAGAAGCGTTGCCCTTGGACAAGAGGGGACAGGCCCACATGGAAGGGAAGAGAGACAGTGCAGTGGTCATGGGTGTTTGGTTTGATAGCAGGAGGTTCCCATCTGATGGATCGATGCTGTCCTTCAAGCAGAGTGTAAAGTCGTATACTGAGACTCAAAAGGTCAGAGGTTTGCAAATGAGTAGAGATTTGATATAGTCACTGTAGAGAATAGGAAGGTGAATGGATCAGGGAGAGTTATAAAATTTGAAGGATGCATTTGAAGTTGGTCAGATAGCTGGCAGCTGGGGACCTGGCACAAAACAGAGTTATATCAGTCTGGCTTGGGGCTTTACTAATTGAGAGTAACAAGAAGACAAAGGCAAAGGAGAATTCCTAGAGTGTAACTGAGATAACAGGGCAAAAATCTAAGCTGGAAAAAAAAGGAAGTAATTAGAAAAGAAGGGGGAGGAGGAGCTGATGGACTGGGAGAAAGTAGAGGAGGTCAGAGGATGATCGTAGTTGAAATACATGAACACGCTTGAAGGAAGGAGGATATGGTCAGAAAATGGGACGTTTGGTGATTTGAGAAGGGAAGCAGTTATAAGTGCCGACTCGTCCAGGACACGTTACAGGTGTGATGGCAGGTGGCGTGATGGAGGATCCCACGGGTCGTAAGGAGCCTCAGAAGTCTTGGTGTGATGGCAGGTGGCGTGATGGAGGATCCCACCGGTCGTAAGGAGCCTCAGAAGTCTTGGTGTGATGGCAGGTGGCGTGATGGAGGATCCCACGGGTCGTAAGGAGCCTCAGAAGTCTTGGTGTGATGGCAGGTGGCATGATGGAGAATCCCACGGGTCATAAGGAGCCTCAGAAGCCTTAGAGGCCCTGGTGCTTGCCAGTTATTAACCTTGAAGTCCTTCAGGGTGGTGGCACCACCTGGGGTACAGAGGGAAGCTGCGCTAGGTGCCAAACCCTTCGCTGAATCAGAGGAGGGCCTGGGAGCCTGATGTCTGACAGTGGGAGTGGGAGAGGGTGTCAGCCAGATGGTCTGGGTCTTCACAGAGCATAGGCATTACCCTGGGTGTTCAGTAAAATGCACTAATTGTAACTGTACAGCTGCTTGTATTTTCAAGTATTATATAAACCACAGACTAGTACCTTTTCAGCCTCTGGAAGTTTGCTTCATGCCCCTTTCCAGTTGATAACCCCGCCTTCCCTCCCCCTGCTGGTTTCAGTCAGTCATATTTTGAGGAACTGTTGCCTAATATTCACCTGTAAGCAGCTTTGCCAGTGTTTCTCTTTACTGTAAAGCCTTTTACACAAATCATGTCTTTTACTTTAATGTTTCTTATTCTTAAGAGGATTAAGAGGAATTATCTAAAGATAACTTGTAAAAAATGTTTATCAACATTGATATAAACATTAACGGGTTGATTTTATATTCATTCACTTACTGTTTATTGAGCATCTACCATGTACAGCCAGCTGAGCCAGTGTGGAAATAACAGTTTCTGATCATAGGGAATGTATGCTCTAGTGGAGAAAGAGACACGCACAGATAGACATATGCTTTTAACTGTAAAGTGGGATAATTCTTTTTAAAAAGTGCAGGCAGAAACACAGAGAAAAATCCCTAAGTCTGCTTAGGGAATCAGGGATGCTTCTGCAGAAGAGGCAGCACCTAAGCTGAAGTGAGTTCATGCTGGAAGAAGGAAGGCGTGGGCACCCCTCTGGGGGTCCGGCCTTGCATTCCAGGCCAAGGGAAAGGCCTGTGTAAACTCACGGAGACTCCAGAGGGGACACTCAGCCTCCACTTTCCTAACTGGGAAACTGCATCATAATTCAGCATTGCTCGAATATGTAGAACAGGAGGATGATGGGAAGTGATGTAGGCGGGTCCATCAGAGGCTTTTCTAGACTTTATCAGGGGAGCCCTGCAGTCTGTTGGGAGAACTTCGTGTGGAGGAGGGACAGTCAGATTGATGTGAGAGCAAGCTCACCCTCCAGCATCGTTTATGAGGCCTGTTCGTGAGGAAGGGGAGGCCGGCTAGCACGGTTCACCTCTCCTGTTTTGCGTGAGGAGACTGGGCACAGAGGAATGAGTGGCCCAAGGTGTGGTGCTTGGGTAAGTGCTAGAGCCAGGGGTTAAGCCCAGGGTAGCAGCCTCACTCACATCCTGAGACGTCGGCCACTGTCCCCCGGAGAGCCCCGAGGCAGCTGGCGGGGAAGGAGGGTGTTTGAGGCGCAAGTGCCGGAGGGGGCGCTTGGCAGACAAGGAGTGAGTGCCAGAAGGGGGCACTCGGCAGACTCCCAGGGGTGCTGCTCTGCAGACTGGAAGACAGTGCTACCGTCCCGTGGGTTTTTGGCATTTTACATCATGTTACACTGTTTTCTTGATGGTAGTGATGTTTCTCATTTAAGCTGCTATTATTCATTCACAGAAGAAAGTCCAGAACATTGACCTAATTTTGCAAAACAAGTTGCGTATCAGCTGAGGAACATATGAGAAGTTTTGGAGGCTTTCACAGTAGTTTTAAGGTAAGTTCAGTTGTTATTTTTTTAGGCAATACTCAGTATTGTTCCTAGTAAACCATAATAAATTAGACCTTTTTTAAAAATAAGCGATTGAACTTAACCTTAAAAACACTGTGAGAGTCTTAAACAGTTACCCAAATCCTTCTGTTATCCCAAAGCCCAGAGCTGGTCAGAAGTCCCCAGATGTGTTTCCCAGGTGGTCTCCAGGAAAGGTGGTCTATCAGGCTGTGTTATAAAGGTGTTAAAACTTGAGTTTAATAGAGCTAAAACGACTTTGCCTCAGGTTATTTAAGGGCCAGAGCTGGAATTATGATCCCAAAGTCTAGACTTCATGTGTCACATGACACTGCTTCTCAAAGGAGAAGATTCTCATGTGAGGGAAGGATAGGTGTCCCTTGCAACAGTTAGTAACACATTAGTGTCTTTGAGTTTCTGTATCAGAAATCAATGTGCCTAATAATCTTAATTAGTATATCCATATATCAGTTCTTTGCGCTTCCCAGGTGGCGCTAGTTGTCAAGAACCCACCTGCCAGTGCCGGAGACGTAAGAGACATGGGTTCGATCGCTGGGTCAGGAAGATCCCTGGAGGAGGGCATGGCAACCCACTCCAGTATTCTTGGGCTTCCCTGGTGGCTCAGACAGTAAAGAATCCGCCTGCAATGCGAGAGACCTGGGGTCTATCCCTGGGTTTGGAAGATTCCCAGGAGGTAGGCAGAGCAACCCACTCCAGTATTCTTGCCTGGAGAATCCCCATGGACAGAGGAGCCTGGCAGGCTACAGTCCATAGGGTCACAAAGAGGTCGGACATGACTGAAGCAACTTAGCACAGCACAATACCAGTTATGTAGAAGGCATTTAGAATTTCTGGTGCATTAAGTATTTCCAGTAAAAAAAATTAAACCTGTTTTTCACTGGTGTTGCCTCTACTGTGTAAGTCATAGGAAATGGGAAGTTAAATGAAAGCACCACTGCACCATTTATTGTCATCAGCAATAAATCCTTTCAATACGAGTCCCAGTTTGCCTCTGGTCTCTTGTTGCAGTTGGTAGTCATTATCTGGGAGAATTTTTTTTATATTGGATTGTGTATTGGGTTAAAATTTTAGTGTTGGAAGCCTTTAGAGATCATCTAGCCTGGCCACCTTGAGGCCCCAGAGCGATGGATCTAAGGTCATCTACTTCATGACTGCAAGAATAAGATCCACCCTCTTCATAGTGATTCATCTCTTGATACTAGTTTGTATAATATGTCTCTTGTTCTTAATGAATTGGGACTGTTTTACTCACAGGATATGGCACATTGCTTTTAGTATCAGAGTTTCATTATTTTAGGGAATAATAAGGACCTTTTGGGATTGGAGGAAGCAAACAGATTTACTCATTCCATCTAATTTGTTGATTGTTTTTCATAAGGCCATTGGAAACCTGGGAGATTATTACTTTTAAAAAACTAAAGAACATTGACATTGGGAATTTTATTGGTATCTCTTCTAAAAGTAGGAAAACCAAACTAAGAAACTGATTTTTGATCATATAATATATAGAGAATAAATGTAAAGGGTTTTTAATTTTGATTCTTTTAATTTTGCAAGCTAGTTTTAAAATGTGGTCTTTCAAAGTAATTTCATTCAACTGTATGCATTAAAAATATTAAATATATAACATTAAATTTTAGTGAACAAGAAGATAACATAATCCTAGCTTTTAGCTATCAATTTGAAGGAAAGAAATCTAAACATTTCTTTTTTTAAAACATTAAGAAAAGTGCCCCTGAAGAGAATGCACATAATTGTTTCCTAATCTGGGATCAGTAAAATGTTGTAAAATCTGAAAACACGTTGTAGTTTTGGTACAACCTAATGAGTCTTCAGGCTTCCTTGGTAGCTCAGCTGGAAAAGAATCCACCTGCAACGCAGGAGACCCCAGTTCAATGAGTCTTCAAACCCTCTTGCACATTTCATGTTCATACTTAGATTTATGGCTTAGAAGGAGTGTGTGTTGCACCAATGTCCTGTCCTTCTTCAAAGAGCCGCTGAAAAGGGCATGAAACGTGGCATCATTAGAAAGACACTTGCCAGCTCCTGATGACTCATGTAGAGGGCCTGTGGCCTTGCTTTGGCCCAGCTGGCTTACCATAGTCCACTGCTGCCAAGTAAAGTGTGCTTATGGGGCTTGCCTCCTGAAATTTGACTTGTCTCACTACCCAGAAGCTTCATGTAGCTTTGCCTGAGGGTCACTAACTATGATCTGAGAGCAAAAGGAGATTATTTATCTTACGTGACTGTCAGGGATGGGAGGACGGGTATTCCGTTGGACAAGAGAAAATTAAATCTGGGCCATTGAGCTGCTCAGGTGTTTGCTGAATCATCTCAAACCTCTAGTGTGTTTTTAGGGATGGGTGAGAGTAACTGTGCTTGGAATAGAAAAGCCCTCCTGCACCGAGACACGATGCTGGCAGCTGCAGCGGTGTACCAAGGTAAGGAGGCTGCCCGCTGTCCCAGCGGGCTCGCTGCCGTCCCTGTCATCCTTATCCCCTAAAATCGCGTTGTCCTTTTTAAGGCACCTTCAGACTTCTTGTCCTTCTCTCAAAACACAGATCCTGTGGCTGTGTATCCTTTTCCCCCAAAGCCCTACTTCTTTACTGTCAGCTTCTCAGTGCTGAGGACTTTTTCACAAGAGCCTTTCTCAGAATCCCATGAGTATTCTAATATTCATTTGTCTTTTGGAGGACATACTTTTTTTGAACAGATTTTTTTTTTTTTCCTACTTGCATTTTTTTCAGACTTTAACCATGATTTGTTTTTATAGAAATGTACAGAAATGAGGATGGTTCTGTGCCTGCCACATATCAGATCTATTACATGATAGGATGGAAATATCATGATTCACAGGTATTATTATTAACATTGATCACTTTTCTTCCTGGGTTGATGTTTCCATTTTCTTTTTATTTATTTACTTAGGATGGGTTTTTTTTTTTTTTTTAATATAAGACAGCATTAAAGGGTTTAATTAGAGCTATAGATATTTATTCGTAATGTCCTTCCTGTTTATTATTTTCAGGCGAGACCAGCTGAAAGAGGTTCGGCAACCGTATCGTTTGGAGAGCTCGGAAAAATAAACGATCTTATGTCACAGGGGAAGAAGTCACAATAAATATTTTATTCAATGTTAATGTAGTCCAGACTTCTCATCAGTGATTGGTAACTTTCACATCTAAAATTACTGCATTCTGAAGCAAGAAGCAATATATAAGCTATTTACCATCAGACTTTTCTAATAATTAGAATCGCCTAATACTCCATCTATATTTAGTAGTGATTTCAATTTTACATGTTTTCTATTTTAATATGGATATTATTATCTAGTAATTTGAGAGACTTGTTTGCAGAATCAGCCTAAAAGCAAGAAGGCACCTCTGAAAAATCCAAAGATATTCATGTATATAAATGCTTGACCTGATAGAAAAACACCACTCACGCTAACATTTTGTACCTTTTCCTCTGTCTGATCTTTTGTTATTTCTTTGAAAAGACATTAGCAGTGGAGATGAGGGGATGAGGGGAAGGACAAGTTGGTAGATTCTGTAGTTTTCTGGTTCTTTGGCATAAAATTGTAGACTTTTATAACAACTACTGTAAGATACTTAAGCCAGAATTATTTGTGATACTGTCTTCCTTGCTGTTTAAAGAGGAACAGAGGATGATGAACCTCTTTAGAGCTATTGAGTAGTTTTGTAGTTTGGAGTAGCGTCTTCTTGAATCCTTCCTCGCCTTTTTATAACCATCGGAATTCTGATCTTGTTTGTTTTTCACCTCCACCATGTGAGTGAGAGTCCCATCGTTTCACACTCTACCAAGGTAGTTAAGAGGAGAACTTAACTAAGTCCTTTTTTAGAGGATTTTGAAGGATTACAAAGGCAAAATCGCGCATCAGGTACCTGCACAGTGATGAGCAGTGCTGTCTGATTTTGCTGTTTCAGGTCTCTGGCACTGCTGTTCTAATCTAAGCCCACCATCCTGTTTTCATGATCCAAATGGTTGGGAAGCAGCTTAGAACAGGTGGAGGAAGGCGGTTGCAAGGCCGCGGGGCAGGGGGGGTGATGCTGGGAGGCGCCCGGGGTGCCTGGTGTGTTCTCGCCAGTTGCTGCCAAGTCGTTTGCTGCGCTTTTCATCCCAAGGGCATGGCAGCCTTGGGGGGTTATTACAGGCTTTGCTTCTCTGTGTCTCTCTCCCCTCCTGCCTGCCCTCACTCTACCAGTAAGCACAAGCTCTCCCTCAGTCAGGACTGGGTCTCACACGGTGGGTATTCAGCTCCATTTTGAATCAAATTAAACTAAGTGAAGTCAGAAAGAAAAACACCAATACAGTATACTAACGCATATATATGGAATTTAGAAAGATGGTAACGATGACCCTGGATGCAAGACAGCAAAAGAGACACAGATTAAGAACAGACTTTTTTTGTCTAATTAATTAATGTATTTTAATTGGAGGCTAATTACTTTACAGTATTGTAGTGGTTTTTGCCATACATTGACATGAATCAGCCATGGGTGCACATGTGTTCCTCATCCGGAACCCCCCACCCACCTCCCTCCCCAAGGAACAGTCTGTTGGACTCTGTGGGAGAAGGTGAGGATGGGGTGATTTGGGAGAATGGCATTGAAACATGTATATTACCATATGTGAAACAGATCGCCAGTCCAGGTTTGATGCATGAGACAGGGCGCTCAGAGCTGGTGCACTGGGATGACCCAGAGGGATGGGATGGGGAGGAAGGTGGGAAGGGGGGTTCAGGATGGGGAACATGTGTACACCCATGGTGGATTCAAGTCAATGTATAGCAAAACCAATACAATATTGTGAAGTAATTAGCCTCCGATTAGAATAAATTAATTAAAAAAACACAACTGTGTGGATAATGTGCCCTTTCATAGACTGAGTTACAGTTAAAAGCAGAATTTTGTAGGAGAAAAAGAAATTACTGTTCTTGCTCTCTTTAGTTGGGACATTCATTGATATTAGAAATTAGGATACTCTTGATAACCTGTTTTTAATTATTTATTTATTTATTTATTTTTAAAAGAGGGAAAAAATCCCTAGAAAGCAGAACTTGGGGAAGTTTTTGTTTGTTTGTTGAGTTTTTTTTTTAAGTTCAGTTTTCAGATTTGAAGGGAGAAGAGAACAGTGAACCCCCCTGCATATATTAAATTGTAAATAGATGCCTGAGGAAAGGCTGCATTCCACAGTGTCTGTTCCTAAATGGCGCACGTTTATATGTTTACTGGTTGTTGGTGAAGAATGCATGCAGAATCGTGCATGCTGAGGACAGGGACTGCGGAGCCACATGTGTCTGCACCTGCCCCGGTGTTTGAACACCTTTCAGAGGTGCATGAAGTGGGCAGAAGCAAGGAGGGAGGCTGGTACTTTCACTTTTTCATCTTTCTGTAAATTTTGAGGTTTCTTACCAAGGATATTAACTTTCATTTATTTCATGCCAACAGAGAATATGTGGATGGTGGGGTGGGGCTGGGGAGGAATCTACCTTGAGCTCTTAGAAATAAGCTACAAAAATAAAGAGGAATTAACGAATTGAGGACGCTTATGTTTAGTGTGAGTGACAGTTGTAAAATTAATTTTTTAGTTAATGTCTGCTTGAAGTATCTATTAAGGTTTAATTGTTTGGAACCCTCAGAAAATAAATTTTTCTGAATAGCTATGTTTTCCAAATGATTAAGGACATCCTTTTAGGTCACAAAACTTTAAAAAATGTCTTATCAGCAATATTTCCAAAATACGTTTCATTCTTAAACAGTGTATAGGAACATAACCATTTCTTTACAACTTTTTTCTTAATAACTTTGTAACTTTTTGTCTTTATAACTTGACAGTTAACTATCACAACTTGTGCTGCATTGCTTGTTCCTGCACTAACCCTAAGAAAAATGTGGTTTATCTCTTTCCCTGCACGTTTCTTGCTTGCTGTCAGTCTCAGTAGCCTGACAGAAATGAACTTGCTGGATCAGTTTTTTTTGCCTTTTCAGATGTGTAAGATTAGAATTTAGATTGGAAGTTTTGAGGACAGTGTTTAAGGTAGGAAAGAGGAAGGAGGTTCTACAAGGACTCCCCTTTGGAATAAAATGCTTGGGCTTAATTGGTTCCCATAACAAACCCCACTGAGGCCCATGAGCCAGGCTCCTGACTCTTCTTTGCTCTTAGTTGTCAGTCTAACGGGGTTCTCAGGGTGTGGACCTGGGACACCTGTTGGCTCCTGGGAGACTTTGGATTATTTCCTGCTTCTTAGCAATATACCAGGTTGTTAACCTAGAGAATTCCAGAAGTGGCTAGCATACATGAAAAAAAGATATTTTGGAAACAAAGGATTTCTGCAGGATTTGTTGAGATGGAAGCTACCCATAGACCCTCAAGTCTGTTATATAAATGTAAAAAGTTATATCTACAGAAAGATGTATCTCATGAAGAAGCTATGAAGCCAGTTTTATTTTTCATACCTTTTAGTACCATGTTTATCCACTAGATGGAAACAATTACAGTACAGCCTTTATGGAAGACAAGCATCTGGTGGCTTGGATGGTAAAGAATCTGCCTGCAATGCGGGAGACCTGGGTTCGATCCCTGGGTGGGAAGGCCCCCTGGAGAAGGGAATGGCTACCTACTCCAGTATCCTTGCCTGGAGAATTCTATGGACAGAGGAGCCTGGCGGGCTACAGTCCATGGGCTTGCAAAGAGCCGGACATGACTGAGTGACTCACATTATACTGAAGACATAGGTTTTATAACTCAGTATATATCCCTTAAATAAGGATGAAATTAAGTATTTAACCATCAGTCGGCTTCTGCATAAGAAAGAAATGAACATGTAAAAAGATATTTGGGGAAAAGTATAGTTGGCATAGTGGTTATATTTTATTTCTTCATTAATTATTATTTTAGCCTCTTGCCTAAGAAATGTTTTGAGCGTTTTTTTAATAGAGGGGGTCTCAAGGTGGGGTGGTGGTTATTGTGGTTGTTAATAATGTGAAGTTTATTAGTTTAGAAAACTAATAAGCAGATTATTTTTCACAAATGTTGTTGTGTTGCTAAGTCATATCCGACTCTTTGAGACCCCATGAACTGTAGCCCTCCAGGCTCTTCTGTCCATGGGATTTTCCAGGCAAGGATACTGGAGTGAGTTGCCGTTTCCTTCTCCAGGGGATCTTCCCGATTCAGGGATCTAAGCTGCTTCTCCTGCACTGGCAGGTAGATTCTTTACCACTGAGCTTCTTCAAATTGGTGTACTTCTAATTCTCTGCCTGGATACTTGACAGGTGTTTATCTTGCTGCTTTAAAAAAAAATAATTTGAAGATAACAGAAGGTACTGCTCTTAACAAATAGGGAAGTAATGCTTTGTGTCTGTGTGGTTTTAAAATCTGTCTGCAGATTCTCTGATACTCTTGCCTCTGAGCGGTGGAGCTTCATTCTCCTCCCTGTGAGTTTGGGTTGAATTCAGGGATTCTCTTCCAACAAGTAGAATATGGCAGTGCTGTGTGTCCCTCTGAGGAGGTAGTCAGAGGTCCCACCTCCTCCTCGCCGTGTCTGGGATCCCTTCCCTGGGAGACCAGTGCCGTTCGTGGGGACATTGGGCAGCGCCTGGAGAGGACTCTCAGATCTGCCAGCAAGTGAACCAGCTCGGAAGACATCCTCCAACCCCAGTCAGACTCTCAGGTGACGCCTTGATGGCAGCCTCATGACAGACCCAGAACCAGCCAGCTAAGCCACTCCCGAATGCATGATCCTCACAGATAACTGTCTGTGTTTGGAGTTATATGTTAAGGCAGCCGTAGGTAACTAATATGCCATCTTCAGAGGTGCCCAGGGTGTGCCACGGTGTTCCTTAAAGCATCGAACATAGCCTGCTTACTTGAAATTGTGTAAAGTCAGCATAAACTACCTTACCTTTGTCCTCAGGGAAACTTGGGTCTGAGATCTGCTTACCTTGAGGTTTGAGTCCATGGTATCTGGAAGTAGAACTAACATCCCAAGGTTGCTGCTGCTGCTGCTAAGTCGCTTCAGTCGTGTCCAACTCTGCGTGACCCCATAGACGGCAGCCCACCAGGCTCCCCCGTCCCTGGGATTCTCCAGGCAAGAACACTGGAGTGGGTTGCCATTTCCTTCTCCAGTGCATGAAAGTGAAAAGTGAAAGTGAAGTCGCTCAGTTGTGTCCGACTCTTCGCGACCTCATGGACTGCAGCCTACCAGGCTCCTCCGTCCATGGGATTTTCTATGCAAGAGTACTGGAGTGGGGTGCCATCGCCTTCTCCGCTCCCAAGGTTAGTGGGCTTCAAATTTAAGTTGGAAATTTAGTAGACTTCAAATTTTATTTCCTAGGAAAACTGTCCTAGGATCAGTTTTCTAGCAACCTGATGGGGTGAGTCCATAAAGAACAAGAGAGTGTGAGGTGGCTCTGGCCTTGGGAGTTCAGTGAGGCAACGGCGGCCCAGTTTTCACAGTCCCTCCTGCCTTAGCTGCTGACGGCTTGTTATCAGGATGGACTGTTGATGCTGTAGGCTTGTTATAGGCTCTCAGGAGGGCACAAGGCTGTGGAAATGGTTCAGCTCAGTTCAGTCACTCAGTTGTGTCCAACTCTTTGCAGCTTCTCAGACTGCAACACGCCAGGCCTCCCGGTGTTTACCCAGACTCATGTCCATCGAGTCAGTGATGCCATCCAACCATCTCATCCTCTGTCGTCCCCTTCTCCTCCCACCTTCAATCTTTCCCAGCATCAGGGTCTTTTCCAATGAGTCAGCTCTTCGCATGAGGTGGCCAAACTATTGGAGTTTCACCTTCAGCATCAGTTCTCCCAATGAATATTCAGGACTGATCTCCTTTAGAATGGATTGGTTGAATCTCCTTGAAATCCAAGAGACTCTCAAGAGTCTTCTCCAACACCACAGTTCAAAACATCAATTCTTTGGTGCTCAGCTTTCTTAATAGCCCAACTCTCACATCCATACATGACTAGTGGAAAAACCACAGCCTTGACTAGACAGACCTTTGTTGGCAAAGTAATGTCTCTGCTTTTTAATATGCTGT
Organism: Bubalus kerabau; assembly: GCF_029407905.1. NCBI lineage: Eukaryota > Metazoa > Chordata > Mammalia > Artiodactyla > Bovidae > Bubalus > Bubalus kerabau. The sequence continues at coordinate 7,846,100 of NC_073636.1, forward strand.
CTAGGTTGGTCATAAATTTTCATCCTAGGAGTAAGCGTCTTAATTTCATGGCTGCAGCCACCATCTGCAGTGGTTTTGGAGCCCCCCAAAATAAAGTCAGCCACTGTTTCCACTGCTTCTTCATCTATTTGCCATGAAGTGATGGGACCAGATGCCATGATCTTAGTTTTCTGAATGTTGAGCTTTAAGCCAACTTTTTCACTCTCCTCTTTCACTTTCATCAAGAGGCTCTTTAGTTCTTCTAAAGAACTAAATGATTACAGGTAATCTAAAAGCCAGTCCATCCTGTCTTGGTCTTGGCTGGCCTTTGCCAAAATCAGACAAAGATAAATTGCGTGTAGTCCAAACGCAGTCTGGCCCATCTCTGGACTTCTTGTCCAGAGTCTCTTGTGTGTGCTCAGGACCCCCAGTGCTGACTGTCAGCACTTTGGCGCAGTAAGACATTAGCGAAATCTTTCTTGGTTTGCAGTCGAGGAAACTGAGTCCCGCAGAGAGACTCATTTGCCTGAGGTCACTAGCCGGCCCTGGAGAGACAGGCCTGGAATGAAGATGTTCCCGAGTCTTGTCCAGCAACCTGAGGCAGGCCTGGTCATTCACACAACCCCAGCAGAGCCAAGGCCTAGCCATCGCACCCACCCAGCTGGAAGTGCATTTGTGAATGTCCCCAGCACAGCTCTCCATCCAAGCACCGAGTCTTTAGCGAAACCCAGAGTCAGCGCCTTACACTGAACCTGTTTAGAGCACACTTCCATGTCGTGGGCCACAGTAGACCTCGACCTAGGCTCTGCGGCCTGGCTCCCACCCCCGGAGATTTCCGTTTAATTCAGCCTTGGGAGTTTTAAAAGTTATAGAGCATCAGCTTTCCTAAGGCGAGAAAACTGTGAATCACAGATAAACTCCATTGTAACCTCCCTTGTGTTGTAGCTGGGAACTCTGAAGGACCAGCTGCTGTGCTGGATATAAAAGCATGAGTCACTGTGCACTTCGTGACAGGCTTGTGCTGAGAGAAGGGGGTGAGCTGGCCCGGGCTGGGGGTGAGGAAGGGGGGTGTGGACAAGTTGGTCACCCAGTGCTGACTGAGGAGCCCTGGATACTCAGGGATGAGAGGGCCGACCCCACACCCTCACAGAGCTCGTGTGCAGCTGGACTGGCCGCAGGCCACAGGGAAGCTGACACAGCGTCTTTTCTTGCTACCAAAATTCCTCTGACTGAGACACGTGCGGGAAGGCCCTGTGTGGAAGAGCGTGTGGGGCTCTGTGGTCAGTCACCACGTGGCCGCCCAGGTGTGGGCGAGGGAGCTGCTACAGCCCCAGCTCTGGAGGAGAAGCCCAGAAACAGACGTTTGCATGATTCAAACACCCTCAACCACACTTGCTCTCAGAGCCTTTGGATCGTGTTCACTTGGAACAATGAGCTGAAACAGGAAAGATGAGCTCACCCTGGTCCTGCTCCTAGGTTTCAGGCAGTGTTCCACGTGACACAGCACACCACCGGGTCGTCTCCCTTTCTGCCCAATCTGCAGCTATTCTCACAAGCTTTACCTCGAAGGAGCTCATTCTTCAGCCGGTCTTGGAGCCAGGGCTTACAGACTCTACACTCCCCTCTTTGCATTTATCCTGTCTCTGATGTGCTCGCATTCCAGACACCTGTGAGAGAGAACTGCACGGCCAGCCTATGCATTAGGCCCTGGCCTGAGCTTTGGATGTTGCCTGCTCCTTCCTTTCACATTTGTAAATTAGGCTTTTATTGTTCCTTTGGAAATGGAACTCTCTAGTAAGTCAAGGAATATGTGCTTGACTTGGACCTCAGACAGGCCTGGATAGTTAATGGCCAAGGAAAGACTATGGCTGGCATGTGGATATACAATGTTTACAAAGCATCTGTGAAGTTAGGCTTATTGAAATCTCACAAATCTCCAGTCAGGTAGGAGTTAATCCCATTTGATGGAGGAAAGATTGAGGTTTGGAGAAACTATGCCCAAAGTCACAGAGCTACTAAGGGGCAAAGCTGGACCTCAAACACAGGGTGTTTGGTTCCAAATCCATTTCACACTCCTTTCTGATTATGATCGACATTATCAATTAACTCTCTTCCTGTCCCTAGTTTGGGTTTTCAAGTAGGCAAGTACAATCTTTTCCTGCCTAAACACTCAGCATTTTGGCTGGAGAACTACCTCTGGGCACTGAAACCACACTGATTGTTATCACCTCAACTGTCCCCATGTTCCAACCAATCTGCCATGAGCTTTTAGAGAATATTAAAAGTTGCCATTTATGGCAACTAGAAATTCATTCTAGATGCCAGACCCTGTGATAATTCCTTTACATACATTATCCCATTAATCTTCATACCAGCTGCCTAAGATCTTGAAAAAGTAAAAAAGTCATTCAGTCGTATCCGACTCTTTGCGACCCCATGGACAGTGTATGGAATTCTCCAGGCCAGAATACTGGAGTGGGTAGCTTTATCCCAAGGGAAAAAGATGAAAAGATCAATCTTTTTGTTTTGCAGATCAGGAAATAGGCTCAGTGAGAGTGAGATTTAAGCCTGGCCCTTGACTTCAGTTGTGGGTCTCCTGCACTTGTCTCCTCCCCCCTGCCCCAGCCCTGGGCCCCAGCCCTGCCTCATCCATCAGGGGAGACAAAGCGCCAGGCCCTTTACCTTCTGTCCTTGGAAGCTTGTACCATTACCCACTGTGAGTACTCCGCAGGGGAGTCCCCAGGGTTCCAATGAGGAAAGGAAGAGAGGGGTGCAATGCTGGACAGCCCCCCAGATGGTGCTGTTCACTACACAGCTGCTAAGGGAGCTCAGACAAAGACCCTGGTGAGGAGGCCAAGTCAATCCCTGGGCACAGCAATGCCATGAGGAAATTTGGTTCATCAGAGATAGACTGTGGTTCACCAGGTCATTCCCTCAAGATAACAGTCTGTTTGTAATTTTTGCCTTTCTCAAATTCTGAGGGATCTGTGTTCTTGCTCTCCCCAAACTCTCCCTTCTCCCAAGTTCAGTATGTCTGCAGAGGCCAAGAAACAAACCCATTTGTCCTCTCGAAAGGGGACAGGTTGTCACAACCACAGGAAAATGGGTGATCTTTATCTCTAACTCAGGACTAGAGCCTGGAGAAGGAAATGGCAAGCCACTCCAGTATCCTTGCCTGGAAAATCCCGTGGACCAAGGAGCCTGATGGGCTGCAGTCCATGGGGTCACAAAGAGTCAGGCACGCCTGAGCGACTAACACACGGGACTAGAGCACCCCAAGACAAGAAGTTTGTAGGGGAATCTTAGCTGATGAGTCTCCAACAAACCTCTCCCCACAAAGAGTCACCTCAGCTAAGCAGGAGGTCTGCAATGGTTTCTTAGAGGACAGGTCCCAGTCTTTGTCCATTTTCCCTCAAGGCCCATATAAGAAGTCAGCAGCAGGCCCCTGAGTCTGGTGGGGAAATTTTTTATTTAGTGAAGATAACTTGAAGTGGACTGGTTCCAGTGGGCAGGTTTTCCTCTGGTCCAGATCCTACCCGTAGCGATTTCTAAGCAAGAAGATCAGCACAGCAACAATTAGGCCAATCACAAATAAATCCCAGCATGGTCCAATGGTGTTGTCCAGTGTCATCCATTTCCATCTCATTGTAAACTGCAGGCAAGAGACATTCTGTCAAAAATAAACCCAAGCCTCCCACTCTATTCAGAACATCATCTCCCCCCATCTCTCTGCCCAAGAGTTGCTCGTTGGAGTTTCCAGAGATTTGGGACCTATTTGAGACAAACTTACATTAAACAACAGGATATCTTGGAGCAAATGCACAGTTTCCAATTTCATGAGGGCCAAGAACACTGGTATGTGAGCATCCGGACTTGTTTGACCAGCCATGTCGTATAATCTCCTGGCCAAGTGAATGTCCTGGAAATAGAACAGCCCATACTTATTAGGCGCAGATTCTTTAGGAGTAATTAAGTGAAAGCCACTGTTTGAAATTTATCTTTGGTAGGTCTGAATGCTTCCCCAACTACCCCCTACCCCAGGATGTTCATGCCTTAATCCTTGGAACCTATTAATAGGTTATGGGGCTTCCCTGGTGGTCTGGTAGCTAAGACTCAACTTGGAGGTCCCAACACAGGGGGCCTCGGTTCAACCCCTGGCTGGGCTACGAGATCTCACATACTGCAACTAAGAGTTTGCATGTCGCAACTAAGACGCAAATAATTAATTTTAAAAAGATAAAACGTAAAAACAAGATTGCTAAAGCCTATTAAAATTTTTTTAAAATGAATGTTAAACACATGTATACCTGTGGCGGATTCATTTTGATATTTGGCAAAACTAATACAGTTATGTAAAGTCTAAAAATAAAATAAAATTAAAAAAAAAATGTTATGTTACAAGGGCAGAGCAAATTTTGCAAATATAAATAAGGTTTCAAATGTTAAGATAGGGAGATTGTCCTGAAGGACCTGGTGGACTCAATGTAATCACATGAGCCCTTAAACACTGAATTTTCTCACAGAGCAGAAGAGAAAGGCAGAGAGAAAGGCAGGAGAAGTCAGAGGTTCTAGGCATGGAAAAGACTCAACTTCCTGTTACTGGAAGGGCCCCCTGGACAGGAGAAGGAATGTGGACAGCCAGCAAGGAAGTGGGGCCCCCAGTCCTATAAACGCAAGAAACTGAATTTGGACAATGATCTGAACAAGTTTGGAAGCAGATTCTTCCCCGAAGCCGTCTATAAGGACCACAGCTTTGATTTCAAGTTTGCAGACCCTACGCAGTGGGCCCAGTAGAGCTCACCTAGACTTGTCACCTACAGAAACAGTGAGACAAATGTGTGTGGTTTTAAGGCATTGAGTTTGTGGTAATTTGTTACGGCAGCCATAGAAAATCAACAGAGTCTCCAAAGAGCTTTCTTGGTATCACTGAGCCAGAGCTATGATTCCAATTAAAGGAGCAGGAGGACAGACGCTAACAATACAGCTCCCAAAGCAAATGGCAATACAGACAGTGATGAGCATTTAAACTTCCTCCTTCTCTTCATGTACTTATCATACTTGAAGGTTTGGGATTTGTTAATTCATTGTCTCCAGGTCCTTGAAGACAAGGGTTTGAACTGCCTGTTCAACCCCCTGAATTCCCAGTGCCTGATGAAGTGTCGAGTACATGGTAAGTCTTTGATAACACATCAAATGAGCAAATAAATGAGAAATGAGTGAACAAACTACTTTGGCTCTCAGGCTGGAATTTGATTCCATAAATGACATACTATATTTTTAGGAACATTTCTTCCCATTAAATTATGCCATGACAGATCAAAATGTGTTTCTCTCTCATTTTCACCTACTTACGGCTTGTTTTTTGCTTGCTTTGTAGTTGTTTTGTTTCCCCAAACAGAATAATGAAAGACTAAGTAGAATTTAAAGGTCTACTCTTTTAAAGGTCTACTCTGCCTGGGTGCCTGTGGATTATTTTCAAGAGAAGGGGAAGGAGAAGAGTTTTTCACAAATTGTAGTCATCCTGTATGTCTCTGTCTCTCCTCCGTCTCCCAGACTCCCATTACACAGGCCTTAATAGTTGTGAATCCCGAAGCCTTGGCTAAACACATTTCTTGGGTGGTGTCCTCTCAGCTGTGTTCTGCTTGTCATTTCTTAAATTTTTCCAAAGTTTTGTGGACTGGTAAATTTATGTTTGAGAAAGAGGAATAAGGCCTGCTTAACATACTTAAACGGAAAAGGCAATGGCACCCCACTCCAGTACTCTTGCCTGGAAAATCCCATGGACGGAGGAGCCTGGTAGGCTGCAGTCCATGGGGTCGCTAAAAGTCGGACATGACTGAGCGACTTCACTTTCATGCACTGGAGAAGGAAATGGCAACCCACTCCAGTGTTCTTGCCTAGAGAATCCCAGGGATGGCAGAGCCTGGTGGGCTGCCGTCTATGGGGTCGTACAGCGCTGGACACAACTGAAGCGACTTAGCAGCAGCAGCAGCAGCAACATACTTAAAATTCAGGAGACTGTTCAGAACAAATCTTTCTGGCAACAGAGAAAATGGATGTTGTAAAAACTCTAATTTGTGTCTCTAATTCCAACAGATTCAGTGGCTGTTCATTTGAACACACCCTGCAGATGATAACAGTGGTCACCCCCAACACGTGACAGGCATATTAACTTGAATGGGATGTTCGGAAAAAGGCAGCCTGTGTCAATATCTCAGGCACTCCTTCTTATTTGAAGCCAGCAAGAGCTATTAATTCATTTCTTGGGGCACAGATATCACAACTGAGTCACTTGGCTTATAATAAAAAATAGCAGAGAAGTACCATTCAAGTGGGATGAGCTGGCTCCTGGCCAAGGCAGCCTCACCATTAGCAGAGGGGGTGGGATGGGATAGGAAAGTCTTTCTTTAAAATTCCCAGAGAAAGAAAATCCTGAACATTTCTGGCTAGTTAGGGCAACTCATAGAAAGAAAATTTTATTACTAGACTCTGGAAAGACTCCTTGTTATTTGATCTTATTTAGTTTAAAAAAAAAAAAAATCAAAATCATTTCCACACAAAAATTCCCCTTGATAAACAGTGCTTTGGTCATTCCCAAGGTTCATTAAATACGTCCATTGCACATCTAGTCCACTTACGTTTAACTTTTCTGTGGTACACTTGAGTTTATTTTGCTTTAAATTCACTGATTAGGAGATTATGTAAACCGATCTATAGAATTCTTAAATGTTTCTGACTATAATGTCAGTATGCTGAAGTCCTGTTCAATGTTCACATGTTCAAAAGTTGCTCACAACTCAAAGATACAGATTTCTCCAGCAATAAAATATCTGGTTTATTAAAATTGTTCAATCACATGATGCAGGGGCTTTCCAGCCCAGAATCTTTACTACTACTACTACTAAGTCACTTCAGTCGTGTCCAACTCTGTGCGACCCCATAGACGGCAGCCCACCAGGCTCCCCCGTCCCTGGGATTCTCCAGGCAAAAACACTGGAGTGGGTTGCCATTTCCTTCTCCAATTCATGAAAGGAAAAGTGAAAGTGAAGTCACTCAGTCATGTCTGACTCTTAACGACCCCATGGACTGCAGCCTACCAGGCTCCTCTGTCCACGGGAGTTTCCAGGCAAGAGTGCTGGAGTGGGTTGCCATTGCTTTCTCCACCCAGAATCTTTGGGTGTCATCAAAAATTTCTTATATTGCGACAGAGATAGTTTCTTTAATAATCCATTCTTATTTTCTTATTATAAATACATTAAATTAGTGGAAACTTTGAAAATATAGAGGTGAACAGATGAGGGGAAAACACCCACAATCTCACTGTACAGAGGTAACTACTGATATTCCACACACATCCTACCAGCATTTCAGTGTTTTTATATTCATATATACATATTTTTAATTTAGGAATTTTTCACTCTGTATGATACTTTGTCTTCTGTTTTATTAAGCTAACAATATATTTCAAGCCATATACCACATTCTAAGATATTTCATTAGTCTATAATATTTGTATTTTTAATGGTTGCACAGTATTGCATAATAATGGCTGCTGCCGCTGCTGCTGCTGCTAAGTCACTTCAGTCGTGTCTGACTCTGTGCGACCCCATAGACGGCAGCCCACCAGGCTCCCCCATCCCTGGGATTCTCCAGGCAAGAACACTGGAGTGGGTTGCCATTTCCTTCTCCAATGCACGAAAGTGAAAAGTAAAAGCAAAGCCGCTCAGCCGTGTCTGACTCGCAGCGACCCCAGGGACTGTAGCCTAAGGGGCTCCTCCGTCCATGGGATTCTCCAGGCAAGAGTACTGGAGTGGGTGCCACTGCCTTCTCCTAATACTTATTAAATATTCACTGTGTAACAGCCACCACTGTTGTGGTGTCATTTAAACCCTGTGACAATGCCATAGGGCAGATGACATTAACCCCATTTTAAAGATGAAAAAACTGAGACACGGAGAGCTTAAGTCACTCATCCAAATTCATTTGACTTGTAAGTGGCAGAGCTGAGATTTTACAGGTTTGTAAAATAAAAAAAACTATTCATTCAGGCTGAGGAATTGTATCATCAGATTCTGTTCTCAAATGTTTTTTTGACATAGAGAGTAAGAAACACATGATACTCTATTTTTATTTTTGGAGTATTTTTTGCTATTTTTTTGTTGTTTTGATACTCTAAAATGGAAGAAAGCATATATGTTTTAAGATATTGACTAGAAAATCTATCCAAATTAAGACAGAAAGTGAGAGGAAATTAGCCTTTGGAAATGAGTTTCAATATATTATAGTTAGACATACAAGATAACACATTTTTTTGGTTCCTGCAGGTAAAACAAAACCACATCTACTGAATAAACTACAAATAGATCTGTCAAAAATAAAAGTAATTATTGCATGAAGCATTTTTATTTCTCATTTGTCTGGTCTGACCACCTATTGAGTGTTAGAGCTGAAGCTTTAAACACCAGAACAGAATTATTTTCTGGAAAAGTCAAGTTAAAGTTAGATATTAAAATGGCCCTCTCAGAAATATGACAGGACAAAATATACATCTTTTAGAAGGAGTCATAACCTTTCTTAAAGCATTCGGACAGTAATTTGAAGTAGAGGATTTATTTTGCAAAAAGAGAACTATGTTCAGTAACACGGAAATGAACATTGTTTTTCATACAAAGTTAAAAGCACATTATATTTCCTTCCTGACCACTTGCCCAGTCCCTATCTCTTCAAGAGAGATAAGTTTCATCTAAATTATTTCATCTGATTGATGATTGTCATTTACAACTTTATTGCTACCTCTGTCTCAGGTATTCCTTTGGAAAAAGTCTATGGATTCATTACATATTCTAATGTATTGTCTATAGATTATAAGATAAAGTCAAGCATGTATCTGCTGATACTTTTTAAGTTGACCTTTATACTTAGAAGCCACCACTTCTCTGGTGGCTCAGACTGTAAAGAGTCTGCCTGCAATGTGGGAGACCCAGGTTTGATCCCTGGGTTGGGAAGGTCCCCTGGAGAAGGAAATGGCAACCCACTCCAGTATTCTTGCCTGGACAAAGGAGCCTGGCAGGCTACAGTCCCTGGGGTCACAAAGAGTGGGACACGACTGAGCGACTATCACTCCCTCCCTCTCTCATGTGTGCACACACACCATTTTGCAGTTTGACCATCATTACGGATGTGTCTCTTCATAGCACACTGTGAACTCTTTGAAGGATGCCTTGTTCTTGTATCCTCAGAGTCACACACAGTGTTTCTGGACACAAAACAAGGACTTGATAAATATCTGAGTAAGTAAATGAACGAAGAAAAAGCAAGGCACGGTACCACAGAAGTTTAGGATCAGATGTCTTTTAAATCTAGGGATTCATCGAAGGATTCATAGAGGAGTTGATATTGGAGCTATTCTTTGAAAAATGGATTGGTCTTCAATGGGCAAAAATGTGAGAGGAGATCATTCCAGCAAATGGGGCAATATGACCTAAAGTCAGGAGGGTGCAGTTTAAGGGCGTGGGGGAAAGGAAAAGCAGCCTAGAAGATATATAGGGAAATAGTGGCATATCCAGCCATTAGTACCAAGGCAGTTTAGGTCAGTGAGGGTTTTGAATGCCAGGGTAAGAAGTCTGGATTTCATTAGGCAATAGAAAGTCAGTAAGATTCTTTTTCATTTTTGCATTTGCTCATGTTTATATCTGTGTGTGTGTGTATGCATGCACACACACTTTGGGGGAAGTTAAGTGGCAGAGTAGCAGTACCAGAGTTATATTGTTAAAGTATAAGGAATAACCTGGTGGGGCTTCACTAGATTTATATACATTAACTGAAGTAATGCTAACATCTGTAACAAACAAACCCCCACATTTCAGTGGTTTAACACATTCAACAGTCCATTGTGGATGTTACTGGTTGGTGGTCAACTTTCCTGGGGTGGTTCTGTGCTACAGCCTCTGGGCGAAGCTCCATCTACTTAGCAGCCTTGGCCCAGAAATGACACTCTTCCCTTTCACATCCTTTCCTTCAGTGAAAAGTAGTCACGTGGATGTGACGGGAGCTGGGAAGTGCAGTCTCAGACTACGAGCCACATCCCAGCAGCAAGCATTTCCTCCATCGGAGATTGCACATCTTTGGGGGACAGAGCTTTCTCTGCCATACAGTTCAAGGAAGAACATTAGAATGAGGGAACCCTGAGAAGCCTTTACAACAAACTTTGGCCTGAACCAGGATAAGGACACAAGAACAGACAGGAGAGAATGGACAACTGTTTTTTTCTCATGGTTAAATTTTTGAAGTACCTCTGAATCCAGTATAGATTGAGAAAGAATTTCATATTAACTTGTGAGCTGAGTGCTTATATTTCTAAATTAGTTCCGGTCATTTCTAAATTTCTCTCTAGGTACTATTTTGTGTTCCAAAACAATGGTGCGGGGACTTCCCTGGCAGTCCAGTGGTTAAGATTCCATGCTTCCACTACAGGGGGCCGGGTTCAATCCCTGGTCAGGAAACTAAGACCTTGCGTGCCATATGGTATGGCCAAACAAGAAAACAAGAGCAGTGCAGTCAGTCCTGGTCTGCAGTTTAAGTCAAGCAAGCTTAACTTGAAGTCAGATATTGGAGAATGAGATGTTGAGATGTTTCTCAATGAAGCCATTAGGATAATTCATCTATATCACCCTAGTCCCCAAATCTGCTCCTAAAGAAGGATGAGAAAAATAACCCATATTTTTGCATTGATTTACCAAGAGTTGATTGATACCTTTCTTTTTCCAGAAGGCTTAACTACAGAGTTTACCAAAACCCTATTTGATTCTCCGATAAATCCTATTAAAAATGTTAGACTCACCTTTTCCACTGGTTTGCATGAGGTTTAAGTAACACAAAGGATGGTGAAGAGCCTTGCTAAAGACATGCGTAATTACCTGTTCTCCTAATTGCTTTCCTTTCATTAAACATCCCTGGTACAAGCTTTGGGCTTTTAATTATCCGCATATTTGTTTTAAGAATTAGAAGAAGTGATATCTTGTCATTAATTTGACTGCAAGATAGCAAGATTAATTAAACCTAGCCTCTGGGTACTTGATTATTATTTTACTAACCACTAAACAAAATAAATTAATAAAGACAAAGAGTAATGTCTCCTCATTAACTGAATCTAAAATTTCTGTGTCCAGGTCTGAGGTTAAGTGCAGCTTTTCCTTTTTTTTTTTTTTTTTTGGTTAAATGTAGAGACTTTCTGTAGGAAAAAATATATGTGTGACTGAGAGACTGATCAAAATGAACTATCCATGATTTAACGAGAACCCTGACTGAAAAGAACAGAAATGTGACTAGAGAGAAACTTCAAAGTGTTTTCCAGATGTATGAAATGTCTGTCTCGACAACTGCTATTTGACATCGTGAAGAAAGTGCCTAGGAGAGAGCCCAGCAGTGGCTCCGCGGAGGAAAACCGACGTTCCTGAGGTGCCCGGCGGGCGTGCAGTTGGCCAACCCTGTGTCCCGACAGAGCCGCCCTCCCGGCTGTGGGGAATCAGGGCTAGAGGACCTCACCGTGGCGAGGCCGCAGCCCGTCAAGTCCTCCTCGACTCACGGGGGCGGCGTGGGAGGCGCAGGAGAGCTCATCTGAATCTAACCCACGGGGTGGGGTCACCTTTATCCTCTATTCAGACAATGCCCCTCTCACCAATGTGGTTATGTTTTACATGGGGAATGAGGAACAAAAGCTTTAATCCTATTGAAGCCTGATTTAGCAATCCTTCAAGTTCTCTTCTGATCTACATAACAGCCATTCCACACACTGTTTCTCGACAAAGCCCTTTCACAAAGGCTTATTCGTTTCATCCTTACAGCCTGGGGCAGGGCTTGTATCCCTGCTCTGCTGTACAGATGTGGATGACAGCTGGAAGGGAAGGAGTGTGGTTTGATAACAAAGAATCAACCAATTTAGCTATTTGGTCCCGTCCCCTCTGCCCACATTTTATAAACACAGGAAAGTTGCACCTGCTAACAACAGGGATAACAGACTGCATTTGGATTTGACAGTCTTTCCACGACTTAGGGTGCCGGGGAAGATGAAGAGTCATCAGGAAAAAGGCAGGTGCAGGGGAGCACAGAAAGGCAAGGAGCTCTCCCACCGGACTGTGGGCACCTGAACAAGAAGCCCTTGCGGCAGTGTGCACAGGAGCGGTCGTCAGCTAGGAAATTCCCTGCAATAATTTCCAGTTACTAGCACAACTGGAAGTAAGAAGAAAGCACAGAAAATGCATTAATGCAGGGCCCACTCTTCCCACTAGAAACGTGGGGTCAGATAGGTCTGGGTTCAAATTCTGGTTCCACCACCAATGACCCCTGCAAACTTGGTCCTGTGATTTAACCTGCTCTGTGGCTTCCTGACGCAAAAATGGAGGCCAGTGATAGGATGCATCTCATTGAGTGGTTATGTGACTTAAATGAGGTGGGGCACACAATACACCAACACCTGGCTATTATTATAATCAGTTCAGTTCAGTTCAGTCGCTCAGTCGTGTCTGACTCTTTGCGAACCCATGAATCGCAGCACACCAGGCCTCCCTGTCCATCACCAACTCCCGGAGTTCACCCAAACTCACATCCATGGAGAAAATAAATCCGATCTTATGGAGTCTATGTTAGGGTCCATAGTACGTGTCAGTCTGTGGGAGGACTCAGCAAATGTTAAGGCTTCTTCCCTCCATTGATGACATCAGAGAAATGGAAAACATTTACAGATTTTCCTTCCTGTACAGCCATTGTTACTAGGTTTGGATGGTTACCGGCACAATTACCTTTGTGATACCTAAACCGTGTTCGTACATATAGCCCAGGTTGAACATGGCTTGTGCACTGTGATACTTGTCGGCCGCGATGCTATAATGTGTGGCTGCTGTTTGATAGTCTTTCTTGGTCCCGTAGCCATAGTAATGGTAATCTCCAATTTTCACTCTAGCAAATGCATTGCCTGATAGAAATACCAGAAAGAGAAGAAGAATAACTCAGATGATTCAGGTGTAGTTCCTAGCAACTCAACCTAATGATAATCTATATAGAAAAGGAAAAAAAAAGAAAAAAAACACTTAGAATCCCATAATCAGGATTAGATATGATTTATGGATATAACACACAATACTAGCTGTCTTCATTGTAGGATAATTCCCACAGTATGGTACAAATGTTCTTAAAGAGTAGAACATTATAAACATTTTTTTACATGTACACTCTGCTATACTTTTGTTTATTTTAGGCGGTGCCACGTCTTCACTGTGGGGGGGCGGAGAGTGGGGGCTTCTCACTGCCACAGTTTCTCAGGGGCTTCAGTGGTCGTGGCACACGGGCTCAGCAGCTGCAGCTCGCAGACTGTAGAGCACAGGCTCAGTAGTCGTGGTGCGTGGACTTAGCTGCCCTGTAGCATGCAAAATCCTTCCGGACCAGAGACTGAACTAGTGTTCCCTGCATTGGCAGGCGGATTCTTATCCACTGTGCCACCAGGGAAGTCCCAGAATACAACATTATTAATTTTACCTTTTAGATTAATTTTCTGCCAGTAGGTCAACTGGATCCCATCCCTCTTTTCTCAGATTTCACTCCTGCAGAAGCTCTGCTCTCCTGCATCACCAGCTTCTCCCCCTTTCTAGTCCCATCAGTCATGCAAACACCCTTTGGCATCTTCTGTGAATGACATCAAACCCTTCATCCCATTTCTTCATCCCACGGCATCTCCTTGTCACAACGCCCCATTTCTCGGTTTACTTCACACTCAGCCTTTTCAAAAGTGTGTTCTATACTCGCTGTCTCAAAAGCGTCTCCTCCCACATACTCGTCAACCCACCCCAGCCTGGCTTCTGCTCCCACCTCCATGAAACTGCAACTTTCGAGGTGGTGGATAACTTTTGTGCAGCCAAGCCCCCGGCCACATCCCTGTCTTCATCGCACTGGGCCGCTAAGCCACGCTGGAAGCCCTGGGCCTAACTGCCCAAGTCCTTTCCTCTCTCAACTTCCCTCATGCCCCATAGGCCTCTCCTTTACAAACTCTTGCCTGACTTCCTCCACTAACTTCTAAATGTCGGACTGCTAAGGCCTTATCACCGATTTTTTTCCTCCAGCTTCTCTCCCTTCTTTCCTCTCCTCTTCTGCCTTCCCCTCCTCTCCACCACTCTGCTCTGTCTCAACTCTGTCTCCATGTCATCTCTTCTAGTTCCACGGCTCTCTATGTTCACTATTTCTGAATTTGTATTTACAGTCCTGTCTCTCATAAGCTCCAGATTCTTACAGGTGCCTTCTTGACTTCCCTACCCGGATCTCAAACTTAAGACATCCAGTAGAGAATCTTAACACCCCATTCCCTCTTCCTCCAAACAAAATCATCAGTTTCTTTCCTCTCTCAGGGCCAGCACCCCACTTCTCAGGCCATAAATCTAGGAGAATTATCCCCAGTTCTTTCCCCTCACTTTTATTATCAAATCCATCAGCAAGTCCTCTTTCTCTAAAACACACCCATTTTTTGTCCTCTCCTCTACCATCTAGTCTCATCCTGGACTATTACAACAGCCAAGATAATTTGTTTTCAAATGTAAAGTCGAATCCTGTTATTCCCTGTGTGAAAACCCTCAAGTGCCTTCACTTTGCACTTGGAATAACATCCAGATTCCTGACCTGACCTGCAAGTGATGCCTTGTCTGTCTTTTGCCTCCCTGACTATCCTTATCTCTTGTCACTTTCTTGGTATGTTCTGGCCTTCTTCATATTCCTTCAACACACCGAGCTCATCCTTGCCTCAGGATCCCTGCAGTATCTTCAAGTCCCTCTGCCTGGCGTGTTTGGAGTTCCTCATCCTTCTGACCTCACTGCAAATGTTGCTTCCTGCCTAGCACCTTCTCTGACCACCTTGTCAGACTACACTCCAGTAATTATCTGTCCCATCTACATGCTTTATTTCTTCACACCACGTATCACTACTATTTTGTTTACTAGTTTATTTTCTCTCCCTCTTTGATGAGAGAAAACTGAAGCTCTTGATCACTAATACAGTCCCAGAACTGGAACGGAACCTGATGAATATTTATGGAATGAGTGGATAGATATGGTAGGGAACTTTTTTTAGAAAATGCTTTTCCCAGATGTTAAGTATTTTACAATCTTAATTCCCAACAAACATGAAAATATTCATGTCGGAGTAGAAAAAATTCACATGACTTTTTAAGATGTGAGACTTCAGTCTTTTGAAGGCTAATTAGGGATGGCCTCTAAGGGGGTCTCTGGGGCCTGTGTTTTCAGTCACCAGGACTATGTTGATTGGAAAGATGAGGGAATGCTCATGCAGGATATCCACTTCAACTGCGGCTAACCCTGATGCACAATCTAGGCTTACTAGGAAAACGGGTAAGTAACCTTGTGTGATATGGTCCATATCATTAAGGGCTATAGGACTCCTTCTAAATTTTTCTCCCCATTTGGCCTAATACAAAGCCTAAAAATTTTTGAAATTAATTCCTTTGGGTTCTGAAGTTCTTTTAACCTTCTGGAATCCTGTACTAAAATGTAAACCACCTTTAGCTTTCTATAAGTAGAAGTAACGTCATGAAATTCTTAAGCTGTCAAAGATATTAGTTGTTAGGGTTTGCTTCCCAGGTACTTCAAAATGTACAGGTAGCTGGGGGCAAGACCTTAGAGACATGATGCCCAGAAGAGGGGCCCAGATGGGCGTGGAGAGGCAAGAGACCCCTTGAGCTCTAAAGAGAAACCTGCTCCATCTCTAATTTTGCCCAAAGCTGCCTTAACCTTTGACCCCAAGATTCCTTCTGCACCATAACCACAAAAGAACAGGATTCTGCACTTTTGAGCTTTACAAGCAGTAAGCAGGACCCCAGAGGTCTCTAAGAATGAAAGGTTGTGAACAAACAGATTCTCCAGAGGATTCAGCTCTACCCTACTCAGGGGACTGACTGGGGGCAGGTGGCAATCCTGACAGGCTCCCAGAGGGTCACTAGACAGGGGGAGGGATTTCCCCTCCAGTTCACCATCTTGATGGTTCAGCAGCCTCATCACACACAGCAGCTCCTGAAGGTAAGCACCACCAGTGACTGAATGGAAGCCTAACTTCCACGACGAGATTTCCTCACCTCGAGGCAGCCACCAGCGGCTACATCTTCAGGGACACTCATGTCTGACCTCTCTTTTGACACATAATTATTTTTAGTGGTCTGACATTTTTATATTGGTGAATTCTGTTTAATATTAATGTCCTCTCGTTTTCAAGGTCTCTTTCCCTTGGTGCAGCTTCTGCAGCATTTTATGGCTTGGGATAAACCTGTATTTGCTACAATTGAGCTGATTTGCCATAGATGAGAGATTGCTGGTGTTGTTTCCCCACTCCAAACAAGGTCTTCATTGAATTTTAGAAAACAAGGGCTTTCCTTTTTTCGGGAATTTCTCACTAAAATCACATGGATGGCTTGCCGCTGCAGCAGCAGCTTAGCTGGATCCGAGGACGCACCTATGGTGGCTTTTTCCTTCTGCCTCATCAACTGAGAATTGTTTTTTTTAGTCCCATTCACTTATTGGAGAAAAGGGATGATCCGACCTTAGCATGAGGTGACTTTAAGAAATTAATTAGAAGTAAAATTGCTCTCTTACTATAAGACAGTTCCTCACATATCCAAATGCCAATAGTGACAGCTTTGCAGAAGCTCTCTGCTTTTAGTAATATGATTTTCGGGGAAGAATGGAACGAGACACAGTGAGGCAAATGGCACCTGCCACTGCTTCCCCACCACCCTGTCTTACCTTCCTCATCACATGTGATCCCTGTAGTGGGGCCTAGGAACTCCAGGAAGGGAAGGGGGTTGGATCTTGCTGATTAATTTTTTTTTTTCTGATGCTACCATACTAATTATTATAATAAAGATCTGAAGTTTGTGGTAATCTTCAAAGTGATATTTTAAAACAAGAATCAAGCAAGTCTTACAGCCATAAGTAATTTTATCTATAAACTCCTTGAAAGATAGATAATGTCTCTGATAAGTTAAAAAAAAAAAAAAAAAAACCTCAGGAAATGAGTGACTGAAGCCAGACCAAGAAAAATGATTTCTTGAGTAACACTGTCAAGTTTCAGACAACTGTTTAGGTGCCATGGAGACAGCGTCATAGGAAAATTCCTGCCATATGCTAAACTGGGGACCTTGAGAATAACAAAAGAAATTTCTGGAAATGACCTCCAACCAAAGACTGACCCTATCATCTGTTTGAAATACCATGTACTAGATATTCTGCACCTTTCTGCCTATGTGCCCAAGAGCTCAGCTGTAGCAAATCAGAGGAATAATAGTGGACAGGGGCCAGGCAGTGCTCATTTTTATCTAAATTCAGATACCTTGAATGGCAGCTCGATTCCATAGGAGAAGTGCCATTGGATACATCTTCTCTTTTTCAAGAATTTTAGCCTTTTCTTTAAAAAAAAAAAAAAAAAAAGAGACATTCCATTAGGAAGGCTTAAGGTGCCTCTGTAGTAAAGTCAAATATGCATATGTATGATTAGGGAATTACAGAGAATTTTAACTTATCTTACTAGATTCCAAAATGAATGCTGAATTGCTTTGAGCTACTTCATACCCCATTTCTGCGAGCAGTGCGTACTGAACAAGAGAAGAATCTATATCACCATTCTTATAAGCAAAGTATGCTGTCAGGAATTTCTCAGCCCAGTGGCCTAGTTCACAGACACCTTTATAAAGCTGTGTTTGGAAAGAAAAATCAAGCAGACTAGTTAGCCAAACGTGTCATTCCATGCAAATGGTAACTGACATCAATCTTTAGTTCCTCCTGGCTGGTCAGGCCAGGATTTTTGGTCTGAAGCATGGCTTTTGAAAATTATTTAGGGTGAGGAGTTCATATCTTTCATAGGCACAAAGATTATAAGTGTGTATTTTATTTGTCTTGAGCTTAAATTTCCTGGGGCTTATTTTAAATTTGCGTAATAAACTTTTCTGACTTGGAGGCTATTTGGCAGGACAAGAATGTATCAACTTCTGGTTTTGTTTTTTTAAGGGCCTTCCTGGGCACTGCCACCCTGTGAGGGCAGCTGATGTGGAAGAGAGAGCGAGGGGAGGACAGCGCCTGAGGCTGCGGGTGGCAGAACGAGGGAGGTGTGCAGAGCGGCGCAGGACGACTGTCAGCCGAGCTGAGCAGCGCTCACGCAACCAAGGAGGCTAGCCATGCATAATTCATTAGGGAGTTGGCAAAGGAGCAAATCTAAAGATAGATTATTAGCTGGCAGCTTTTGAAACGAATTTCGGCTGGGTCAGATTGCAACATGGAGGTATTTGTTCTGGTGCAGGGGAAGTGTTTAATAAATCAATGAAGGACATTAAGATCCTAAAAGCACTCTTTTGAAAAGTGCACCATTATCCCAGGTTAAAAGAATTCACTTTCTCCAGTATCATCCAAATAGTCAAAAAAAACCCTCAGGACCTTGCTTTCCGGGAAGAAGAGGGCTACATTTTCTAGGCTAAATCAAGCCTTTCATTTCCCAAGTTGCAACTCCCAATCCCACTAGAAGTGCCAAGTTGCCCTGGCGATTTGATTGACGACTGAAACAGAGCTCCCTAACTGAATTCTGAGGAGAACTCTGAACTTGATGAAAAGCCAAATGCAACAGAGAGGAAGGATCGTTTCTCTGCCTCCCTTTCCCAGGCTGAGTTACATCACTGCTCTTCCTCTCTGGCAAATGTCAGTATTCACACTGTCAGCTGGAAGAAACAAGATAATATGTATAAAACCAAAGGCATCACAATTTAAGGACAGTATCGCCTCCTCTGTGTGACAAATGAAAAGTACTTCAGAAACAGCTCTTGATTTACCTCCACAGCGGTTCTGCACGATCGCAACACCCCTGTTCCTGTGGCGTACATCTCAGCCAGGTAATAAATGGCTAGGGGCTGCCCACTCTGAGATGCCAAGTAAAAATATTTGAAGGCAAGTTTATAATCCTTCCATACTCCAGAGCCAGCTGAAAAATTAAAATCATTTTGAGCCACCCCCTTATTTACATTATTTTTTTACATTATAATCTATGCATGTAATGGTCATAGTGATTCCTGCTATTTTAAATAGGTTCAGAAGAGTCAGGCAAAGGTCAAGCTACTCCCGATTCACTATTTGGAGGTGGGGGGAGGGGGGTGGGAGTTGAGTTAGATTAGAAGTAAGAGTGTGGAAATGAATGTTCTCTCCCCATTCAGCGAACTAAAGGAGAAGGACTGTCTAGTCTCATGAAAATATCTCCTCAATATGGCACATATTGTTAATGAAGTTAATGGAAAGGAGACCAAGTGGTGGTCTCTGAGGACCAGAAGCCCCTCCATGACGTGTGCTACCATCACCGTCGTCCTTCCATACCAGGGGGCCAGTATAGCTGCTCCCAGATGTAACCGTCGAGTTTGGGGCAGGCAACTCCCAGCTCCAAGGGGCCCAGCTCAGACTCAGCTTATGCTTGGAGCAAGGAGAGGTATTTGGAGCTGATGTGGAGAATCGGCCACTCCCAGAAGCTGGGGTTCTTGTCGGGGTTCTCCCATTACTCCTTTGGCAACTTGGGCACCTTGGGGCACATCCTTTGCAAGAGGAAGGGCTTTCTTCAGGTGGTTCTGAAATTGCCTCCCAGCTCTAACATTTCTTAGCCTTCAGAAGCAGTGCCATGTTGCTCTGCCGGTAGATCATTTGGGTTAGAATCCCAGATCCACTGAGTGTGTGATCATGTGACCTCATGTAAGACTTGTGACCTCAATATGGCTCAGTTTGCTCATCTATAAACTGTGGGATACCCCACAGGATGTGTTGAGAGGACTAAGTGAGTAAAAGCATATCAAGACTTAAACATCAGCCATAACTATTACCCTAATTTTAGAAGCTTGAGGAACCTGATGGATCCTGGGGCTGGGACTTGGAATAAACTAGAAGGACAGGCTACCTCAGGCAACCTTCCAAGATGTACAGAACAGACTCTGAAGCTGGACTATTGTGGACAATGCCAGCTGACCTCTAGGCCAGATCTGGCCTCCTGATGATACATCTGCTCCTGCCCTTGCTCCACCTCTGATGGGATGGACTGAGACAGAATACTCAGATATATCTGGATCTCTTGGTATGTGTCTTTGTTCTCAGATAATGACTGTACCTCTGAGCTCACTAAAGGAACCCTCTCGTTATCTTTCCTCACTTGCCTCTCTCCCCAGATTTACAACCGCACCATTTGTTTCATCATCTCTCCAGTTTTTGAGGATGAGAAATCCCTCCTCTTTATTAAAGCTAGTGAGGCTCCCTGGACCTGATCAGATACTTGCAGATTCGCCACTGGTCAGGTAAGATCAGAAATGCCATCTAAATTTTTCCAGAACCTCTTCATCAATTATCTCATCTCCCCAGTGACACATTAACCACCTCCATTGGTTGACTCTCTTTCATTTTTCTGCAAAAAATTATACTCAGGTCTCTCACCATCTTAAAAACAACTTTCTCTTGATTCTTGGTCTCCCTTATGCTATCATCTCATCTCTCTCCTCCATTTAAAGGAACACTACTTCCGATAATATTTGGGTCCATCTACCTCTTCACCCCGCATGTACTCCTCAGCCCACTGTATCTGGCTTCCCTCTCAACCAGTTCGATGACCTCACAAACATCCTCTTTACTGATAAGTTCCACAGATACTTTGCCCTTTTTATCAAAAAGTGAGAAACAGGCTTTTCACTGAATTTCAGCAGAGTATCATTCATTTACTCTTCCTTGAAATTTCTGCTCCTTGTCCTTAAGATAACCTCCTCCCCACCCCATCCCTCTGACTGTGCATTTTCAGTCTGCCTGTGATGACTCTTTCTTTGCCCATATTTTCAGTATGGTGCCAAGGATCACCAGGTTTCTTATAGTGGCCTACCACTCCTTTCTCTTGCACTCTCTCCCCGTTCCCTTTGGAAGCTTGGCTACTCTTAACTAACACCTATATGGTGATGCCACCCAAATCTTTCTCTCAAGTTTGACCTGTCTTGTGAGTTTAATACTTGCTCAAACTTGGCTTTTTAAGGTGAACTTTCTGGTTGTACCTCATTGCCCCCTCCCCCAGATAGTGTACTTTTCCTTGACTTCTTCAAATTCCTCCTCAAAGTGCTGCCTGATTGTTCTGTCTAAACCATCCACACCAACCCTTGGATTTGTGTTTAAAAAGGAGCAGACTTAATGATGCATTTGTCGTCCTAAGTAAAGCAGCCACATGCATAGAACTTACAGTAGTACATGAAGCCTAGCTGAAACTGTGCATTGGGCCATCCCTTCTCTGCAGCTTTCTGAAAGTACTTAAGCGCTTCTGCATAATTCTGCAAGATAATTACACTTTGTTACTCAAAGGTACATACATAACTCCATGGTAACAATTGCCTTCCACTTTTTTAAAGAGTGTAGCTAGTGCCCTATGTGATTTAAGCTAATTAAAATTGTATCAGAAGTATTACACATTTTATTTCATTATATTAGATTCTACTAAGAAATAATTATCTCATTATCATTGTAAATTATGTCTTTTCCTACACTGACAATAGGTTTTGCTAGATATTGGGGGAAGGTCACTCAAAAAGACGGAAGTAAAACTAAGAAGACAAATTTATCTATCCAAAAAAAAATCCTCTTGGGTTAGATGATTTATAAGGTTACTTAGAATCTATGATTCTAAGATATTAATTAGGGTTGTTATTCTTGTCACAAGCTTACTCTATGTCTCTGGCAAATATTTCACTGGATTATTTTATTTTGTATTATCAGATATGATACCTCGGCAAACCAGGTAATAGAGACTAATTCCTTTAAATTAATCAATGGTCATGAATTTCACCCTAGTCAATTTCTGGAAACATGAAAGATGATAAAACTATTTAACTTACCACAGGAACTCCTTTCCCATAAAAGTAAAGAAGACCGAGCCCATGAAGACCAATTGCATTGCCCTAGAATGGGTTTAAAAATCGAGGTAAAGTCTTAGAAGAATTCATGATAAAGAAAAGTGTTGCAAAATCATTCACAAAATCTGAAACACGCACAATAGGAGGTGAATTAAGGCAGGTTAATGAGGTAGTTGGAACTATTCTGACCCTCTCTACTTTCTCCTTTCACACTTTCATAGCCCCCTTCTGACCGGAAAAGAGAGACATGACAGTCACATTCCTCCAATCTTCTTTTTCTTACCTTTTTTTTTTTTTTTTAAATTAGAGAATGATTGCCTTATGACATGAAATCAATTTCTGCCATACAACAGTGTGAATCAGTTATAAGTATACAAATACCCCTCCCTCTTGAACCTCAGTGCCAATCTTTCGTTCGGCATTTCTTTAGGGATTGCTTTGTGTGACTCCACAACAGGCATCGGGGAGAGGTAGGAGGTGAAAGTCAAAAGTTACTGAGGCAAACCAGACAGCACCTGCCGTGTCTAAAGGCAGCCTGACAGGTCCGTGGGCTCTGACCCACTAGGAGGGACCTCTTAATCGCAGCACGTGTGGTGAGTCCTACAGTGGAAACAGATGGACCGTGCTGTGGGCAGCCCAGAAGAGGGACGCTCAACTGCCTGCGGGACCGAGCGACTGAGTCGTTAGAGGTGGTGACATTTGAGCTGGGTCTTAAAGGCTGTGTGGGAATTTTCAGAAGGGAGAAGTCTATCTAAACACTTGTCACGTGCTTTGGGCAAAGGAGGTTGATGTAAGTGGCCAAATAACATTTTAGAGACTCTGTGGATTTCAATCTAGCCATTGTGGATGGTAAAGCACTGTTGGCTTATTTTTTTTATTCAAATTTTACTGTTTATTAAGTTTATAGTATTTCCTCCGGAACTTAAGTTCTGATAGGAAACTCTCCAAATTTCTTTTTACTGCCTAAACATATTCATTTGTAATTATTTTTAATAATTTAATAATTGAAATGTAGTTATTGCAGATACAGATAGAGAACTCCTCGGTGAGACAGAAGTCGCACATAACTAGAGACAGCACAGTTCAGCAACTATTTCAAGGTGCTAAACTTTGAACCTATCTATATTCAAAGGGCAGCTAGTGTAAGAGTCCTTGAGGACAATCTATGTGCATTTCGAACAGCTGGTATGTGTCTACTGTCCTCTTCTCTCTTCTCCCCTGACTACGTTGACCTGTAGTCCCAAGAGTTTGGGTATAGTCTGCTCTGGGGGTAAAGCCTAGTGTGAGGCATGCAGTAAAGTATTGAATCTATCTCCTTTTAGCTACCCTTGTTTATTTATTTTTTATTTCTTAATATCTTTTTATGTAGACCATTTTCAGAGTCTTTACTAAATTTGTTACAATATTGCTTCTTTTGTTTCGTGTTTTGTGTTTTGGGCTTGGGGCTTGTGAGATCTTAGCTCCCGACCAAGGATTGAACTTGCACCCCCTGCATTGCAAGGAGAAGTCTTACCCACTGGACCACCAGGGAAGTCCCTATCTTCATTTAGATGTTGAGAAAAATGAGAGGGAAGGGAAATGAGAGGAAGGAAAAGGGAAGGAGGCAGAAAGAGAAAGGTTAGAATACTGGGGACAAAGTCCTTTCTATCTTTAAGAGAATCCCTGGGGAGCCAGGGGCTTACTGGATGACTCACCAACCGTTTAAGGCCCAGAGTAATGGGCATGAGTCTGAGCAAACTCCAGGAGACGGTGAAGGACAGGGAAGCCTGGCGCGCTGCAGTCCATGGGGTCACGGGTCACAAAGAGTCAGACACGACTTGGCGACTAATCAACAACAGAACCTGTTTGGAACGTTCAGATCAAGAGCAGCCAGCTCAGATGCCCCCAGAGCCATGTAGGTACTATAAGACATGCGTAAGCCAGGTTACAGGGGAGAAGTGGAGACTGAGGCGAACCAAGAGCAGGTGCACGTCTAAAGGCAGCGGCACCTCCTCTGCTCTGTGGCGGCCCACTGTCCTCACGTGGAAGGGCCACCTCGTGTGCTCAGCTCTTCTCATTTTCCAAGAAAAGCTGGACATCCAGATTTTGATAGGAAATTTCCTAATTTTTAAAACTCCTTCCAAGCCGAAAAAATACATGCGTAGGCAATCCCTCTTCCATGTTAGGGCTCAGTGCTCTTGCAGAGATGAATTGACATGAACTTAGGGAGCAGATGCTCATATAAGGGAAATATTTGAGGAACTCCTATGAGGAACTAAGACCACTGCCCTGCTCTCGGTGGAGAGACATGGCCTTCAGATGGCGGGAGAGAGGGCGCAGGGTAGCAGCAGTGAAGTTCTAGCAGTACACAGAGTGAACGCAGGGCATGTTCAGAAGAGGGAGAGGATGAAGTGTGCCAGGGAGGCAGGGGAGGCTTTGTGGAGGGAGAGAGGACGGAGCTCTGCGCTGGGGATGGGTGTTTAGAATGATTCTGGGAAGGGACAGGGGATGACGAAAGTGTGAAGATGGAGCTGGGCCCGGGGTGTCCACAGTGGTAAGAGACCAGAAGAATATGGTCCAACTTGGGCCCAGCATCACATTGGATAACTGTTCAGGTTTCTGAGTAAGATACAAGAAGTCAGAAAGTCCACAGCTTTGCATCGTGGTACTGATATGACTTGGAAACAACTGTAAAAGCAGCAGTTCAAAAAAAAAAATAAGTAAACAGTAAAAGAAGATTATGGGGCTTCCCTGGTGGCTCAGTGGTGAAGAATCTGCCTGCCAGTGCGGGAGACATGGGTGCTATCCCTGGTGTGGGAAGATCCCATATGCCACAGGGCAACTAAGCCCGTGTGCCGCCTCTACCGAAGCCCGTGTGCCCGAGAGCGCCGGAGCTGGCACTACTGAGCCCGCATGCCACCACTACTGAAGCCCGTGTGCCCGAGAGCGCCGGAGCTGCCACTACTGAGCCCGCATGCCACCTCTACTGAAGCCCGTGTGCCCGAGAGCACCAGAGCTGGCACTACTGAGCCCGCATGCCGCCTCTACTGAAGCCCGTGTGCCCGAGAGCACCAGAGCTGGCACTACTGAGCCCGCATGCCGCCACTACTGAAGCCCGTGCGCCCGAGAGCGCCGGAGCTGGCACTACTGAGCCCACGAACCTCCTCTACTGAAGCCTGTGTGCCCGAGAGCGCAGGAGCTGGCACTACTGAGCCCGCATGCCGCCACTACCGAAGCCCGTGTGCCCGAGAGCCCGTGCTCCACTGTAAGAGGAGCCCCCACAATGAGAAGCTCCTGCACCACAATGACAGAGTAGCCCCTGCTCACTGCAACTAGAGCAAAGCCCGTGCAGCAACGAAGACCCAGCACAGCCAAAAGATGGTAATACTAAATTTTAAAAAAGAGAAGCGTACAAGTGTGCAGGAGTGGGAGACAGAAGCTCTATACTTTGGTAGTGAGCCCAAGGGAGAAATCTAATAAATTGTCCTGGAGATGATAAAGGATTACATGGTCATATTTACCTGATGCCATTCAGAAGAATGACCTTAAATACAGTGTTAGATTTCCTCCATAAAGGAGGGTAGCTCAGGCTTAGGACATGAGTAGCTCAGATCACAACTGGTTACCTAGCCCTGAACAGCTTGGGGGCTGGGTTAATTTACACACTCAGCTCCCTGGCATTGTTCTTTTATGCTGACAGATCAGCACTATTTGCTGTTACGTTACCCCGCCTCTTTTTCGGTCTGCTCTCCTTGTCATCCTAATCTAATGGTACTCTGGATGACTGTCTTGCTGAGCAACAATTCCATATAAATTACAAGGGAGAGCAGCCGACTACCAGCCTTCTCAGTAATTTACACCATAATAGCAGCAGTTCCGAGGTGCTAGTCATTTATAAATAGGCTCCTAAAGCAGCGTGTGGGCTTTTAAAAGGCATGAACAGTTGAAAATATTCTCCATTTGAGCACATCTCTACTGCCAGTGTTGCAGTAAGATGGTGTAAGACAACAAAAGGATTCCTACGCCGCAGGGATAGAAAGTTTATCAAGGCTGCTCTCCAACGTTAGGGTGGTGGGTGTTGCTATGAGGATGTCTTCTATGCACCAAAGGGGTTTAGGGGAGTCTGCTAAATTTCACCTGGCAGATCCAGCCTCACTGAGCTTAGGAACCAAGGCAGGAACTTCAATGGCAGGAGCGATACTCTGCGATTCCTCTATTTCCTCACAGATCCAATCCATTCTGCCTTGGATGTGCTTTGAAATTCACTCTACCTAACGGGCCCCAGACTTAGAAAGATAATAGCTGACACACAGCACGTACTATGCACCAGGCATGGCCTCAAGTATTTTTAATATGAGGCACATGACTGTTGACTCATTAAATCCTGAAAACAGCAATATGAGGCAACTATTCTTATATTCTCATTTTATAGACAGGGAGATTGGGACGTGGAGAGGTTAAGTAACCCGTCTATGGTCACACAGCTAGTCAGCTGAAGGACTGACCTTCAGACCAGGGATTCTGTCTCAAGAGCCGTGCTCTCAGTCATCTCGTCCTAGCTCTTGGACAGCCTTCTGCCTGAGCCAGAGCATTTGAGTAAGGTCAGAGGAGAGAAAACTGGACATTTCTTGGTTATCTTTGTATTCAACTTACTGCAGTTACTGACGGAGTTTTCCCTTCCTCTGCCCTCATCTTATTTGTTTCCTGAGCTAGATGGCCTCACATACCACATGGTGGAGGGGACGCTGAGCTTCTGTCTGGCCTCCAGGTAGGATGCCATCTTCCATTTACCAAGAAGGCGAAGTGGGTCTCTGCCTACCCCAACCTCCTATTTTATTGTCGGTGACACTGTTCTTTACCAGGACCCTACACTCCTCCCAGGCCCACTAATCAGGCATGGGGCTTTAGAGTTAATGCTTTAGCCCCAGCCTGCATGTTAATACAGGCAAATGTTTTCATGTGTCTACAGGATGGGCTGGGTACATACCTTACTAGCTGCCATAGAAAAGTATTTGAAAGCAGTAGCATTGTTTTGTGGTGCTGCAGCATTCCCTTCTAAATACATCTACAAAAAAACACACACACATACAAATACAAAGTAAAAACTAAAGATTTCGAGGGCGATGAAAATGTTTTAGAACAACACCGAGGTGATGATGGCACAACACGTTGAGTGCAGTAAATGCCGCTGAAGCACACACTTTAAAATGGTTAATTTTATGTTTTTTGAATTTCTCCTCATTTTTAATAAAAGGAAAAATTAAGAATACAATCTAGTACACACACTCTAGAGTACCCTCACCTAAGGGTGAGGAAAGAATCCTGTTGGTATTTTTTTTTCATGTTTCCTTGCATCTAAATTTACTGTATGTAGTACTTCTAGAAGCCGGGCACTTGTCCCCATGGTTACTGAAACAGACTGGCTGTGGGAGCCAAGGGCAGTGCACAGGGGAGTGAGTAGTCTTGGAAGGAGAGAAAGTGCCTCTCCAGAGGAACCTTCCACAAAGGCTCCTCCCGTCAGTCAGGGAGGAGCTGGTTCTTTGGTCAGTCTGGAGCTGGTTCTCATTCCAGGAACCGCGGGAGGAGGGACCACACTGGGTGGAGGTCTGTCCCAGGGTTTGATGTACAACTAGATCAGCTCTCCTGTTACACGCCAGGGGTTCGTGGGGAGGGCTCCGAGTTACACTAAGCCAGGAGCCCTGGGCCACCGGTACTTTCAAAGACCGCTTTTGGGGAAGGGATAGCTAGGGAGTTTGGGACTGACGTGTATACACAGCTATACGGATAACCGACAAAGACAGAATGTCTAGCACTTGGAACTCTGCTCAATGTTATGTGGCAGCCTGGATGGGAGGGAGGTTTGGAGGAGAATGGATACATCTGTATATATGGCTGAGTCTCTTTGCTGTCCACCTGAAACTATCACAATATTGTTAATAGCTATGCTGCTGCTGCTGCTGCTAAGTCGCTTCAGTCGTGTCCGACTCTGTGCGACCCCATAGACGGCAGCCCACCAGGCTCCCCCGTCCCTGGGATTCTCCAGGCAAGAACACTGGAGTGGGTTGCCATTTCCTTCTCCAATGCATGAAAGTGAAAAGGGAAAATGAAGTCGCTCAGTCGTGTCCGACTCTTAGCGACCCCATGGACTGCAGCCTACCAGGCTCCTCCAGCCATGGGATTTTCCAGGCAAGAGTACTGGAGTTGGGTGCCATTGCCTTCTCCTGTTAATAGCTATACTCCAATATAAAATTAAAAGTTAAAAAAAGGACTGCTTTTGGTACCCCCGATAAAGACAGGACTTCAAACTGTCACATCAAGAATACCACTGTCAGTTTGTAGCTGAAGGCCCTGCTTAGCTGCTTTCATGAAAAAGGTGGGCAGACACATTACCCTACACTGGTTCAGGTAGCTGGTACTACTAGGTTTTAAGAAATGAAAACTGTTGATCAAAAGGAAGCTTGTACCTTTCCTATAAATGCCATAGCGTTTGCGCTCCCAGCTTTTGCTGCCTTTAAGAAGTAGTATAATGCTTTCTGGAGAGAAAAGGAACAGTATTATTGACAGTCACAAACATTATCCTGTAAAATAGCTTTTGCATTAAATTGTATTTCATTTGACATGCATTAAAAAATATCTGTGAAATGCCTACTTTGTTCAAGGCACTCACTACTCCAAGTGCTATTTCAATCATGAACCTGAAGAGTGGGAGATAAATATATATATATATATATTTCACACATACAGTTTTAGAATGTGAGGGCTTGTTTTTCACATTTGGAAAGGCATCATGGGCATGTTGCTTTGTGGAGGAGAGATAAATCCCAGCTGTAGAACTAAATACTCCATTATTTTTTTAAAACCACACTTGTATGTTGACAGTACGTACTTACTGTGTAAGACAGTTTGTGTAAGTGGCAGAATTGGATATACAGCATCCTAATGTTTATGGTGCAGAAGGAATGAGACCAGACACACCTGGTTGCCTTCTTGGTCCAGGTCTCTCTGCAGAGGTGAACCTCAGACCAATTCTTTCCAAGAAAGTCAAAGGGGGCTGGCAAACTCTTCTGACTCTCTCTGGGTCATAACATTCAACAAAATGCTCAGCCTAAATGCGTGGGAGGTCACCTGTCTCTTGCTGCCTCATTCCTCAGGCCTCCTCCTGACTTTCCCTAAGTTCTCTTCAGAGACTTCATGGAGAATTAAAGAAATAAGTCCCAGGAATGAGAAATGAAGATATACTCCAAAGTGTCTTAGTAGGACACAACTTTCCAAAGCCTTGACTGATTGTAAGGATCTGAAATTGATGGGCAAGGATCTGCCCCTTCCCAAAGAGAAAAGAACGCTTGAGGAAGAAAGGTAGGTAGTTCTTTTATATGTAAGTTTTCTCCAGAAATATTGGCAACTTATTTGAGAACTATACACATTATGTCGACAAGTCGGTCTGCCATGGACATACTACTACTACTACTAAGTCGCTTCAGTCGTGTCCGACTCTGTGCGACCCCATGGACTGCAGCCTACCAGGCTTCTCTATCCATGGAATTCTCCAGGCAAGAACACTGGAGTGGGTTGCCATTTCCTTCTCCAATGCATGAAAGTGAAAAGTGAAAGTGAAGTCGCTCAGTCGTGTCCGACTCTTAGCAACCCCTGGACTGCAGCCCACCAGGCTCCTCCATCCATAGGATTTTCTGGGCAACAGTACTGGAGTGGGGTGCATTGCCTTCTCCGGCCGTGGACATAAAGTAAATACAAAAGCCACCATCCTGGACCTCATCACGTCATGGATCCACTCATCCACCCATCCTTCTCTTCTTCACTTATCTTTTCAAGATCTTGACTGATACCTGCCATACATATGGTAATATGTTAGGTATCACAGGTGATTGATAGATGAACAAAAACCACTGTGCCTACTTTGCTTCTTAGCAGTACTGCTGTGAAAAAGTAGATGTAAATAGCAATGACAGGAAGTAAAAGGTAGAATAAAAGGAACACTAAAAAGAATTAGAGGGGTTTAGAATAACAGAAATTGTACCTAGTTCTTTTAAGTATTTTACAAGCTTTTTCTTCCTTAATCTTCAAAACTGCGCTGTAAGGAAGGTATTACTAATATCTGAGCTATTTAGTGACAGTTGGAGTCAAGAAGCTGATACTGGTTTCCTGCCAGCAGCCTAAATCCAATTCCCATGCACTCGGCACTCTGCCTTCATGGTTTAAAGAACGAGGGCTCAAATGATAAAGGTCACACAAAAGATGGAGGGGATTCACCACACACAGGGCATGAGAGGCTGAGGGAACAACGTGAGCAAAGAACGGAGACGGGTGTGTCCAAAGTGTGTCCAAGAAATAGTAGTTCCTTCAGTATGGCTGAAGTAGAGCATTCAAAAGCTAAGATGTGCTAAAATGTGATGGGACAATATTATTAACTGGCTAAGCACTGTTATTTTATTTGGTTTAGAAATAGAAACCAGTGGAGATTCATGAGCATGAGGGAGTGTTGAAACAAATGCTGCTGAAAATGTCTGGAATAATGTAGGTGTCAGTTGGATAGGAGAAAATTATAGCAATGTATGATTTACTATACCAATTACATATTGGTAAATAAATCAAATATATGATAAAATGTATGATTTAATAATCACATTTATCAAAGAACATCAATATAAAAAATATTTCTTATGAATATCCCAAGACCCAAGTATATCCATCGAGAACCATGATGTGTGCAAGTCACAGTATCTCCAGCCTTGTTCCCTCATTCATGGTCTCCTCCTCTGTGCTCTTGGGCACTCTGTCTTTCCCCATCATAGCATGCATCCATTGATTTAATTGTCTGCTTAATTTTCTGTTTCCCCCAATGTTGAATCCTCTGTACTTAGCACAGTATCTACTGTATATTAGGCAGTCACAAAATGCTTCTGGGATGAATGAATGAGTGAGTGAATGAAAGAATAAATTTGTTAATCTCTAAAACAAAGGGACTGAATTTCAATCTTTATGGTCCCTTCCAGCTCTAAAATTATGATTTTATAAACTCATTTTCAAAGTGCAGTTTTAGAGTTTGGGCTCAAATATTTGGCATTAGAGAGTTACGCTCTGGGAAACTAGATTTGAACTGTTAAAAGAGAATAGCCTATCCCCCAGAAGCAAATAAGAATCCTGGAGTTTTTCCCCATCCTTCAATATAATGAGCCCATAAAGACCAAAAATGGAGGATCTAATTTCTCCTTCCACTTTCCTTGGTCACTTGGCATCTCAGTTCTCTTTAATTTCTCTTTACATTAACCTGCCTTTAATGTTGGGCTTCCCAGGTAGCTCAGTGGTAAAGAATCTGCTTGCCAATGCAGGAGATGCATGTTTGATCCCTGGGTGGAGGAGATCTCCTGGAGAAGGAAATGGCAACCCACTTTAGTGTTCTTGCCTGGAAAATGTCATGGACAGAGGAGCCTGGCAGGCTACAGTCCATAGGGCTGCAAAGAGTCAGACATGACTGAGTGCACATGACTTTAAAGCTACTGTTTCAACTGCATAAGCATTTATTAAACACTCTGTGAAAGGATCATACAAGCTACTTCAATGGCCGTGCATGGGCCAACCTGCATTCTTGCTCTCAGAGTCAAGTATTCATCCCTCCATTCATCTATCCATCTGTTGTGTTCTGCATATTTCTTTCCCCCTAAAGCCATATGTTGAAAACATACTACCCAACATGATGGTATTAGGAAGTGAAGTTTCTGAGAGGTGATTGGCAGAGTCCTCATGAATGGGATTAGTGCCCTTGAAAAAGGCCCCAGAGAGCTAGCTTGACCCTTCTGCCAGGTAGGGATACAAGGAAAAGCCTACAGATTGTAAGACAGCCCTCGCCCAAACATGGTGGCACCCTGATCTCAGACTTCCAGCCTCCAAAACCGTGAGAAAATAAAGTTCCATTGTGTATAAGCTACCAAGTACACAGTATTTTTGTTATAATGGTTCAAACAAAAACCCGACCCACCCATCCGTCTTTCCTTCAAATATTTACTGAGCACCTACCATCATATTTTACTGATTATAAGATGTATACCCCCCATCTCTCATTTTAATCAGGACATTTTTTTACTATCAATGGCACCATATAATTTATATTGGCAATGTTTTCTCTTGCTCAGTAAAACATAACGTATCCTATAACTGATGGTGTCTTAGGATGAAATATAGTGTGTCTTAGGCATTATGCTAAGTGAGGTTTTATTATTTGAATGCACATCTCTCTCTTTTTTTTAAACTGAACATGATAATTTTTCATTGGTTCTAAGAAAATCCCTAGTTTAATCAGTTTGCAACGTTTCCTCTAGAATGAAATGCCAAGAAAATGTATTGTTCTAAAAACATTTGGGAATACTTCTTTTATCTCAGGCTCTGTAAATCACTCTTAAAAGGGATAGCATTAGCTCTTTTATTTTTCATGGATGGCAGAGTGGACAAAGCAGTTGCCTTACATATTTAATATTATTCCTCTGCTGGGTGTAACTTAATTATGCCTTATCCACCTTAATAACATGCACCAAAACACCCAGCTTTTCCTAATCCAATTCATCCTGGGCCCGTATATATTTAGAAATGCAAATAACATTAAAATGTATGTATACAAATTTAAGACAATGTAATCAAGACTTGCATATACAATACTTTCCAATAATTAAGAATCTTGTGGGGAGGAGAAGGTGAATATGTTGCCTATAATGACAAATCATAAGAGAAATTAATTCAATCAAACAATGAGGAGGGTGAAAACGTCAAGCTAGTC